>NC_073413.1:6731433-7090758 GCF_028641065.1 Leucoraja erinaceus | reverse complement strand
AACTTTTGAGTTCAGCTAGTCAAAAATAAATCTCTTGCATAATTTCTACGGCAGTGTGATTGTGCACTGCCCATTAATAATGTTGGGGTATTCTTTTGATTAAATTGTTCACCGATCAAATGGTAAGCCTCTTAAATATAATATCTGGATTGATCCTGAAGGACACAAAACAAAAAGGTCCCAGATTTGAGTTGGTACAGCGGCTGGTAGTGCAGCTGCCTTGCATCACCAGTGGCTGGAGTACGATCCTGACCTCTGGCGCGGTCTGTGTGGAGTTTGCATGTACTCCCTGTGACTGCGTGGGTTTCCTCTGGTTGCTCTGGGCTCTTCCCACATCTCAAAGACATATGCCTTTGTAGATTAAAGATAGACACAAAACGCTGGAGTAACTCAGTGGGACAGGCAGCATCTCTAGAGAGAAGGAATGGGCGATGTTTCGGGCCGAGACCCTTCTTCCGAATGATGTCCGGGGAATAGGCGGCACATAGATAAAGTGTACGGATAAGGAAGTGTAAGGTGTGAAAAGGGGACAAAGGGAATGGAGATGAAGGAAAATGTAGAATAGACCATTGTTGGTTGGGAGAAGTTAACAACAAAGCAAACAAAGATAAAATGTAAGCGGCCTCTGTATGTTGGCCCCAGTGTTTAAGGAATGGCTAAGAAGGTGATGCAAAATTAATGGGAACAGGTTAACACTGATCAGTTTAGACTCAGTGGCTGAATGGCCTGTTTCCACAATATATCTCCAAATCAGCTTCTAGGTAAATGACATAAAACTGACCAAAACTAATTTACCAACTGCAAAACATTTTCCATAAAGTACGATGGAAATCATTTTTATTTTGTTTTAGCACCATTTAAAGTACAGGTCCACCACCGATTTTCTGGTTCCAGAGCCTTGCGTATTATCCGTTTAGCCAGACCAACAGAAGTCACGGGCCGGTGGAGGAGGGGAGGGGGGGCGAGATAACGGACAGGAAATTCGGCTTGGGAAGTCGGCTATGGGAAAAGATCTGCCAGGTGGACCCGCGCTTCATCTTAAACATATTAATAATATCATAACATTTTTTGGTCACTGCAACTTACAAGCTTACTTGTTGGGTAGGTGTTGGTCATGAGGTGTTGAAGGCACTGGATGATGAGATTAAATGGATTCAAAGCAAGAACTGGGATGAGAAGTCCTTGATCCCGCTCCCACTTTGTACTGAGTCCATCGGCTCAGATGGAGCGCGCGTCCAGATCAGCGGATGGAAAGATCTGAAAACAAAAATAGAAATAGATGAAAATATGAATTTGGCACCTTAAATATGTATCATAGAAACATAGAAATTAGGTGCAGGAGTAGGCCATTCGGCCCTTCGAGCCTGCACCGCCATTCAATATGATCATGGCTGATCATCCAACTCAGTATCCCGTACCTGCCTTCTCTCCATAACCCCTGATCCCCTTGGCCACAAGGGCCACATCTAACTCCCTCTTAAATATAGCCAATGAACTGACCTCAACTACCCTCTGTGGCAGAGAGTTCCAGAGATTCACCACTCTCTGTGTGAAAAAAGTTCTCCTCATCTCGGTTTTAAAGGATTTCCCCCATATCCTTAAGCTGTGACCCCTTGTCCTGGACTTCCCCAACATCGGGAACAATCTTCCTGCATCTAGCCTGTCCAACCCCTTAAGAATTTTGTAAGTTTCACTTTAATAATATGTCCTTGGTTGCAAACACTGGATGTAAGGACATGAATCACGTGCAGGGAGAGGAGATTAGTTTAACTTGTGGCTCTAGGACACAAAGTGGTGGAGTAACTCAATGGGAGACACAAATGCTGGAGAAACTCAGCGGGTGAGGCAGCATCTATGGAGCGAAGGAATAGGTGATGTTTCGGGTCGAGACCCTTCTTCAGACTCAATTGGTCAGGCAGCACCTCTGGAGAACATGAAAGTCCTGACCCATGTTCCTTTCCAGAGCTGCTCACACATATCACACATTCCCTAAATACATCCCACTCACTCTCATCCAGCTTTCTCCCCACCCACTCCATCTACCATCATCCACACACTCCCAACGATCAGGTCCCTTTCCCGCTCCGTTGGATAACACTGACGGCGTGGATGAGCTGGGCCGCGGGGGCCTGTTCCCGCAGTTTGCAGCTCTACCATTCGATATTGCAATGGAGAGTCATCTAATTCAGGCTCAGTTCTTGGAGCGGAAAGATCCATTGCACTCAAAACCAACAAGGGAAAAACAACAACATTGGCATATCATGTCCTAGAGTGAAACACGATCAAGGAATTACTTTCGAAGGGCGATCATGGGGACAAGATGGCCGCTGCCTCACGGGATGGCAACCAATTTATGCACATCAAGATGGCCGCTCACAAGATGGCCGCTGCCTCACAGGAATTACTTTGGAAGGGCGATCATGGGGACAAGATGGCCGCTGCCTCACGGCAGCGGCCATCTTGTCCCCATGATCGCCCTTCGAAAGTAATTCCTTTATTGCGTTTCACCCTAGGACATGATGAGCCAATGTCTGCCTTATTTTGTCGGCATTCTTTTTCTTTTTGTCCTGTTTTGTGTATGTTTTGGTTTTAGTTTTTATTTTAATTTTAGCTGTGTATACGTGGGGGGGGGGGGGGGGGGGGGGGGAAACGTTTTAATCTCCTGCCCGTATGTTTAAATGACAATAAAGGTAACCCTGAACTAAACGTGTTTCAGAAGAATTTATTTAATTACGGGCTAATAATGGGGAAAAAAGCTTATACTTAAATTCTGGAAAAATGCGCCCACACCAACAATAAAAATGTGGATATCAAATTATGTTTGAAACATTACATCTGGAAGAGATGAGATTCCTCTTAGCAGGTAAAGCAGACCAATTCCAAAAGACGTGGTCTATGTTTCTGGACCTATTGCAAGCATGAGGCGCAATAGTAATTTAAATAAATAAATAAATGGTATCAGGACCTGGTAACGGGAGGTAAAACAACAAAAACAGACTTGGTTGGTAGTCCCCTTTCTGCGGAGTTTAATGTTATAATAGAGCGATTGTTCCTATTTTCTTTTTCTTTCTTTTCTAGGGTCTATATTCTCACTTTACTTCCTTCTCTAACTTCTTTTCTAAGGGGCTTTCTTTTCCCAACACTCTTGCACTTCACGACTCTTGCGCACTTTCTTTACTTGCCTTACTTCTATCTTTTTCTTAAAAAACAAAAACAAAAAATGAGAAAAAGAAAATAAATAAAAAAAAAAAAAAAAAAAAAAATGACAATAAACGGCATTCTTATTCTGATTCATACCTGGTGGGCAACCAATTTATGCACAGAAAGGTTTGTTAATAGCAATGAAACGAATGATAAATTAACCTGATGCGAATAGTATTACTCTAGGAAGAATGACTTGGCTAACTCGGCTGAGATCATGCTTTCAATAGGTTCGCAGATCCCCCCATTTCTTTTTTTTTGTTGTTGTTTTTTTTGTTTATTTTATTAGAAGTTAATACAGCACAAAGCAGTACAGTGGAACCTAATTTTAGGTGCCAACTATGTAATACCGTAATCCATTCTATGTACAACCTCTAGTTTTATGTTATAAGAAGGAAACATAGAAACATAGAAACATAGAAATTAGGTGCAGGAGTAGGCCATTCGGCCCTTCGAGCCTGCACCGCCATTCAATATGATCATGGCTGATCATCCAACTCAGTATCCCGTACCTGCCTTTTCTCCATACCCCCTGATCCCCTTAGCCACAAGGGCCACATCTAACTCCCTCTTAAATATAGCCAATGAACTGGCCTCGACTACCCTCTGTGGCAGAGAGTTCCAGAGATTCACCACTCTCTGTGTGAAAAAAGTTCTTCTCATCTCGGTTTTATCCTTAAGCTGTGATTTCCCCTTTATCCTTAAGCTGTGAGTAAGTAAGTAAGCAGGACAAGAAAAAGAAAACAATAGAACAGATCCTCCCATTTCAAAGCCAGGGGAACAAGTAAATATCTAATCCAAATTACAATGAAAACATTAGAAACACTCAGCCGGTCAATCAGTGTCTGTGGGAAGAGAAACCAGAATTAACATTTCAGGGCCAACTATCAATGTCTAATTCACATGGACAATAGGCCTCTGGAGATGTAACAGAATGTCCCCTGAGGCATTACAAACACATTGTTAAAAAAAAATGATACAGTCTAAGTATGAAGTATTGACAATAAGTGCCTTGAGCGGTTTACAGATGGAATTCCAATGCTTAAGACCAAATGAAACATTGGAAATAGGAGGTCCATGTTCTTTGGAGTTTAGAAGAAAGATTTTATTGGAAGAAACATATCTATCTATCTATATATATATAAAACTCAAATCAGTCCGCCTGCAGTACGGATCCCTTCCTGCCTTTCGATTAGTTGACGGCTGCTCCTTCCTCAGCTTCCAACACACTTCGAAACAAAGTTGCAAGACAGGAACACTGAACATTTCACTGCTGCAGCAGGCAGGGATTTTTTTTAAAGAGGCAGGGCAGTGCTGGAATCTTACTTTTCAGAACGGCTTCAGTTCCATTGGAGGAGACGGGTGCATGGTGGAATATTGGGTTGGGGGATCACACCATTGGGGGAGCAGACCCAACGGGTCTGCACTTGGTCTAGTAAGAAGAAGCTGATCAGAAGAAGGCGCCCGCATAGCGGACAAAAACAGACTGGACAAGCTGATCAGGAAGGCCGGCTCAGTGGTCGGGGCTGAGCAACTAACGGTCCAGCAGGTGGCAGAGGCCAGAACTCTGAACAAACTGGGTTCAATAATGACCAACCCCACTCACCCACTCCACGCCCTGAAGGAGATCAAGAGCAGCATCTTCAGTCAGAGACTGATTGCACCAATGTGCAAACCTGAGAGATATAGTTAGTCTTCTATACCAGCTGCTATAAGGTTTTACAATGCACAAAAATAATTTTGCATTTTTTTAGTATTCATTCATTGTATTTTAACTTATTAAGTACGGAAGCTATCTGAGGAAATGTGTGGTGTTATGTCTGGCTTGAAGCTCCAGGACAAGGGGTCACAGCTTAAGGATAAGGGGGAAATCCTTTAAAACCGAGATGAGAATAACTTTTTTCACACAGAGAGTGGTGAATCTCTGGAACTCTCTGCCACAGAGGGTAGTTGATGCCAGTTCATTGGCTATATTTAAGAGGGAGTTAGATGTGGCCCTTGTGGCTAAGGGGATCAGGGGGTATGGAGAGAAGGCAGGTACGGGATACTGAGTTGGATGATCAGCCATGATCATATTGAATGGCGGTGCAGGCTCGAAGGGCCGAATGGCCTACTCCTGCACCTAATTTCTATGTTTCTATGTCAGAGACTGATTGCACCAATGTGCAAAACTGAGAGATATAGTTAGTCTTGTATACCAGCTGCTATAAGGTTTTACAATGCACAAAAGTAATTTTGCATTTTTTTAGTATTCATTCATTGTATTTTAACTTATTAAGTATGGAAACTATCTGAGGAAATGTGTGGTGTTATGTCTGGCTTGAAGCTGTTGCGGCACTGTAATTTCCTGTAAAGGATTATTAAAGGATCTAATCAATTAATCAATCAATCAAGCTAGATGCAGGAAAAATGTTCCCAATGTTGGGCGAGTCCAGAACCAGGGGCCACACACAGTGTCTTAGAATAAAGGGGAGGTCATTTAAGACTTGGGTGAGAAAAAACTTTTTCACCCAGAGAGTTGTGAATTTATGGAATTCCCTGCCACAGAGGGCAGTGGAGGCCAAGTCACTGGATGGATTTAAGAGAGAGTTAGATAGAGCTCTAGGGGCTGGTGGAGTCAAGGGATATGGGGAGAAGGCAGGCACGGGTTATTGATTGGGGACGATCACAATGAATGGCGGTGCTGGCTCGAAGGGCCGAATGGCCTCCTCCTGCACCTATTTTCTATGTTTCTATACAAAATCCTCAGAAGGCATGACAGGGTAGGTGGTGATACTTGCACTAGTAGGATAATCTCAAACAAGGGAACACAGCTTCAGGATAGACAAAAATGCTGGAGAAACTCAGCGGGTGAGACAGCATCTATGGAGCGAAGGCTTCCTTCGCTCCATAGATGCTGTCTCACCCGCTGAGTTTCTCCAGCATTTTTGTCTACCTTCGATTTTCCAGCATCCGCAGTTCCTTCTTAAACAGCTCCAAGGTTGTGTTTCATCGTGAGACACTCGGATTTTTCTCTCGCAGAGGGCGGCGAGTCTCTGGAATTCTCTGCCAATGCAGAGTTGTGAGGGCTGGAGTCAGTAGAAGTTTTTAAAAAAACGAAGACTATGTAAAGCAGGCCTCCCCACCACACACCTACGGACTTTTTATAGGGGGACTGTCGAGAGCACACTGACATACGGCATCACTTCCTGGTTCGGGAGCTGCAAGGCGTACGAACGGCACCAACTGGACAGGATAGTGAAGACCGCAAGCAGGATTATTGGTGCTCCACTCCCCTTCCTGCTGGACATATACAAGAAGAGATGTATCAACAGAGCCATCTCCATCATCAAAGACCCTTACCACCCATCGCATGACATTTTCTCCATCCTCCCATCTAGGAAGAGGTACAGGAGCATTAGCTGCAAAACCAGCAGGATGCTCCTCAGCTTCTTCCCACAGGCTATAAGACTGTTAAATGGACTTTGCCCCCTGCCAAGTATCGCGCACAAACCCCCACACTGCAGCAGAGCCACTGTTGTGCCGCTGCCGGTCGGAACGGCTGTTGAATGTTTAGTAGAGTGTTAAATTTGTTCATGACATGTATTTTTTAATTTTTAATTCCTATTTATTTTTTAATGCAAACTGAATGGACACTGGTTGAGCAACGTTTTTTTGTTTCCTCTGGGTATGCGAATACTCAGGAAATGACAATAAAGATTTACAATTACAATTACAATTACAATTAAGTGAGGTTTGATACATTTTTGAAAGGTCGGGGTTCCTTGCAATGGTTCTTTGTTGTCACGCCTGCACGGTGAAATTCTTTTGCACAACTCACAAATGCACAGTCGCCGTGTTTTGAAGTCCAAAGTCCTCATATTTGGGGGGATGTTTGGCACAGTGGAGGCGTTGAGGTCCGAGACAGATCAACCATGATATATTGAACAGTGGGCCTTGCAGATTATTCTCTTGTGCAAAACAAAAAGTGCTGGAGGAACTCGATGGGTCAGGCAGCATCTATGGAGGGAATGGACATACAACATTTTGGGGCAGTCGAGACCCTTAACGTCACCCATTCCTTCACTCCGCAGATGCTGCTAGTTACTCCAGCGTTTTGCGTCTATCTCTAGAATTTAGGAGATTGAGAGGGGATCTTATAGAAACTTACAAAATTCTTAAGGGGTTGGACAGGCTAGATGCAGGAAGATTGTTCCCGATGTTGGGAAAGTCCAGGACAAGGGGTCACAGCTTACGGATAAGGGGGAAATCCTTTAAAACCGAGATGAGGAGAAACTTTTTTCACACAGAGAGTGGTGAATCTCTGGAACTCTCTGCCACAGAGGGTAGTTGAGGCCAGTTCATTGGCTATATTTAAGAGGGAGTTAGATGTGGCCCTTGTGGCCAAGGGGATCAGAGGGTATGGAGAGAAGGCAGGTACGGGATACTGAGTTGGATGATCAGCCATGATCATATTAAATGGCGGTGCAGGCTCGAAGGGCCGAATGGCCTACTCCTGCACCTAATTTCTATGTTTCTATGTTTCTATCTTTGGTTTAAACCAGCATCCGCAGTTACTTCCAGTGTCTTGTCATGAGGTGCAGTGGAAAGCTTTTTGTTGCATGCTAAACCAGTCAGCAGAAAGTCCTACAACATACGACATTCTTCAGACTGAGCATTCCTTGTCCCTCGTTCCAGCGACCCTGCCTCCCGTCCGCCCATTTCCCACCACAGATGTTGTCCGAATCGCAGAGTTCCTCCAGCGCTCTGTGTGTTTTGTTCAAGTTCAAGATCCGCAGTTTCTTGTGCCTACTTCATTGAGCTCCTTCCTGGGAACCTCATAATAGCGACCAAGAGGTTAGTCAAAGATGAGGATGATACGATGCAAATGTCACAACCCTTCTTTTCCTGGGGTGTTCTTAAGAACAGGGGTCCCCAACTTTTTTCATCCCGTTTACCCCCGGCAACATTAATAGCACATAATGACGTTATTTCACTGCTGCACCCGCTGAGTTTCTCCAGCAATTTTGTGTACCTTTGATCTTCCAGCATCTGCAGTTCCTTCTTGAACACAACGTTATTTCACTTATTTATGAACGACTAATGATAATAATAATAATAATAATAATCATTTTATTTATAGAGCACTTTAAAAACAAACATAGCTGCAACAAAGTGCTGTACATCACTAATCATTGACAAAAAAGTTAATACACACCAAAAATAACAATCAAAAGAAATAGTAGGAAAAGACATGTAAAATAAAGAAACATCAAAAACACCACAAACAGAAGCAAAGCCTCAGGCATGGTCAAAAGCCAGGGAGTACAAATGCGTTTTTAACACTGGATTAACATGATGAACAGATACCGGTATACCAGAACCAAACACAGTCAGTCAATGAGAAAAAAGATGTACAAATCCAGAATCAACAAATTTACCCCCTGTGTAAGCAAAATTTACCCTCTAGGGGCATATTTACCCCAGGTTGGGAACCCTTGGTTTACGGGGTCCCACCACTGTTTAGTTTTAGAGTTACAGTGTGGCAACAGGCCCTTCGGCCCGCCAACGCCCCAACCAGCGATCCCCGCTCATTAACACCATCCTACACACACACTAGTGACAATTTCACATTTATACAAGTCAATTCATCTACAAACCTGTACGTCATCGGAGGAAACTGGGAGGAAACTGAAGATCTCGGAGAAAACCCACGCAGGTCACGGGGAGAACGTATATAAACTCCGTACAGGCAGCACCCGTGGTCAGGATCGAACCCAGGTCCCTGGCGCTGTGAGGCAGCAACTCCACCACTGTGCCACCGTGGTTGAAACATTTTACACGATTCCTAAACAACAGCAGAGGCTCCATTGTCAAGGTCAGTGCCCGGTTAAAACTGACCCACAGAACGTAAATTCAATCCTTAATGTATTTTAAATTAACAGCAAGAGCTACTGTTAGGCACCTGGTTCAGAGAGATTGGGTTTCATGTCGCTAATCCAGTGTCGAGCGGTCCAGGCATTACACAGGCATGCTCATCGGGGATACGCTTCACTTCAGTTTATTGTCACGTGTACAGAGGTACAGTGAAAAGCTTGTGTTACGTGCTAACCAGTCAGCAGAAAGACAACACACAATCACACTCAATCCATTTACACATTTCATAGTGTATCGACACATGATAAGGGAATATCGTTTAGTGCAAGGTAAAGCCAGCAGAGTCCGATCAAGGATAGTCCGAGGGTCACTTCTCCTTTTGTGTGGCGTGCACAGCCTAACGTTGTTGGGACAACTTGTTCTATTTGATCTTCCGTCTGGGCACGTCGAGTTGATTGCATTAGTCGAAAAAGGGCGGACCACGTGAAGGTTGCAATCGTCCGAGGGTCACCAAAGAGGTGGATAGTAGTCCAGGACTGCTCTCTGGTTGCGGTGGGATGATTCAGTTGCCTGATAACAGCTGGGAAGAAACTGTCCCTGTGAAGAGGTCCACGTGTTGTATAAACTTTCAGTTTAATATTTAAACGATACAGCTCAACAATTAGTACAAAAGGGCAAGGTGTGTGTGTGTGTGTGTGTGTGTGTGTGTGTGTGTGTTAATATGTTGACTGAGAAGTGAAGACCAAAGATCCTATAGCGGAGCCAGATAGACCACTCCTGCTAAAGGCAATGGGCGGACGTGTAGTACGCAATGGAGCGGAACGTGGGCCTTTTTTTCATCCATTTCAGTAACCGGACCCGACCCGACTCGCAGTGTAATCAACGTTGCGGGGGAACAGTTTGTGTTAATAAATTTAAAATTCTGAAAATGAGAAGATTTTTACCAAATAAATTTTATTTTTACGAAGATGTTTCCGTAACCGGCTTCCGTCTCCGCACTAGTATCTTTGCTCCGCTGTGACGGGATCTTTGGTGCGGAGACGGAAGCCGGTTACGGAAATGGGGCCGAAAATTACCCATGAATCTGCCCATGACCGCACTACATCTTTTTCGTCGCGTGACCTATCTTGCTCGCTATAGGATCTTTGGTGAAGAGTAATGCCCCTGTCCCACTTGGGAAACCTGAACGGAAACCTCTGGAGACTTTGCGACCCACCCAAGGTTTCCGTGCGGTTCCTGGAGGTTCCCAGAGGTTTTTGTCAGTCTCCCTACCTGCAACCTCCGGCAACCACCTGCAACCTCCGGGAACCGCTCGGAAACCTTGGGTGGGGCGCAAAGTCTCCAGAGGTTTCCGTTCAGGTTTCCAAAGTGGGACGGGGGCATAACTCCGTCGTCTGCTCCACCCCACCAGCTGACCACCCAGGTCGGCATTGATTGTTCGGCCAGGTCCACCCTAGTGTTCGAGCTCGACGATCGACAGTTCGAGACCAAAGTGGCTCGGCCCGGCACACCTGAATCTGATGGCGATGCTTTAGGTCTCCCATATAATTCACTCACCGTCCAAGAAGAGCAGTCACATCGGCTGAATTGTCAGACATTGCCGGGCAGGAGCCCAAACAAGTCCGTACCTAGAGGAGAGAAAGAAAGAGGTATATGATCTGGAACGTGCTGCCCAAAATAGGGCAATAGAAGTGAATTCAAAGGCATCTTTCCAAGAGGGAGTTGGATAGATGCTCGGAAAAAAATTGTCAAGCGTTGAGCAAGAGTAGGGGACCGAGACCAAGTGTAAAGGCCTCCCAATGAGCTGGCAACTGCCCAATGGGCAGAAGGATCGCATTCAGTCCTGCCTACTGTCGCAGAGGAGACTGTGCCATTGTGCCAGATCTGAAAAGAGTCAAAGAGGAGAAAGCCTGCGTGATTTCGACGACTTCAGGAAAACATTGGATGGCTTTGTGGCACAAGAGAAGGAGCGTGAAGGCCAGTGGAGTTGCTTCAATTCTTCTCTCTGCCCTCAAAGGACAGTGGCAGGAGCAATAAAGCTCCTCAGATTCATCAGTAACTATGTGACTTCCTTTGGCTAAACTTAGAATCTTGCACAGTACTCTCATTAAGCTGCCGCATAGACATTTTATTTTTAGTAGTTCATCTCACTCCTCTTTCGTGGCTGTTATTCTGCTATAGTGATCATTGCGTGGCTGAACCCAATCGATGAGAACAAGCTCTTTGTCCACTGGCAACATGATAGTCGTGATCGACAGGGTCTTCACACAATCGCCAGCTGGTTCTAATCGAAATCCAGCAGAAGTGTGATAGTTTTTAAGAAGGAACTGCAGATGCTGGAAAATCAAAGGTAGACAAAAGTGCTGGAGAAACTCAGCGGGTGCAGCAGCATCTATGGAGCGAAGGAAATAGGCAACGTTTCGGGCCGAAACCGTTCTTCAGACTGATGTAGGCTGGGGGATGGGCGGGGAGAAGAAAGGAAAAAAGGAAGAGGAGGAGCCCGAGGGCTGAGGGAGAGCTGAGAAGGGGAGGAGACAGCAAGGGCTACCTGAAATTGGAGAATTCAATGTTCATGCCGCTAGGGTGCAGACTGCCCAAGCGGAATATGAGGTGCTGCTCCTCCAATTTCTGGTGGTGCTCACTCTGGCCATGGAGGAGGCCCAGGACAGAGAGGACATTGACTGATGTCTGAACGTGACTGATGTCTACACTCCTTTAATGACCGACTTTTAAAGATGTCCATTTGTATCCAGGCTGCTACAAAGCATATTACCATCTGATGACGGGCTTCTGAAAAGTAGTCACCCGTAATGTAATCGGTAAAACATGGTGGTCAAATTAGGACAACTAACACTGGCCATCCCTCAAGCTCCCAGAAAGACCAATGACACAATGGCCGAGGGCAGCACGGTGGTGCAGCGGTAGAGTTGCCGCCTCACAGCGCCAGAGACCCAGGTTTGATCCAGATTACGGGTGCTGTCTGTACGGAATTTGCACTTTTTTCCCCAGTGATCTGGTGGGTTTTCTCTGGGTGCTCTGGTTTCCTCCCACATTCCAAAGGCGTGAAGATTTGTAGGCAAATTGGCTTCTGTAAACTGTCGCTAGTGCGCAGAATAAGAACTAGTGCAAGGGTGATCACTGTTCGGCGCGGACTTGGTGGGCCAGTTTGCACGCTGTCTCTCGAAAACTAATGTCAATGGTGGAGCAATGTTGGTGGAGAGATAACGCACCAGGCAGCTCCACGAACGGGCGTATCTCTTGGTTCTATTGCCCTGGATATTTTGTATGTCCTTCTAAGAGGGCAGATTGTAGACTGAAGGGCCTGTCCCACTGTACGAGGTAATTCAAGAGTTCTCCCGAGTTTCCCCCGATTCGAACTCGGAAAATTACGGTAATGGCCGTTCGTAGGTACTCGGGGCTCTCGTGGAGATTTTTCACAGTGCTGAAAAAACTTCACGAGTTACCGCGTTTCCCGAGTACCTGCCGTTAGCGTTACGAGCCGCTACGAGACATCCACGAGCTCCGACGTACCCGCTACGTACATTCTACGTACTTACCACGAGTTAGATTTTTTTTAAACTCGGGAGAGCTCTTGAATTACCTCGTACAGTGGGACAGCCCCTTTAGCTTAACTTTTCGTCCAAAAGATGGCATTTCCAACTATGTGGAACTCCTCCTTTGCAGTGGAAGACAGAGCAGGATAGGTTCTCAAATCCCCAAGTGGGACTTGATGCAATAATCTGTGAATGAAGGCGAGAATGCTAACCATGCTGGTGTCCCTGCCTGGAGAATTTCAGTGACCATGCAAACATCATTAAGAAAGGACAACAACGCCTATACTTCCTCAGACAGCTCAAAAGGTTCAGAGTCCACCAAACATTTCCTGGTCCGTTTCTATCAATCCATTATCGAAAGCATCATCACCTCCTCAAGTCAAGTCAAGTCAAGTCAAGTTTATTTGTCACATACACATACGCGATGTGCAGTGAAATGAAAGTGGCAATGCTCGCGGACTTTTGTGCAAAAGACAAACAACAAAACAACCAAACAAATTATAAACACAATCATAACACACATATTCTTTTACATAATAAATAATAGAAGGAAAAACGTTCAGTAGAGTTAGTCCCTGGTGAGAAAGGCGTTTACAGTCCGAATTGCCTCTGGGAAGAAACTCCTTCTCAACCTCTCCGTTCTCACTGCATGGCAACGGAGGCGTTTGCCTGACCGTAGCGGCTGGAACAGTCCGTTGCAGGGGTGGAAGAGGTCTCTCATGATTTTGTTTGCTCTGGAGTTGCACCTCCTGTTGTATAGTTCCTGCAGGGGGGTGAGTGAAGTTCCCATAGTGCGTTCGGCCGATCACAGTCTGGTACGGAAACACTGACAGTCACTCACTACACAGAATACAGCGCATTGTCTCCCTGGCCTCCAGGACCATCAACTCCCCCCTCCCCTCAATCCATTCCATTTACCTCCAACGTACCTCAAAACGGGCAATAAAGATCATCTCGGACCCCTCCCATCCAGCAAACCCCCTTTTCCAGTCTCTCCCTTCAGGTCACTTGCCACAAAATCCACCCGTTTTAAAAACAGCTTCTTCCCCTCAGCATTAAGAACACTCAATTCCCTCCAATGACAGACAACACTAAGGACTCTTGATGTATATGGTGTCTTGTCTATGGTCTTTGTCTGTTCTTTTGCACTATGTTCTGTTGGTGAGATTTGTGATTTGTGATGTGGTATGGGTGTGCTTTATAACTATGATCTGTGTTGTTATATGTGTTAATGTGACTAAAGCAGTGTAGCATCATGTACCAAACCCCAAATACCACCAACCCTGGTTGCGTGGCAAATAAAGATTCTATCTATCTATTAGATAACGGCCATGGCAATAATGGACCCACGGCATTGGCATGGATAGTGACATAGACTTGAGGGGCTCTCTGTCTTCTAACCATGCTACACACTGCTTTAAGCAACCACGTCCTCCGATAGCTACTCATACAAGTCCTAATGCTCACTTCCATTCCCTTACCAATGAGGGAACCAAATTACAACCTCAAAGAACAGGAGGAAGAAACAAGTCACATTTTCAGGAGGACAAAAATAGGAAACGCAAATGATTGTTTTAAACTATGTGGGTTTATTCTCTTGAATGAAATTCATTACAGTGATTCATCTCTTTACAGACCAGTACAATTGATAATATTACAGGTTGAAAATCCATCGGTTTGGAAAGGAGAGCAATCCCCTCTGATAAAATGAAAAAATATGAAATATTGACCGGTGTACCTCCATATGAAACAATAAATTCTTCTCCAATGATTTCCCAACAAAGGTTGCTTTGCAATCCTGCATGGATACCAGTATTTTGAAACCCCTACATGCAACCCATCGGGGCAGAGAGTGCTTTGGACAAAGGACTTCCAAGAGTTCAGCCTCACTCCACTGGAGTCTAGGACTGGGTTACAAGATCTAATTAAATGGACTGGGCCATGGAATGGAATTGGATTGCTACGATGGTCGACTTTCCCTGGTAGATTTCATCACAAAACAAATTTAATTGCGACCTAATTACCTGTGAATAACATGGTAATATATAATTCTGAAACTCGATCTAGCCTTATGGAGACGGATCATCTTATGGAGGGTGTGTAGCAAAATGAACAATGTTTGTTGTGCTACTGATCTGGCCGAGACGTTTAACTTCCCAACACACACACACGCACACACACACACACACACATTGGTAAAAGATGGAGTGATGACGGAAAAGGAAAAATGGGCCAACAATGTTAAGTCCATCCATCGTTGAATCCGTTCAGGCTTCCTAAGTGGGACAGGGGCATTATGCCCCTGTCCCACTTAGGAAACCTGAACGGAAACCTCTGGAGACTTTGCACCCAGCCCAAGGTTTCCGTGCAGTTCCCGGAGGTTGCAGGTGGTTGCAGGTAGTGGTAGCAGGCAGGGAGACTGACAAAAACCTCCGGGAACCGCACGGAAACCTTGGGGGGTGGGGCGCAAAGTCTCCAGAGGTTTCCGTTCAGGTTTCCTAAGTGGGACGGGGGCATCACGCCATTGCAAGTCCAATTCCTGCTGATGCAATTAAATAGGAAGGTTTATTCCTGGTGAGGTGGAGGGGAATTGACTGCAGAGTCCCCATCAGTTGTCGGATACAAATGTGCAGAAAGCCTCTATTAATGTGCACCCACAGCAATCTAACAGCTATGAAAGTACACGCTCATGTGCAAGCTTTCACAGGAAAAAGCTTCGTCTTTAATACAAACATTTTTTAAACTGGACTTTGCGACTTTAGTTAACATGATACATGTGAGACACAATTCCAAGCAACGAATCGAACGTGATTTCTGGGAAATCGAGCTGGAAAGACATGATTAAAAGCACACTGCCCACCGCCACTGGCTTCCTTTCAGAACGAAAGCCATAGAGATCTGAAGAGTCATCACAGCCTTCCATTTTCAGTGACCAATTTAACCACCATTACTGTATCCATATATTAAACACCTCAAAATCTCCAATCTATCCTTTCTGGAGGCAAGGATTTTAATTTGAATCTATTTTATTGCATTACACAAGCAATTGACTCTAATTTCAGTCCTTTAATTCAATAGTTTTACATTAATCTTGTTGGTTCGGTGGCCAGACACCACTATCAGGCATCCCTGATCCCCCATGTAAATAAATCCAAGCTGCCCAATTTGATCGCATGTGTTTGCTTGGGTTCCGAGCGAGTAAACTGCAAACATGCACAAAATCCCATCGCAATGTTTCAAGATGGACCAAAAGCAAAATACTGCAGATGCTGCACAGACAAAATAAAAGGTCTGCACACACCTGAAGTATTGTGTGCAGTTTTGGTCCCCTAATTTGAGGAAGGACATTCTTGCTACTGAGGGAGTGCAGCGTAGGTTTACTAGGTTAATTCCCGGGATGGCGGGACTGTCATATGCTGAGAGAATGGAGCAGCTGGGCTTGTACACTCTGGAGTTTAGAGGGATGAGAGGGGATCTCATTGAAACCTGTAAGATTGTTAAGGACTTGGACACGCTAGAGGCAGGAAACATGTTGCCGATGTTGGGGGAGTCCAGGACCAGGGGCCACAGTTTAAGAGTAAGGAGTAAGCCGTTTAGGACGGAGACGAGGAAACACTTTTTCCTCACAGAGAGTGGTGAGTCTGTGGAATTCTCTGCCTCAGAGGGCGGTGGAGGCCGGTTCTCTGGATGCTTTCAAGCGAGAGCTAGATAGGGCTCTTAAAAATAGCGGAGTCAGGGGATATGGGGAGCAGGCAGGAACGGGGTACTGATTGGGGATGATCAGCCATGATCACATTGAATGGTGGTGCTGGCTCGAAGGGCCGAATGGCCTACTCCTGCACCTATTGTCTATTGTCTAAAACAAAGTGCTAGGATCTAGGTTGACATCAAGTGATTTGTTTGCACTCTCTCTTTCCATAGATGTTGCCTGACCCACTGAGAGTTTCAGCAACTTTCCCCAAATTTTGCCACTCAACCACACACACTGGGGGAAATTTACAGAAGACACTTAACCTGCCAACCAACTTTTCTTTGGGACGTGGGAGGAAGGCAGAACCCGCGGGGGAAGCCCATAGTCACGGGGAGAATGGGCAAACTCCACACAACCCACGCCCGAGCTCATGATTCATCGCGTGTCGCTGGAGATCTACCAGTTGTGCCATTGTGTCGTCAAGATCTGCGCAAGTCCACAACTCAATTGCAACCACAACGAGGACCAATGCCTCGGAACCTGCTAGCTGCTGTACACAGAGCAAAGAACGGTGGCACAGCAGTGGAGTTGCTGCCTTACAGCGCTGGAGACCCGGGTCCGATCCTAATTAAATTGTTTAATCGATAACGTTTTATTATTAATGTTTAATAATACTCCAAATACTCTTTTCATTGCAGCCCTGCCAGCAGTGTAGTGTGGGTGGTTTTTATTAATGTTTTATGTGTCATTCCTAACTGCCACTGTATGTCATGTTGTCAATTGCAGGCGGAGCATTAAGGCAAATTCCTTGTATGTGAATACTTGGCCAATAAATTAATTCATTCATTCAATTATGGGTGCTGCCTATACGGAGTTTGTACGTTCTCCCCGTGACCGCGTGGGTTTTCTCCAGGTCCTCTGGTCTCCTCCCACACTCCAAAGACGTGCAGGTGTGTAATTTAATTGGCTTTGGTAAAAATTGTGAATTGTCCTTGGTGTGCAGGATAGGGGTCACAGTTTAAGGATAAGAGGGAAGTCTTTTAGGATCATTTTTTATGCAGAGTGGTGAATCTGTGGAATTCTCTGCCACAGAAGGTAGTTGAGGCCAGTTCATTGGCTATATTTAAGAGGGAGTTAGATGTGGCCCTTGTGGCTAAAGGGATCAGGGGGTATGGAGAGAAGGCAGGTACGGGATACTGAGTTGGATGATCAGCCATGATCATATTGAAAGGCGGTGCAGGCTCGAAGGGCCAAATGGCCTACTCCTGCACCTATGTTCTATGTTTCTATGAGGCCCTGGAAGACCCTATTTCTTCTCTCCACAGATGCTGCTTCACCCGCTGAGCTCCTCCAGCATTTTTGTCTACCAATGGATTATTGGTGGTCGGCACGAACATGGTGGGTTGACGGGCTGGTCTCCCTGGTGTACAGCAGGGAAGTAGGCCCTTCAACCCACCGAGTTTTATGACACTGCTCAGATCTGCAGTTACTGGCTGGTGTTGCTTGATATACATTATTTACCTACAACTTTCGTTCACTCGTAGGAAAATGAGTGTGCCAGTCAGTAAAGGGAGAAGTTAGTGTTATCCCTATTTAGTTTAGTCTGGATATAAAGCATGGAAGTGGTCCCTTCAGCCCATCAAGTCCATGCTAACCATCGATCACCTGTTCACACCGGTTCCAGGTTATCCCATTTGCTAGCAGCTTTAAAGAGACTGCTTTCAGAAAATAAAATCAGAAAACACAGGAAACACTCAGCAGTTCAGGCAGCAGGTTTGGAGAGGGGATCAGAGTAACATTTTAGGCCAGAACAAAGGGGCTCGGACTTGAAACCTGCAGCCGCATTCACTCTTCTTTCCGGCGGCTGTCACTCTACTCAACAACGTACCTTGGTGACTGCCAATCACCACCCCCCCCCCCCCCGGACACTTATTATTATTTATTCAAATCGTTTGCTATGTCGCTCTTCAAGGGAGATGCTAAATGCATTTCGTTGTCTCTGTACTGTACACTGACAATGACAATTAAAATTGAATCTGAATCTGAATCTGAAGGTAGACAAAAATGCTGGAGAAACTCATTGGGTGAGGCTGCATCTACGGAGCGAAGGAAATAGGCAACGTTTTGGGTCGAGACCCTTCTTCACTCATTCACAATCACACCTCCTCATTCACATTTCCAGCCCCACTGTCCCATATGGATTTCAACTCAAATTCTACCCTTGAAAATGTCCCCCCGATCTGTAATATTAACCATTTCATGTTGCACGGAGGCTATGAATTACCAGCATTTCCAGTTTTTGTTTTAATAAACAGCACTCGCAGTTTAATTTTTAATTTGCTTTCTGAATAAAAACAGCTGCAGCCAAGACCATTTGCTCAGTCATACGAGCTGGACCATCTCCAGCCCACCCGCAGACATTTGCGGACAATAAATACATTTAAAATACATGGAAGCACCAGAGGAGAAATTATTTCACAGGGAATGATCCCCATCAGTAACATGATACTGGGAGATGGTACATTTCATAGACAATTGAATGCACAACAGGGAGATGTAGGACTAATACTGGACGGGTCAATGCAAGAATCTGAGGTGTGACATTCTCAGCGTGCCCGGAACGAGCATTTCCGATTGTCAAATTATTAAGACCGTGGTATTTGTTCCCATAATTGTGTCTCAGCCTTCAAATTATTCGGCTGATGTTTGTAAAAATGCCACTTAGCCCAATTTATCAGGCTTTCAGAGATCATTTGGGAATCAGTAATTTAATGACGGACTTGCGTGTCAGCTTTGCACAACATTGGAAATGCTTTAAAAGCCATTAATAAAACACGGAGGCATCTCCAAGTGGGCCCCACATTTTAATCTCACAAGGGCGGGTCCCACTTTTTTTCAGAGACTTGCCGGCACCCATCATAGTTGCAGCAGGTGGCCGAAAGTTTTCAACATGTTGAAAACCCAGCGGCGCCCAGAAAAAGGCACGACTCTTTGGGCGACTATTCGCGATCACGCGTCGACATGTCATGGGGTGACGCCTGTATGGCCGTGAGTAGTCGCCCGAAGAGTCGAACCTTTTTCTGGTCTCCGCTGGGTTTTCAACATGTTGAAAACTTTCGGCCACCTGCTGAGACTATGACGGGTGCTGGCAAGTCGCCATTAAAAAAAAAAAAAAATCACGTAAGTGGGACAGGCCGTTCAGCCGCTTTTTAACTTCTATTTGCAACCAACATTATAAATCTTGAGTTTCTCTAAAAAAAAAAAAATGCGGAACTTTTCTCCCTCCCCAGATCAAAAACCTGTATTTCCGCAGCTCCTGACACAACCTCAGGACCACAGGGAGCTTTATAGCTGATTTAAAAAAACAAAAACCTTGTGCAGTACAGTTATGATGTAGGCAATGCAATAGACAATTCATTCCCACCACAATGTTAAATCGACCAAGTACACCTTCAATGACCTTGATCAAGGGATCAGCCGCAGGTGGAATCTCTCTCATGCTTCACTGAAGCAGTACCATAGGACCCTTCAACATCCACCTGACAATAGACAGACCTTCAGTATAACATCCTATCCAAGTGAGACAAAAAAATGCTGAAGTAACTCAGCGGGACCGGCAGCATCACTGATTCTGCCTGTCCAGCCTCTTTACTCCAGCATTTTGAGTCTATCTTCAGTGTATAACCAGCACCTGCAGTTCCTTCCTGCACATTCGTTCCGAGGGGCGGCATAGTACGCAGAGGGGGAGTTGCTGCCTTATGCCCCTGTCCCACTTAGGAAACCTGAACGGAAACCTCTGGAGACTTCGCGCCCCGCCCAAGGTTTCCGTAGGTTCCCGGAGGTTGCAGGTAGTGGAAGCAGGTAGGGAGACTGACGAAAACCTCCGGGAACCGCACGGAAACCTTGGGTGGGGCGCAAAGTCTCCAGAGGTTTCCGTTCAGGTTTCCTAAGTGGGACAGGGGCATTACAGCGAACGCAACGTCGGGTTCGATCCCGACTACGGGTGCTGTCTCTACGGAGTTTGCACGTTCTCCCCGTGACCTGCGTGGGTTTTCTCCGAGATCTTCGGTTTCCTCCCACACTCCAAAGGCGTGCAGGTATGTAGGTTAATTGGCTTGGTGTAAATGTAAAAATTGCCCCTAGTGTGTGTAGGATAGTGTTAGTGTGCAGGGATGGCTGGCTGGCGTGGACACGATGGGCCGAAAGGGACTGTTTCCGCGCTGTAACTAAACTGAAACTAAACTAAACATGCCATCCACGTGTCCTGGCATCTGACACAACTGCAAGCCTTCAGCATTGCAATAGAGCATCAGCCTCAACTGTGTGTGCTTGGATCATTGGAAGGGGATGCAGCCTTCAGGTCGACAATCACACTGTGGTCCGCAAACAGCGGTATATAGTTACCGTAATGGCAGATTCTTTTAGTTTAAAGATCCAGTGGCAGCCAGCGATCCCCGCACACATCGACACTATCCTACACACACTCGGGACAATCCTTACTTTCACGCCAAGCCAATTAACCTGCAAAGCTGGTTACGTCTTTGGAGTGTGGGAGGAAACCGAAGATCCTGGAGGAAACCCACTCGTTCACGGGGAAATGGACAAACTCCGCGCAGACAGCACCCGTAGTCGGGTCTCCGGCACCGCAAGGCAGCAACTCTACCGCTGCGCCACCCTGCTGCCCTTCATATACAGCTTCTCCATATCCTTAATCAGATTTCATATTTACATCCGTCTCCGATGCTCATCGACCTTTCTCGTCTCTATTAATATTCACTAAAGGGGGGGAAAAAAAAGAGAACTCCACCCCTCTTCCTTATCGGGACGTTTATTCGAAGGGGGCAGAGTCACAAGGGGGCAGATCCTGGGACGATATCCAGTGTCAGCCACTTCAGTGGCAGTGAAGTTCACACAGAGAGTGGTGAATCTCTGGAACTCTCTGCCACAGAAGGTAGTTGAGGCCACAGTTCATTGGCTATATTTAAGAGGGAGTTAGATGTGGCCCTTGTGGCTAAGGGGATCAGGGGGTATGGAGAGAAGGCAGGTACGGGATACTGAGTTGGATGATCAGCCATGATCATATTGAATGGCGGTGCAGGCTCGAGGGGCCGAATGGCCTACTCCTGCACCTAATTTCTATGTTTCTAAGTTGGATTTAGCCTCAGTACGAGGCTCGGGGTGAGACGCAGATCAAGCGAGCCAAATATCCCTACCTGGGGATGGTCTACAGGAGGACATCAGGCCAGACGCATGCCACAGGTGACCGTCAGATCACCCTCACCTCACCGTCACCTTTCTCACCTGACCACAGCAAGGTCTGTTGATGCTTGCCTCAGAATATCTACCACAAGGAACAGCAGATGCTGGAATCTTGAACAAAATATATATATATATATATATATATATATATAAAGTCCTGGTGGAACTCAGGAGGTCAGGTAGCATTTGTGGAGGTAATGGATGAATCATTGTCTGAAGGGTCCCTGACCCGTAAAAGCAGTCTTGTCCATTTCTCTCCACAGATGCCGCCTGGCATTATGAGTTTTTCAGCAATTTGATTTTTTTTTTTTTTGCGTAAATAACAGCTCAAAAGCCTCTGGGATGCGCTGTGGTACTTATGCGGCCTCGCGTGGTCATAAAGCAGAGAACTTTAACGGAACGGGAGGTGGCCAGGATCTGCTATTTAGTACACTGAGCTCTACAATAGAGGGTGTATTCAAGAGAGAGTTAGATACAGCTCTTAGGGCTAAGCGATATGGGGAGAAAGCAGGAACGGGGATACTGATTTTTGATGATCGGCCATGATCATATTGAATGGCAGTGCTGGCTCGAAGGGCCGAATGGCCTACTCTTGCACCTATTTTCTATGCCTCTATGTTTCGATGACAATAGCTATATTTAAGAGGGAGTTAGATGTGGCCCTTGTGGCTAAGGGGATCAGGGGGTATGGAGAGAAGGCAGGTACGGGATGCTGAGTTGGATGATCAGCCATGATCATATTGAATGGCGGTGCAGGCTCGAAGGGCCGAATGGCCTACTCCTGCACCTAATTTCTATGTTTCTAACACAGACCAAGGGCGCCTGTTTGCGGCTCATTACGCGATCATAGCTGGGACAAATACAGGGATTAGGGATGCCAGTCTGAATAAAGGTCTGCACAAGGAAATATACAGCCAGTTACCGCTGCTGGCCACAGCAGTGACACCACCTCCACACTGCACTGGAGCAGCAGCGAGTTACACATTTACAACCAGTGGTTAAATGATTCATGTCTATCTGTTGTCCACACTTGCATGCAAAGATTGTCCACTTGGGTGTGACAGAGGGCAAGCGGGCCTCTGCATCAGGACGTCTGTTTAATATAATACAATGGGTGGTAATATCAATTGAAAAGAAACCGGGTGACATACCGATGACTTAAGAGAAAAATAACACTGTCTGCACGGCAGCTTTTGTAACACTCTCCTAGAACTGCTTCAGCTTTTCACTGCGCAATTCTTATTAATAAATCATAGTTTATTCCGGCAGCGGAGACTTAGGAGTGTCAAAAGAGCCCCAGTATGTACGTATAGTTGGATCCAGTCCGAGCCAGATTGAACCAGCTTGCTTCACTGAACACAGCTTCAAAGTCTGGGAGCTTCTGTCTGTCTGTCTGCAGTATTCCTTCACCGAGACCAGTCCCCAACCGAGGAAACTTACAGGATCAGGAGTGTGACCGAGTCCCGGCTGGTTGTGGTCGGAGTCCGACTATGCTCAGTCCTCCCGCTCCCGCTTAAGGTTTTCCGGAGGGAACAGCATGTTGTTGGGATCCGCCGATGTTGCTAACTCAACGGTTTCCTCCTTCACCTGAACAGCAATGAATGGGGAGGGGGAGAGAGAGGGAGAGGGAGAGGGAGAGAGGGAGAGAGAGGGAGAGAAGAGAGAGAGAGGGAGAGAGGAGAGAGGAGAGGGAGAGAGGGAGAGAGGGAGAGAGAGAGAGAGAGGGGGAGAGAGGGAGAGAGGGGGAGAGGGGGGGAGAGGGGGAGAGAGGGGGAGAGGGGGAAGGGGGGGGAGAGAGACGCCTGAGGCCGGGTGGGGGAGGGAGGGATGAGGGGTGGAGGGGAGAGGGAGAGAGGGGGAGGGTGGGGAGAGCGGAGGAGAGGGGGGAGAGAGGAGAACGGAGGGGAAGAGAGGGGGGGAGGGAGGGGGGAGGAGGGGGGGGTAAGAGAGGGGAGGAGGTGAGGGGGGGAGGGAGGGAGAGGGGGGGAGAGGGGGGGGGAGAGGGGGGAGAGGGGGGGAGAGGGGGGGAGAGGAGGGAGTGGGGGGGAAAGAGGGAGGGGGAGAGGGGGGGAGAGGGGGGAGAGGGGGGAGAGAAGGGAGAGGGGGGAGAGGAGGGAGAGGGGGGGAGGGAGAGAGAGGAGGGAGAGGAGGGAGGGGGGAGAGGAGGGAGGAGGGGGAGAGGGGGGAGAGGGGGGAGAGGGGGGGGGGGGGGAGGGGGGGGGGGGGAGGGGGGGGGAGGGGGGGAGGGGGAGGGGGGGGGGGGGGGGAGAGGGGGGGAGGGAGGGGGAGGGGGAGGGAGAGAGAGGGGGAGAGGGGGAGAGGGGGGGGGGGGAGGGGGAGAGGGGGAGAGGGGGGGGGGGGAAGAGGGGGAGAGGGGGAGAGGGGGAGAGAGGGGGAGAGGGGGGAGAGGGGGAGAGGGGGAGAGAGAGAGGGAGAGAGAGGAGAGAGAGGGAGAGAGAGAGAGAGAGAGAGAGAGAGAGAGGGGGGGAGAGAGAGGGAGAGAGAGGGAGAGAGAGGGAGAGGGGGGGGAGGGAGAGAGAGGGGGAGAGGGGAGAGGGGGAGGGGGGGGGGGAGGGGGGGGGGGGGAGAGAGGGGGGAGGAGAGAGGGGGAGAGGGAGGGGGGAGGGAGAGAGGGAGAGAGGGGAGAGAGGGAGATAAAGCACAGAACAGGAATATTTCCCTCAATCGAGCCGAACTCGCTGAAACCCTCAGCCTGTTCAATACTGAAGATAGGATCGCCAAATGCTGGAGTAACTCAGCGGGTCAGGCGACGTCTCTGGAGAGAAGGAACGGGTGACGTTTCGGGTCGAGGGACACTTTTTCGGACTGGTCCGTTCAATATGTTTGTAAACAAACACAGGAGGTTGACTTGCAGCTCATCTGTGCGAGCTCACTGCTCCTAGTGTGGAGACAGACCTCTCGAGAGGTCACCAGTGCAAATCAGGAGGTGTTGCTGTGATACTGGCAACTGGGGAGCTGCTGAACGACTCTATAGAGTTATGCCACAGGAAGAAGCTGGTCGTCAGACCGATTTCCTTGCAATAACGTGTCATTTCTTTTTATAAGGTCTGAGTTTTACATCCAATTTCTCCATGGCTTTAACTGCTTATATCTGATGGATATACGAAACAAGCTGCCGGGGGGAGATACAGCAGTTGGGGCAGATACAGCAGCAGCATTTAAAGATACACTTTGGCAGGTATATGGACAGGAAAGGTTTCGAGGGGTATGGGGCAAACTGTGTAAATGGGACAAGCTTGGATGGGGCAATTTGGTCTGTCTGGACGACTTGGGCCAAAGGGCCTATTTCCATGCTGTATTTATTACTCTACCTCTTTCAGTGCTTCAAACCTTTCAGAGCCCCAGTCCTTTAACATTGTCACCTCACTTCTTCATTGCATCTCCATGTCTAACAACCGCAGCTTCCAGAGTTCCCTCCACGAGTCTCTCCACCTTACGACTCTGGTTTTTTGTTCTTGAATTTCTTCCCGACCTCATCTTTCCTAATTTCTCCATTGGCTTTAATCTTGTCACACGTCTAACCTTTTCTTGAAAAGCATTACCCAAGCGTTCTATATTCGTAACCCACGTTTCCACACCTTTGGTATGTTTTTTTAGAGATACAGCGTGGAAACAGGCCCTTCGGCCCACCGAGTCCGCACACTAGTTCTATCCTACAAACTAGAGGCAATTTACAGAAGCCAATTAACCTACAAGCCTGTACTTCTCTGGAATGCAAGAGGAAACCGGAGCGCCCGGAAAAACCCCACGCTGTCACAGGGAGAGCGTACAAACTCGTACAGACAGCGCCCGTAGTCGGGATCGAACCCGGGTCTCAGGTGCTGTAAGGAAGCAACTCTTTCACTGGTTCACCAGACTGATTCCTGGGATGTCAGGACTGTCTTATGAAGAAAGACTGGATAGACTTGGTTTATACTCTCTAGAATTTAGGAGATTGAGAGGGGATCTTATAGAAACTTACAAAATTCTTAAGGGGTTGGTCAGGCTAGATGCAGGAAGATTGTTCCCGATGTTGGGGAAGTCTAGGACAAGGGGTCACAGCTTAAGGATAAGGGGGAAAGTCTTTAGAACCGAGATGAGGAGAACTTTTTTCACACAGAGAGTGGTGAATCTCTGGAACTCTCTGCCACAGAGGGTAGTTGAGGCCAGTTCATTGGCTATATTTAAGAGGGAGTTAGCTGTGGCCCTTGTGGCCAAGGGGATCAGAGGGTATGGAGAGAAGGCAGGTACGGGATACTGAGTTGGATGATCAGCCATGATCATATTGAATGGCGGTGCAGGCTCGAAGGGCCGAATGGCCTACTCCTGCACCTAATTTCTATGTTTCTATGTTTATCGTCATTCAGGTAATCTTCTGAACTAAGCGAGGAGTTTATCTCGACCATGGACGTACAGTAGGTGCTATAACACCAGGATAAGTGCTCAACCAAGAAGACCAAGCCCAGAGCAGTATCTAAACTGTGTCAGAAGGGTCTCGACCTAAAACGTCACTCATTCCTTCTCTCCAGAGATGCTGCCTCACCCGTTGAGTTACTCCAGCATTTTGTGTCTACCTAGTATCTATACTGCATGTATATGCACGCTTATGCTAAGAACAATAACTAACTCCATATGCAATAATAAGCAACCAACATGCTAACCAGTCAGTACATAAAAAAAACTGATGATATAGATGCAAGTATATCATTGGGATTATCACATGGCTACCTCCCTTCACTGGTGTTTCGTTGAGTTAAGCCCACAACACTTCAGTTTATAAGCAGTTCACATTTGCATCTGTAAAGCACTTTGGTTCAAATACTGGTTTTGTTGAAAAGTGCTATATAAATAAACATTATTATTATTATTACTAGATTAATACCTGCAATGAACAGCTTATCTTACAAGGAAAGGCTGGACATTCCGGGCGTCTCCACTAGAATTGAAAGAGTGAGATGGAAGCTTGTCTGAGACATTAGAAATCCCTGTGAGGTATCGTCCAGGTCAGTGGTTCTTAACCTGGGAGTGGAGACCCCAGTGTGGGGGTCATTTGGGGCTTTACCAGGGGACATAGGGAAATAACATATTCACTTGTTAAGCCCATGTTTAGGAACCTTACAAAGGTACATACCACACACAGTATTTTGTTCGCTTATGTGCGTACGTATGCCAAAAAGGTTAAGAACCACTGGACTATGTGGGTACAGAATGCTTCTTTTACAGTTAAGGGCGATGGCTTATATATTTTATTAAAAAAAAAAAAAAAAAAATTAGAAGTGGCCAATTTAAGACAAATCAGCAAATTGTTATTTCTCGGAGCTTTGAGTCTCTTTGGAATTCTCGTCCTCAAAGGAAGCGGAATGTTTTCAAGATAGAGGTAGATAGATTCTTGAATAAGGAATGAAAGGTCGTCATTGTAAACAGGAATGTGGAGAATTGATTACAATCAGATTGATCAAGGTCTCGTTATTTAGAGAAGCAATCTTGAGGGGGGGGGGGGGGGGGGGGGGGGAGATGAGAGTGGCCTAATTCTGCTCCACGTATGTTCCGTATAATAATAATAATACAACTACTTCATCAGAGTATTGACAATAATTTATCGCTCTTGGTATTGTACAAATTCTTCTCAACCTTCTACAATTTTTGTTATCCTGTCTGACATTTGAATGGCCACTCAACATGGCCACTATATATAAAACCCATCTCTAGTATTTTCTCCTTTAGGTGCTGACTAACCTGCAGTTGCTTCCAACTTGTTTTTATAACAGAAGACATGGTTTTTCTTACTTTCATCTTCAGTCGGTTCCTCCTTTCTTTTTGTGTTGAGTAATGCCTCTGGCTGCTCCTTCATTCCTTGGTTCACCAACGGCGTCCCCTTCTCTGCAAGGATGAAGTGGGAAAGTTATTTTCATCCCAGGAAAAGGCACGATGTTCTGGAGTAACTCAGCATCTCAGGCAGCATCTCTGGAGAACAAGGATAGGCGATGGGCCGAGATCCTTCTTTTTTCATTTCTCACCACAAAACGTCGCCCATTCCTTCTCTACAGAGATGCTGCCTCACCCGCTGAGTTACTCCAGCATTTTGTGTCTACCTTCGATTTAAACCAGCATCTGCAGTTCTTTCTTACACATGGATAGATGATGTTTTGGGTCGGGACCCTTCTTCACACTGACTCCCGGACTTGAAGCTTCCAGTTTACCCACAGATGCTGCCTGACCCGTTGAGTTACTCCAGCACTTTGTGTCTTTTTTTTTGGTATAAACTAGCATCTGCAGTTGCTTGTTTCTCTAGCACCAGTAGCATCACAGGCACATAGACACAGCAAGACACAGAAATATAAATTATACACAAGCTACACATAAATTGTACAAGAAAGTGAAAAGAAAAAGTGTCTAATATAAGAGCTTAGTGCAAAACTACACAGGAAAGTCCATGGTAGTGCAAGAGGTGGTCTGTTGAATTCTGTTGCTGAGGTGGGATTAGGGTTGTGCAGGTCGATTCAAGAAACCTGATAGTTATCGAGAAGTAGCCTGTGTTCTGTTTCAGACCTGTGTTCCTCTTGCCCAACAGCAACAGTGAGAAGAGGGCATGGGCTGGATGGCGAATATCCTAGATCATGGGTGGGGAACCATTTCATGTTGGAATGCCGCATTAAGTTGGCTGTAATCTATTAAGGCCGCATCCAAGAAGCTTCACCAAGACCCGGTGTGCGACCTTGCATCACCCGGCGTGGCTTTAATGGCCGCGGGACAATCGCCATCGCCAGCCGGGGGCTTTGACTTTGACTCTGACATCGGGGGGGGGAGTGCAGTGGAGAGATAAGTTTTTTTGGCCTTCCATCACAGCGATGTGATGGATGTTTATGTAAATTATGTTGTGCCTTGGGTCTATTTGTTTGTAATGTATGGCTGCAGAAACGGCATTTCGTTTGGACCTCAAGGGGCCCAAATGACAATTAAATTGAATCTTGAATCTTGAATCTTGAATCTTGAGACAAAAGTGCTGGAGAAACTCAGCTGGTGCAGCAGCATCTATGGAGCGAAGGAAATAGGTGACGTTTCGGGCCGAAACCCTTCTTCATGGGGAACTGGCACGGACGAGGAGGTCAGGCCAGCGTAGATCAACCATGATCGTATTGAAGGATTGAAGGGCCTGGTGGCCTACTCCTGCTCCCATTGTCTCGTCTCTCCCATAGAAGGCAGTGTAGGGACAACCAAATCTCACCATGAATCAACATGCTGGGACCCCAGCAGAAGGCTCCACCAACATATCTACACAGCTTCAGGATAAGGGGGAAATCCTTTAAAACCGAGATGAGGAGAACTTTTTTCACACAGAGAGTGGTGAATCTCTGGGAACTCTCTGCCACAGAGGGTAGTTGATAGATTACATTGGCTATATTTAAGAGGGAGTTAGATGTGGCCCTTGTGGCCAAGGGGATCAGAGGGTATGGAGAGAAGGCAGGTACGGGATACTGAGTTGGATGATCAGCCATGATCATGTTGAATGGTGGTGCAGGCTCGAAGGGCCAAATGGCCTACTCCTGCACCTAATTTCTATGTTTCTATGCATCAAACAAGAGGCAGCTTCTTGTACATTCAATTTAACAATCAATATGCACCGACATGAACCAGAACAATTAGCATCCAACTAGCTGCATCTGTACTGCCTTAAACTAAATTACCTGGATTTCTTGTTGTATCAGTTCATAAAACATTGGAGCAGCATTAGGCCCATTGAGTCCGTACTGCCATTTGATGGTGGCTCATGTTTTTCCCTCTCAACCATTGCTTTATAACAGCAGCCCCATTTCATGCATAACAAAGTCAATTAATTTTAATTTCTGGCCAGTTAGATCTGGGCTCTATTTAATGTAGCACTATTTACTTTGAAGAAGTTCTCCTCCTCCCTCCGAAGCTGAAGAAGGGTTTAGGCCCGAAACGTCGCCTATTTCCTTCGCTCCATAGATGCTGCCTCACCCGCTGAGTTTCTCCAGCACTTTTGTCCAGCACTATTTAACTGTTGATTAAACACAAAAACTTGTGCTATTTGGAATTTGATTGTTTCTTTGTGGCAGTCATGCACAGTGGAGTAAACCACTCAAAGAGAAATTAGAGCAAACACACAAAGTGCTGGAGTTACTCAGCAGGGCAGGCAGCATCTATGGAGGGAATCGGCAAGCGACATTTCGGGTCCGGAAAAAAATCTTTATAGAGAAATTAGAAATTGGAGCAGTCGGGACAGCAAAGGTTTCAACATTATTCTAATTTTAACACTGCCCAGTCCATCATCGGCTTTGACCTCCCTTCCATCAAGGGGATTTATCGCAGTCGCTGCCTTAAAAAGGCTGGCAGTATCATCAAGGACCCACACCATCCTGGCCACACACTCATCTCCCCGCTACCTTCAGGTATAAGGTACAGGAGCCTGACGTCTACAACATCCAGGTTCAGGAATAGCTACTTCCCCACAGCCCTCAGGCTATTAAACCTGGCTCGGACAAAACTCTGATCATTAATAGCCCATTATCTGTTATTTGCACTTTATCAGTTTATTTATTCATGTGTGTATATCTGTATATAATGGTATATGGACACACTGATCTGTTCTGTAGTCAATGCCTACTATGTTCTGTTGTGCAGAAGCAAAGCAAGAATTTCATTGTCCTATCAGGGACACATGACAATAAACTCACTTGAACTTGAACTAATGAAAGTTAGAGTCATACAGCATGGAAACTGGCCTTTCGGTCCCTGCCCACCAACATGCCCCATCTACGATGGATACAACAAAACTCTAGAGTAACTCAAGATTCAAGAGACATTTATTGTCACGTGCACCAATTGGTACAGTGAAATTTGCCACACGAATAAAAAAAACTCAACGGAACAGGCAGCATCTCTGGATAGAAGGAAAGGGTGACGTTTCAGGTCGAGATCCTTCATCAGACTGAGAGTCAGGGGAGAGGGAGACTCAGAGATAAGGAAGTACAAGGTGTGGGAGCAAGATATCAAGCCGAATCTAACCAAGGGGACAGTCAGATTCATATTTCCGGGCAACATTCAATGAAGCACAAAACTGAAAGAGGATCAGTGTGGAGACTTACGTTTCTTCTTCGACTTCTTCGACTTGTTGGTTTCTGCTGCCTGTTTTTCAGAAGCTGCGTACAAAGTAAAGAAATCTTAAATGAAAGAAGCTGTAATTAGGGTAAACAGCATATCTATCTGGGCAGGAAGGAACTGCTGGTTTAAACCAAAGATAAAGACACAAAATGCTGGAGTAACTCAGCGGGACAGGCAGCATCTCTGGCGAGTAGGGATGGGTGACGTATAGGGTCGAGACCCTTCTTCAGACGGTGTAATGGGTCTCGACCTGAAACGTCACCCATTCCTTCTCACCAGAGATGCTGCCTGTCCCACTGAGTTACTCCAGCATTGTGTGCCTAACTTGTGTCTATCTGGGCCACAGGTTGAGATCTCTAGTCTTATTGGACATCCCCATCAACGTCCTATAGAGGGAGTGCAGAGACGGTTCACCAGACTGATTCCTGGGATGTCAGGACTGTCTTATGAAGAAAGTCTGGATAGACTTGGTTTATACTCTCTAGAATTTAGAAGATTGAGAGGGGATCTTATAGAAACTTACAAAATTCTTAAGGGGTTGGACAGGCTAGATGCAGGAAGATTGTTCCCGATGTTAGGGAAGTCCAGGACAAGGGGTCACAGCTTAAGGATAAAGGGGAAATCCTTTAAAACCGAGATGAGAAGAACTTTTTTCATGCAGAGAGTGGTGAATCTCTGGAACTCTCTGCCACAGAGGGTAGTTGAGGCCAGTTCATTGGCTATATTTAAGAGGGAGTTAGATGTGGCCCTTGTGGCTAAGGGGATCAGGGGGTATGGAGAGAAGGCAGGTACGGGATACTGAGTTGGATGATCAGCCATGATCATATTGAATGGCGGTGCAGGCTCGAAGGGCCGAATGGCCTACTCCTGCACCTAATTTCTATGTTTCTATGTTTCCTCCAGACTCCACCATTCACCTGGTACACAAACATGAACCATTCACCTACACACTGGAGGACATTCACAGTGGCCCATTAACCTACAAGCATGCACATCCTTAGAATGTGGGAGGAAACCAGAGCACCTGGAGGAAACCCACACAGAGGCCAAGATCAGAAGTGAACCCGTCACTGGAGCTGCGAGGTAGATTTACTAGCTGTGCCACTGTGTAACCAGATATGTGCACATTACTTCAGCAGTGGCACTATTCTCTACCATTCTAAGTAAATTCTTTAGTTTAGTTTAGAAATACAGTGTGTAAACAGGCCCTTTGGCCCATGCTGACCAACAATCACCCAGTGCACTAGTTCTATCCAACACACTAGGGACAGTTTACACACTGGGGACAATTTACACATCTACAAATTTGCAGATGGCACAAAGCTGGGTGGCAGTGTGAACTGTGAGGAGGATGCTGTGAGAATGCAGGGTGACTTGGACAGGTTGGGGGAGTGGGCAGATGCATGGCAGATGAAGTTTAATGCGGATAAATGTAAGGTTATCCACTTTGGTAGCAAAAACAGGAAGGCAGATTACTATCTAAATGGCGTCAAGTTGGGAAAAGGGGAAGTACAATGGGATCTGGGGGTCCTTGTTCATCAGTCTATGAAAGTAAGCATGCAGGTAGAGCTGGCAGTGAAAAAAGCGAATGGCATGTTGGCCTTTATAACAAGAGTTGTCGAATATAGGAGCAAAGAGGTCCTTCTTTGCTCCTATCAGTTGTACAGAGCCCTAGTGAGACCACACCTGGAGTATTGTGCGCAGTTTTGGTCCCCTAATTTGAGGAAGGACATTCTTGCTATTGAGGGAGTGCAGTGTAGGTTTACAAGGTTAATTCCCAGGATGGCGGGACTGTCATATGCTGAGAGAATGGAACGGCTGGACTTGTATAATACACTCTGGAGTTTTGAAGGATGAGAGGCTATCTCATTGAAACATAAGATTGTTAAGGGTTTGGACAAGCTAGAGGCAGGAAACATGTTCCCGATGTTGGGGGAGTCCAGAACCAGGGGCCACAGTTTAAGAATAAGGAGTAAGGTATTTAGAACGGAGCCGAGGAAACATTTTTTCTCACAGAGAGTGGGGAGTCTGTGGAATTCTCTGCCTCAGAGGGCGGTGGAGGCAGGTTCTCTGGATGCTTTCAAGAGAGAGTTAGATAGGGCTCTTAAAAATAGCAGAGTCAGGGGATATGGGGAGAAGGCAGGAACGGGGTACTGATTAGGGATGATCAGCCATGATCACATTGAATGGCGGTGCTGGCTCGAAGGGCCGAATGGCCTACTCCTGCACCTATTGTCTATCGTCACAATTAACCTACAAACCTGTGCATCTTTGGAGTGTGGGAGGAAACCGGGGCACCTGGAGAAAACCCACGCAGTCACAGGGAGAATGTTAAACTCCGTACAGACAGCACCCGTAGTCAGGATCAAACATTCGTAGAGTACATGGATAGGTGACATTTTGGGTCGAGACCCTTCGTCAGCCTGATTGTGGTGGGGCGGGGAAAAAAGCTGGAAGAGAGGAGGGGCAGGACAAAGCCTGGGGAGTGAGTGGTGAATCTCTGGAACTCTCTGCCACAGAAGGTAGTTGAGGCCACAGTTCATTGGCTATATTTAAGAGGGAGTTAGATGTGGCCCTTGTGGCTAAGGGGATCAGGGGGTATGGAGAGAAGGCAGGTACGGGATACTGAGTTGGATGATCAGCCATGATCATATTGAATGGCGGTGCAGGCTCGAAGGGCCGAATGGCCTCCTCCTGCACCTATTTTCTATGTTTCTATAGGTGGATACAGGCCCGGGTTGTTTTTTGTTAAGACATGGTCTTATCATTCCTTCTGGCCAGAGATGCTGCCTGTCCCGCTGAGTTACTCCAGCATTTTGTGCCCATCGGCAGTTTAAACCAGCATCTGCAGTTCCTTCCTGCACAGAGATGAATGCTTATGTTTGCATGAAGAGATGGTCTCCAAAGGAGAAGCAATTTTTTTGACATCTTACCTGGTGCTACAGGCTCTTGAAGTTGATAGCCCGTAAGCTCACACCAGCCTACTGGATACACATCTGGCGATTCGCAGTCCACCCACTGATCATACTCATCGTCCCACCCATCAAAATGGATCTTCAGCAGGCGGTTCACCACACGGGTGATGGTGGCCACACAGATCAAGCGAGGCTCCATCAGGTCGACAGCCTCCAGCTTCATCCCGGGCTCAAAACCGTGATATGGAATGTCCTGAGAAATAAGGGGACAACCAGCGCATCACACCACGGGCTTGTAGCACTTGTAAAATCAGACGATATTGTTCTTCTGAAGATCAGACACAAAAGGCTGGAGTAACGTGTAACGGTGGCGCAGCGGTAGAGTCGCTGCCTTGCAGCGTTAGTGACCCGGGTTCGATCCCGACTACGGGTGCTGTCTGTACGGAGTTTGTACGTTCTCTCCACGTGGGTTTTTCGTTGTCTAAATGCATTTTGTTGTCTCTGTACTGTACACTGACAATGACAATTAAAATTGAATCTGAATCTTTTCTCTGAGATCTTTGATTTCCTCCCACACCCAAAAGACGTACAAGTTTGAAGGTTCATTAGGTTAAGTGTAAGTTGTCCCTAGTGTGTTTAGGATAGTGTTAATGTGCGGCGATCATTGGTCGGCACGGACTTGATGGACCGGCGTGCTGTTTGTCTCCAAAAAATACTCGGCTGGTCAGGCAGCATCTCTGGAGAAACGGAATAGGTGAATTTTCGGCTAAAAACCCGTCTACAGGCTGAAGGACAATAACAGTGGGCTGTAGAGGCCAAATCAATTGATGTTTTTAAGGCAGAGATTGATATTCGTGATTAGTACGGGTGTTAAGGGTTATGGGGAGAAGGCAGGAGAATGGGGTTGAGAAGGAGAGATAGATCAGCCATCATTGAATGGCGGAGTAGACTTGATGGGCCGAATGGCTTAATTCTCTCCTATCACTTAATTCATCTGTAACTTTAAGGCAGAGCATTTTCCTAACTACCGCTGCTATCTGCTCAGAAAATCAGCCCTAATTCAAGTTCAAAATTGTATTCTGCGACCAAAATACATCAGTGAAACAAGGTGCGTTGGATCTCCGGGTTTGTAACTAAGGTTGCCACAAGGTCCTATACATAATGTGGTCATTACCCAATCATCCATTTCGTGATACTTGCTGTAGTATAATTATAAATGAGCACATAGCATAACACACCCTTGTTCCTCGCTGAATAACACAAGAACTATTATAATCCACCAGAGAAGGTAGATCATAGAGTCAGCGTGAAACAGACCCATTAGCCCAACTTGCCCACACCAACCAACATGCCCCATCTACAATAGTCCCACCTGCCTGCGTTTGGCCCATATCCCTCTAAACTTGTCCTATTCATGTACCCGTCTAAATGTTTCTTGAACGTTGCAATAGTACCTGCCTCAACTACCTCCAGCAGCTCGTTCCATACACACATCATACTTTGTGTGAAAAGGTTTCCACTCAGATCCATATTAAATCTTTCCCTCCTCACCTTAAAGCTATGTCCTCTGGTTCTTGATTCTCCTACTCTGGGCAAGAGACCCTGTGAATCTACCCAATCTATTCCTCTCATGACTTTGTACACCTCGATAAGACCACCCTTCATCCTCCTGTGCTCCAAGGGATAGTATCGTAGACTGCTCAGCCTCTCTGTGTAGATCCGTCCCTAGAGTCCTGGCAACATCCTCGTAAAGATGGGGCAAATTTTATTGTTGAATCTGAAAGATAGCTCCCCTGGAGCTTTGCACTCCCTCAGGACTAGACTGCTTCAGCTTCCATTGCTATGGTCAGGTTACATGGTATAATTGATAATAATAATAATAATAATAATAATTTTATTTATAGAGCACTTTAAAAGCAAACATAGCTGCAACAAAGTGCTGTACATCACTAATCATTGACAAAAAAGTTAATACACACCAAAAATAACAATCAAAAGAAATAGTAGGAAAAGACATGTAAAATAAAGAAACATCAAAAACACCACAAACAGAAGCAAAGCCTCAGGCATGGTCAAAAGCCAGGGAGTACAAATGTGTTTTAACACTGGATTTGAAGATGGACAGTGAGGGGGCCTGTCTGATGTGCAACGGCAGGGTGTTCCAGAGTGCCGGAGCAGCAACAGAGAAGGCTCTATCCCCTCTGAGCCTCCGACTAGACCTCGGTACCTCCAGGAGCAGCTGACCAGCTGACCCGAGGGACCGGGCAGGAACGTATGGGTGGATCATTTATTCCATTATGGTTTATTGTATATTTATCGTGTTGTGGCAGCAACATGCCAATAAAGCTGCAGGAATTTAATTAATTTAAACAAAAGTCACATAAGAAAATAGTCCTCATCACTCACCCGAATAAAGAGACTAGCAGGGGCTGCCACAGTGCCAGAGTCTATTAAATATGTTTCCCAGTCAAAGTCCGTCTCGTGGCCTGGAAGCATAAAACACAAAACAGGTCATAGGCTATATACTGTATCAGTGTGCTACATTGGAACTGAGATGCTTATCTAATATGTATCTTCAGATTCAGATTCAATTTGAATTGTCATTGTCAGTGTACAGTACAGAGACAACAAAATGCATTTAGCATCTCCCCGACATAATAAGTGACCGGGGGGGGGGGGGGGTGGTGATTGGCATCACCGAGGTACGTTGTTTAGTAGAGTGACAGCCGCCGGGAAGAAGCTGTTCCTCGACCTGCTGGTTCGACAACGGAGAGACCTCTAGCGCCTCCCGGATGGTAGGAGGGTAAACAGTCCATGGTTGGGGTGAGAGTAGTCCTTGGCGATGCTGAGCGCCCTCCACAGACAGCGCTTGCTTTGGACAGACTCAATGGAGGGGAGCGAGGAACCGGTGATGCGTTGGGCAATTTTCACCACCCTCTGCAATGCCTTCCGGTCGGAGACAGAGTGCTTAGGTATTGTAATACTGTATATAGAAATGAATTTCAACGTACCTGTACATTGGTACATGTGAGAAATAAAGGCATACCAAGACTCCTAACTGAAGAAAGAACCTCTTAGCATCTACCCCCAACAAGTCCAATTCAGTCCCAAAGAACATGTGGAAAGACATTAAGGCCCAGCTACTTCAACATTGCACAATGCTATCTATAGACTGGGGGATTTCTTCATGAAGCCATGCCCAGTATTTTTCCCTCAACCAACAACTTAAATGAATTACCTCGTCATTTTTCAAGTTATTTATGCAAGTTTGCCCTCTGCAAAAAAGGTGGGCAGGTTTCTTATATCATACAAGTGAGCAAAAGCACGACATTAACTGTGAAAGAGTTTGGGATTCATTATAAAGGAATGCAAAAAGCCGCAGTTCAAATGTAAATAGTATCATCTTCCCATTAGGGGAAAACAAACAGGGACATGCTGGCCGGTGTGGGCAAGTTGGCCAAAGGGCTCGTTTCCACACTGTATCACTCTATGACTCTAAACAAATGTTATCTCCATATTTACAACAGACTGCGGTTCATAGAACATAGAAACATAGAAGCATAGAAAAATAGGTGCAGGAGTAGTCCATTCGGCCCTTCGAGCAAGCACCGCCATTCAATATGATCGTGGCTGATCATCTAAAATCAGTACCCCGTTCCTGCTTTTTCTCCCATGATTCTATGGATCAGACTGTGTACCAAGGAATCTCTTGATGGAATCTATCTCTTGATTCCTTGGTACACAGAAATGCTGGAGAAACTCAGCAGGTGCAGCAGCATCTATGGAGCGAAGGAAATAGGCAACGTTTCGTGCCGAAACGTTGCCTATTTCCTTCGCTCCATAGATGCTGCTGCACCCGCTGAGTTTTTTTCTCGGTTTCTTGGTCCTCCAAAATATTCCAAATGGAATTTATTTATTTATCTTTGTTCATTTTATTAGAAGTTAATACAGTACAAAACAGTACAGTGGAACCTAATTTTAGGTTCCAACTATGTCATACCGTAATCCATTCTATGTACAACCTCTAGTTTTATGTCCAAATGGAATTTAAACTGGAGGTGGACTTTCTCCAGCATTTTTGTACACCTTCGATCTTCCAGCATCTGCAGTTCCTTCTTCAACATCTCTCGATTCCTTTATCCCCAAGAGCTAAATCTAACTCTCTCTTGAAAACATCCAGTGAATTGGCCTCCACTGCCTTCTTCTTCTTCTTCTTGCGTGTGGCGTGCACAGCCTAAAGTTGTAGGACTTGTTCTATTTGATTGTGCATGCCAGGTTGATTGCATTCGGCGGACCATCATGTGAAGGCTGCAATCTCCCACCCCCACTGCCTTCTAAATTCCAGTGAATACAAGCCATGTACGATCCAACAATAGTCAATAGTCTATTTAATTGTCATTTGGACCCCTGGAGGTCCAAATGAAATGCCGTTTCTGCAGCCATACATTACACACAAATAGACCCCAGACACAACATAATTACATTTTACATAAACATCCATCACATAGCTGTGATGGAAGGCCAAAAAAACTTATCTCTCCACTGCACTCTCCCCCCCCCCCCGATGTCAGAGTCAAAGTCAAAGCCCCCGGCTGGCGATGGCGATTGTCCCGCGGCCATTAAAGCCACGCCGGGTGGTGCGAGGTCGCACACCGGGTCTTGGTGTTAATGACCCCGGCGTGCGCTCGCAGAGTCCCGCGGCCGTTCCAAGCCGCGCGGGGCAGTGGTGTTAGGCCCCGCTCCAGGAGCTCTTCGACCCCACAACTCGGGCGGGAGAAGTCGCCGTTGCAGGAGCCCCGAAAAGCGGTCTCCCTCCAGGGATCCACGGGCTCCCGGTGCCGCCGTCCGCAGACCCGCAGTAGCAGCCTCCGCATCAGCAGCAGCAGCGGCAGTGGCAGCGCTCCTCCACCGCTCCACCCGCTCCGGTCTCGGCCAGCTCCGCGACGGCGACGGTGAGTCGTAGCACCAGAGTCCCCGGCTTCTTCCTGTTGGAGGCCGCTCCTCGTTGCTGCGGCCCCAACGACAACTGAGACCCGACGTGAAAAGGTCGGGTCTCCAGTGCAGGGAGAGATTCAAAAGTTTCCCCCCCCCCCCTCCCACCCCACCCCCCCCCCCCCACACACACACCCCAACATAAAATAACAAAAACTACATAAAAACACAGACAAAAAAATAATAAAAACGCGGACAGGCTGCAGAGGCCGCTGCTGACCAGAGTCGCGCTGCCTACAAGGATCCACCCACACGGTCACAGGAAGAGCGTGCACTCTCCACACAGACAGCACCAGAGGTCAGGGTCTCTGGCACTAAGAGGCAGCGGCTTTACCAGCCGCGCCATCGTGCAACAACTAACCTTGTGGTAGCGTTAATGCAATTTGATTCTTCTTACAGAATCCCACAGGAAAGATGGAATTGGAGCAGGCATGGTAACAGAACCAGTCTGATCCATAGGCCGCCTCAGAGCCGTCAATGCCAATCATCAGATACCCGTCCAGTAGCACCTGCCATTCATTGGGTCAAAAATACAATGCATCACATTTCTGTGCTGGAGGCAGATAGCAATTATAACACAACACATATGATGAAAGAATGGGTCGACTGGGCTTGTACCCACTGGAATTTAGAAGGATGAGAGGGGATCTTATAGAAACATATAAAACATATAAAATTCTTAAAGGATTTGACAGGCTAGATGCAGGAAAAATGTTCCCGATGTTGGGATTAAACATGTTTCCTTCACGTTGATGTTATATTTTACAAGTTATTGACATTTTCAACTTTAATAAACGCTGCAGTCATGCTCCCAGTTGCCGGCCACGCCTGCGCGTTGGGGGAGGGTTGCCGTGGCTCGGGTCACGACGGGGATCTCTGGCGTCACAGCGGGAACCCGTCAGCCGCGCCTGGTGCAGTTGGGGGCTATGGGCGAGTGGTGGAATATTGAGGTGGGGGGGGGGGGGGGGGGGGGGACACCCAACGGGTCCGCACTTGGTCTAGTATTTTATTAAAAACGCTTACCTTTCGGACACTGGCCACGCAAATGGTGGATAAATTCAATGGATCAATGGCCTCCAGTTTCATCCCTTCCTTAAACCAACCATCGTGTGTGTAAACTGCTCGAACCTATAAATTGGAAAGAAACAAAAATCCAAGAATTGGAACATGTTGGAAACGTACTGCGAGACCACACAAAGGGCGGTGGGGGTATGGAACAAGCTGCCAGGGGAGGTAGTTGAGGCAGGGGCTATCCCAATGTTTAAGTAACAGTTAGACGGGTACATGAATCGGACAGGTTTGATAGATAGGAGGAGAGATACGGGCCAAACACAGCAGGTGGGACTAGTGTAGCTGGGACATGATGGCCGGTGTGGGCAAGTTGGGCCTGTTTCCACACTGTATCACTCTATGACTATCTGGGAAAGCTTAAAACACACAATCAACCAGTCAATGTTTGTAGAAAAACAAACACACTAACATTTCCTCATATTCCGCTCGGGCAGCTTGCAACCCACCCAATAGTATGAACATTGAATTCTCCAATTTCAGGTAACCTCCAACAACACTTCCCCTTCCCTTCCCCCTTGGTATCTTGGCTTGGTACATGTAAAACAAATCAAGTGAGATCAAATAGAACAAGTTGTCCTACAACTTTAGGCTGTGCACGCCATACGCAAGAAGAAGAACTGTCGACTTGCTACCCTGGACATTTAGTCTGAGGCAGCCACTCCCCTGGAATGAAATAAAATGCACTGTATCATCCGTTACCTTTTTGAAGAGGTGGGGTACAGCATCACAGTAGATCTTCCTATATGATGGGTATGTGTCTGCTTTGTGGCCCCCATCTGCAAAAGGAATGAGGACATTCTTTTATTTACTTTTTAATCCCTAAGTGGTCTTGCCCCGTCCTACCTATCTGAGCTTCTTCACCCTTATTCGCCCTCCCGCTCTCTCAGGTCAGATGATCAGCTGCTCCTGATTGAGCCAAAGACTAAGCGGAAGCTCAGAGGGGACCGTGCCTTTGCTGTGTCGGCTCCGAGATTGTGGAATGAATTGCCTCTGCACGTTAAACAGGCCCCTTCTCTAGCTGTTTTTAAGTCACTCCTGAAGACATATCTATTCTCCATGGCCTTTGTCGACCAGTGAGGTGTTGAATTGTTTATTAACTTTATTTGCTTGGTTTTTGCTGCATTGTTTGTACTCGTGTTTTATGTTTTTTTAATTTATTGTTTGGATTTTTGTATGTAATTTATGTGCCTCGTGTTAGTTGTATGTTCTGTTGTTCTGCCTGTTTTATGATGTCTTGCTTGTTTTCTTTTTTCTGTACAGCACTTTGGTCAGCTTTGGTTGTTTTAAAGGTGCTTAACAAATAAAGTTATTATTATTATTATTATTATTTTAGATTTTAGCTGGGCGGATCAGAAGACTGTAGATTTTTTAATCCATTTTATGAATCCCCTGCTCGTTTACCCTGCCTCACTTCAACTGGTAAATAATTCAAAGATGCCAATTTGTTGACTAGAGTCGTCTTATACAACTTGGAATTGCCGGCAACAGTGGGTTTGACGCCAATGAGCGTAGCTTGACATCTCCTGACGTAGGTCCCGTCATAGTCACTCCAGGGTCACGTGTGCGTTGTCAACGGTTATGACTTCGGGTTATTTTTCTCGTTGTTTATTTTTAATTTTATTGATTAGAAGTAAGTACAATACAGTGGTACCTTTCAACAGGTTCCCAAAATTATGTTAATCTCTGGAACTCTCTGCCACAGAGGGTAGTTGAGGCCACAGTTCATTGGCTATATTTAAGAGGGAGTTAGATGTGGCCCTTGTGGCTAAGGGGATCAGGGGTATGGAGAGAAGGCAGGTACGGGATACTGAGTTGGATGATCAGCCATGATCATATTGAATGGCGGTGCAGGCTCGAAGGGCTGAATGGCCTACTCCTGCACCTAATTTCTATGTTTCTATAATACATTCTCTGTTTTTTTTTTGTTTTTTTGTTTTTTTTTAAAGAGAGAGATAAGAAAGAAAGAGATAGTAAAGAATAGAGGAAAGTCTAGTGTGTGTGTGTGTGTGGGGAAAAAAAGAAAAGAAATAAGTAGGAAAGTGAAGCAGGAGGGAGATTATACACTCGCCACAAGGAGATGCTTTATTATACTCTTGATCATCTTTCACCCGTTTTTTTTCGTTGTTAAAGTACCGATTCTAATTTCAAATTTTATGTCGAAGGCGGGGTCCAGTCGCTGTTATTTCAGCGGCCTGCTACAACCATGACAGTCGCCAGCAGTCGCCTAAGAATAGCCCAAGTGGGACATGCCCATAATTGTACTGTATTGTATTGTATTCAAATGTATTGTCATTGTCTCAATTTGAGACAACGAAATGAATTTCCCTTACAGGCAGTATCATTAAAAAAAATCATAAAAAAATAAATAATACATAAATAATAAAACATTTAAAATAAAATTGAAATTGAATTAAAAAAAAGCACAAACACAGAAAGTCCACAACACAACATAACAGAAATGGCACCAAGGTGAGGGTGGCACCATAGTCCAGCCAGCCTCCCCTCCGTGTTCATCCGTGGTCGGGGCTGAAGCATTGATTAGATCACACCCAGGCTTTCTCTGCTCCACAAGATTCACAAGCTCACGGTGACTGTGACCAGATACGTGGCGATCTAACCTACTGCCTCGGTGAGGTCTGCTGCATTCCTTTACCGGGTTGCACGCAAAACAAAGAATTACACTGGACCTCAGTAATAGACAATAGGTGATGATCAGCCATGATCACATTGAATGGCGGTGCTGGCTCAAAGGGCTGAATGGCAGGAGTGGGCCATTTGGCCCTTCGAGCCAGCACCACCATTTAATGTGATCATGGCTGATCATCCCCAATCAGTAGCCTGTTCCTGCCTTCTCCCCATATCCCCTGACTCCGCTATTTTTCAGAGCCCTATCTAGCTCAATCTTGAAAGTGTCCAGAGAACCGGCCTCCACCGCCCTCTGAGGCGGAGAAGTACAATAAAGTTTAATTGAATCAAGACTCAATAAAGACTCCTCACACCCTTGTAACGGGCTGTTCGAACTACTTCCCTCCGGCAGATGTTACAAGGCCTTCTACGCCCGAACCTCCAGAACAGCTTCATTCCCAGAGCTATAGTGGCTCTGAACCGGCCCTGCTGAGTGCCCCCCACCCCCCCTGGACTGTCTCCCTCAGATGGTCATGCCGCACAGATACATCCGCACTTTAGTCTGTTTGAACTGTTTTGACTATTTCACTGTTCTTTTTATAATCCATGTTCTCGGGGTATCAATATCTAAATCTAAATGTTATTAGTTATTTATGTTCTGACATCGGATGGAAGCTGCATACCAAATCTCGTTGCACTTATGTGCAATGGCAATAAAAGATATTATTATTATTGAGGATTTAGAAACATAAAAATTAGGTGCAGGAGTAGGCCATTCGGCCCTTTGAGCCTGCACCACCATTCAATATGATCATGGCTCATCATCCAACTCAGTATCCCGTACCTGCCTTCTCTCCATACCCTCTGATCCCCTTAGCCACAAGGGCCACATCTAACTCCCTCTTAAATATAGCCAGTGAACTGTGGCCTCAACTACCCTCTGTGGCAGAGAGTTCAAGAGATTCACCACTCTCTGTGTGAAGGAATGGGTGACGTTTCGGGCCATTCACCTTTGTGCGATATTAGTATTTAAGGCATGTTCTGCCATTCAATGTGATCATGGCTGATCATCCCCAATCAGTACCCCGTTCCTGCCTTCTCCCCATATCCCCTGACTCCGCTATCTCTAAGAGCCCTATCTAGCTCACCCTTGAAAGTCTCCAGAGAACCGGCCTCCACCGCCCTCTGAGGCAGCGAATTTCACGGACTCACAACTCTTCGTGTGAAAAAGTGTTTCCTCGTCTCTGTTCTAAATGGCTTTCCCCTTATTCTTAAACTGTGACCCCTGGTTCTGGACTCCCCCAACATCGGGAACAATCTTCCTGCATCTAGCCTGTCCAACCCCTTAAGAATTTTGTAAGTTTCTATAAGATCCCCCCTCAATCTACTAAATTGTAGCGAGTACAAACCGAGTCTACCCAGTCTTTCTTCATATGAAAGTCCTGACATCCCAGGAATCATCCACCCTCATTTGCCGGGCATTCTCCAGTGCTCACCCCCGTGCCTTGCTTTGTGGCCCACTTTCCTGGACCACCCGACCGAGTGGATGAGCGGACTCCACATGTGGCACCAGAAGTCATCGTCCTCTTCACAGTCGTCGTACAGAAGCCGCAGGCGCCCGCCCACCACGCTGTCCACAATGGCTTTCCTCGTGCGTGAAATCTGTCCCTTGTCGACAACCTCCACCCTCATCCCCTGTCGGAATGTGTACTTCATGCTGTCCACCATCTGGGCAGAGAGGAAGAGAATAAGTTTCGGTTTCGGAAGAGAATCGGTTTTGACCAAAGGCATCAACTAAAAAGAGACACAAAATTGCTGGAGAAACTGCGGGTGCAGCAGCATCTATGGAGCGAAGGAAATAGGCGACGTTTCGGGCCGAAACCCTTCTTCAGACTCAGCTGCACCCGCTGAGTTTCTCCAGCAATTTTGTGTACCTCAAGTCAAGTCAAGTCAAGTCAAGTTTATTTGTCACATACACATACGAGATGTGCAGTGAAATGAAAGTGGCAATGCTCGCGGATTTTTTGTGCAAAAGACAAACAACAAAACAACCAAACAAATTATAAACACAATCATAACACACATATTCTTTTACATAATAAATAATAGAAGGAAAAACATTCTGTAGAGTTAGTCCCTGGTGAGGTAGGCGTTTACAGTCCGAATTGCCTCTGGGAAGAAACTCCTTCGATCTTCCAGCATCTGCAGTTCCTTCTTGAAAACTAAAAAGAGACCATCAGAATGGTTAATTCACATACCTTGTCGTGAAAGTCAACTGGGAGAGTCTTGGAACCAATTAGTCTCTTTAACAGATAGTCTTTCCAATCCGTGGTTCTGTTTTGCACAGCTGCAGGGAGGATATCACCAATTAATACAAAGCCACTTTACCATAGAATACTTTCCCATCAAGACCTGAACATATTGTAGATAGACACAAAAGCACAGGAGCAACTCAGCTGGTCAGACAACATCTCTAGAGAAAAAGAATAGATGACGTTTCGGGTTGGAACCCTTCTTCAGATTTAGAGGGGGGAGGAGAGGGAGGGAACTGGATGTAGTGAAAGGCCAGAACAAATCAGGGTCGCCAACAGATGACCAAGGAATGGTGGAGCCCATCTCAAGAGCCCGTCTGAAGAAGGGTTTCGGCCCGAAACGTTGCCTATTTCCTTCGCTCCATAGATGCTGCTGCACCCGCTGAGTTTCTCCAGCTTTTTTGTGTAACCTTCGATTCTCCAGCATCTGCAGTTCCCTCTTAAACAATGGTGGAGCCCATACTTGTGAAGTGTTTCATCATCTATAATATCAAGCTTTTCATTGTTCCTTGGAAAGATCAAACAATAGATAGTACTCTTTCCCTCACCACCCACCCTCTCCTAAGTAGTCGCTGTTCTACCAACCACCATATACTGAATGACCCACAGCCAGGACAGAAAGTTGACTTCCCTCCAATTCTCCCCTTCGGCCAGCCTCTAGGGCAGCACAGTGGCGCAGCGGTAGAGTCACTGCCTTACAGCGCCAGCCAGCCACCCACGACTACGGGTGGGGTCTGCTCGGGGTTTGTACTGTGACCGCGTGGGTTTTCTCCAGGTGCTCCGGTTTCCTCCAACACTCCAAAGACGTACAGGTGTGCAGGTTAATTGGCATCGGTACGGTGTAAAATTGTCCTGAGCATGTCGGAGAGTGTTAGCGTACAGGGTGATCACTGGCTGGCATGGAAACGTTGGGCCGAAGATACAATTTCCATGTTGTATCTATAAAGCGTAACGTTTATAAAGAGGCATGAAAACATCACTACTTCTCCCCATTTCTCTCTTATACCCCCACCATGCTGTACTAGTCATAAAGCGGGAACAAACCCTTCGGCCCAACTTGCCCATGCTAACCAAGATGCCCCATCTACGCCAGTCCCACCTGCCTGTGTTTCACCCATATCCCCCCAGATCTTCCCTATCCATGTACCTATCCAAACATCTTTTAGATGTTACTTGATCAAGTGGGAGGGGGGGTGGGGGGGGGGGTGGGGGGGAAGGGGGCACTGCGTCTCGCAGGGGGGGGGGGGAACGCAATATTCCAAGTACCTACCCTGAGGTGGCACAAGTGGTTTATCGAGTGTTGCACACCAGCCAATTGGGTGGACATCTGCATTCCCTAGATTATACCAAAAGTCTTGCTGCAAGTCATCTTCAAATCCCTCGTATCTCAGTAGTGCCTTGTAACCTGAAAGAAACATTATAAGTCAAGTCAAGTCAAGTTTATTTGTCACATACACATACGAGATGTGCAGTGAAATGAAAGTGGCAATACTCGCGGACGTTTGTGCAAAAGACAAACAACAAAACAACCAAACAAATTATAAACACAATCATAACACACATATTCTTATTCATAATAAATAATAGAAGGAAAAACGTTCTGTAGAGTTAGTCCCTGGTGAGAAAGGCGTTTACAGTCCGAATTGCCTCTGGGAAGAAACTCCTTCTCAACCTCTCCGTTCTCACTGCATGGCAACGGAGGCGTTTGCCTGACCGTAGCGGCTGGAACAGTCCGTTGCAGGGGTGGAAGAGGTCTCTCATGAATGCTTGTATGGTTTTATTTGCCGAAGAACAAAAATAACACACAATGCCGGGCCATTCACCAGGTCAGGCAGCTAACATCTCACCTTGAAAACCTTTCATCCGGGAAGATCATTGGCTCAAAGTTTAGTTTAGTTCATTGACACGTGTAACAAGGTACAGTGAAAAGCTTGCTTTGTTGGTGCATGTGGAAAGTCTGTAACGTTGATTACAACCAAGTGAGCAGATACAAGATAAAAGGGAATAACGTTTAGTGCAAGATGAGAGTCCAGGAAAGTGTGACTAAAGATTGTCTGGGGGTCTCCAATGAGGTAGATGGTAGGTCTGGACTGCTATCTAGCTGGTGATAGGAATGTCCAGTTGCCTGATAACAGCTGGGAAGAAACTGTCCCTGAATCTAGAGGTGTGTGTTTCCACACTCCTGTACCTCTTAACTGATTAATTTTCTGGATGAGAATCGTCCTCGACTATGTTTAGAGATACAGCAAGGAAACAGGCCCTTCAGCCCACCAGGTCCAGACCGACCATCGATCACCTGTTCACATTAGTTCTATGTTATCCCACTTTCTCATCCACCCCCGACATACGAGGGACAATTTATAGACTCCAATTAACCTGCAATTAACACATTTGTACTCCCTGGCTTTTGACCATGCCTGAGGCTTTGCTTCTGTTTGTGGTGTTTTTGATGTTTCTTTATTTTACATGTCTTTTCCTACTATTTCTTTTGATTGTTATTTTGGGTGTGTATTAACTATTTTGTCAATGATTAGTGATGTACAGCACTTTGTTGCAGCTATGTTTGTTTTTAAAGTGCTCTATAAATAAAATTATTATTATTATTATTATTATTACAAACCCACAAGTTTTTGGGGATGTGGGAGGATATGCTGAGATATTGAATCTCCCGCTCTGCTCACCAAAGGCAGAACAACGACTCGCTAAAGGGAAGCTGGACACCCCCCCCCCATCCTGCCCCTCACCATTATATCAGTGACCCCATGGAAAAAGAAGGGTCTCGACCCGAAACGTCACCCATTCCCTCGCTCCATAGATGCTGCCTCACCCGCTGAGTTTCTCCAGCATGGAAAAAGCTAAGCATGCAAGTTAGTTTATATTAAAGCACACACAACGTTTTTTTAATGACTTATTATTGTTTAAATTAAATGTTTAAATGTTTTTTTTCATTATTTACTATTGTTGTAAAAAAAAAAAATTTACTTGAATTCGCTTCAGATATCTGGCTAAGTCGTTCTATAATATAATAATAATAATAACTTTATTTATAAAGCGCTTTTAGACAACATCAGTTACCACAAAGTGCTGTACATGGGAAGTCAACAGAAAGTTATTACAAACTACTAAAACCATTAAGACGACAGGACTATAAAAACAGTAAAAATTAAAAGACATTAAAAGCACTAAAACAGGAACAATGTCTCAGCCAGTGTCGAAAGCCAGTGAATAAAAGTGAGTTTATAACTCGTGTTCTAAGGTGGCACAGTGGCACAGCTGGCTGAGCTACTGCCTCACAGCACCAGAGACCCGGGTTTGATCCTGACCGCGGGTGCTGTCTGTGTGGAGTGTGCACGTTCTCCCCGTGACGGTTTCCTCCGGGTGCTACGGTTTCCTCTCACATCCCAAGGACGTGCGGGTTTGTAGGTTAATTGGGCCACTGTAAAATTGCCCTGAGTATGTGTGGAGGGGATCTCTTTTTCTTGCCAATGAAACATAAACCAAAGGAATAGTTAGATCTCAAGCCGGGGGTTGAGCAGCCAGGTTGTTGCCTCTGTTGGCATCAATGAAGGAGCGGATGAGAAAGTGGAATAACATAGGACTAGTGTGAACAGATGATCAATAGTGAGTGTGAACTCTGTGGGACATAGGGGCTGTTTCTATGCTGTATCTCGAAACTAAACTCAAAGGCCATATAGTATCGAAACAGGCCCTTCGGCCCAAGTTACCCATGCTGACCAACATGCCCCATCTGCACTAGTCTACGTATGGGTTTGGCCCATATTCCTCCAACCCTTTCCTATCCATGTATGTGTCAAAATGTCTTTTAAATATTGTTATAAACCTGCCTCAATCACCTCCTCTGGGAGTTCGTTCTATATATCCACTGCTTTGTGTGAAAAGATTGTCCCCAAGTTTCCTTTCACATCTCGCCCCTCTCATCTTAAACCTAATTCCTCTTGTTCTCGATTCCCCTACTCACAGTATGAGAGTCTGTGCATCTACCCTGTCTATTCACCTCGTGGTCTTATACACCACCATAAGATCACCCCTCATCCTCCTGTGCGCCAATAAATAAAGTCCTAGCCGACCCAATATATCTCCCTATAACTCAGGTCCTGGCAACATTTCTGTAAATCTTCTCTGCACTCTTTCCAGCAACAACACTATTCCCTTAGCAGGGTGAACGAAACTGAACACGGCACTCAAAATGTGGCCTGACCAACATCCTGTACAACTCTAACTTAACATCCCAACTGGAGTCCTTATCAACGGACCAAACACAATCGCCTCAAAGCAACGGAGACACATCAGTTATGAGGCAGTGTCCCGATCGAAATTGTTGCCATTGTTATGAGGAAGGGTCCCAACCTGAAACGTCGCCTGTCCATTCCTTCCACAGATGCAGCCTGACCCGCTGCGTTCCTCCAGCACTTTGACCAATTTTATGGAGCTGGTGGATTTTGATGACAGTGCTTTGAGCTGGAGAATCCAGTGGAATTCCAAGCAAGAACAAGACAAGGGACCTACCTGCTAATTTGATGACTGAGGCTATCCAGTAGACCTTGTTAGGAAGATTACAGTTATGATTCAATATTTCCACTTTCATGCCTTCTGTAACATCTTCCCACTGGTCATATAGTGGAACCTAAATGAGAAAAACCAGGGATTGCATTAGTCCACATCTCTCGGCTTTTTACGAGATGAGACTTGACTGAATTACATTCATTTCGTTCACTTCTGAAGATCATGAATTTAAATACTGCTTTAGGTGAGCAGATAATCGAGGCGTGTGGTGTGTGTGTGTGTGTGTGTGTGTGTGTGTGTGTGTGTGTGTGTGTGTGTGTGTGTGTGTGTGTGTGTGTGTGTGTGTGTGTGTGTGTGTGTGTGTGTGTGTATGTGTGCGTGTGCGTGTGTGTGTGCGTCTCTTCATTCCCGCAACAACGAGGTCGACTCTTCAGTGAAGTAGCGCAATTTTTTCCAGATTAGTTTAGAGATACAGCGCGGAAACAGGTCCTCTGGCCCACCGAGTCCACACTGGCCAGCGATGCCCATACACTAGTTTGTAGGTTAATTGGCTTGGTAAATGTAAAAATTGTCGTTTTGCACTTGTTTACGTGTTCTGTGGTGTTGCTGCAAGTAAGAATTTCATTGTTCTATCTGGGACATTTGACAATATCACATTCTTGACCTCAGACACCAACCAATTGGTCAGGAACTGGCGGAGAATGGAAAGAACTGGGGGTGGGGGGGGGGCACCTTTAACGAAGATAACTTTTTAAGGGCCTATCCCACCAACATGCGACTCCATGCGGCAAGCGCAACCTAACGTGGTCGCTTGAGCCGTACGGCCTCGCGGGGCCGGTCCCACTTCGATCGCCGGAGCCGTATGGAGTTGTGGTCCCGACATCACGCGGGGCTCCGAAAAACTGACCGTGTTCAAAAATTCAGCGCGGCAACGGCCCGCAGCCGCCTCGACGCCGTACGTCACGCGCAAACTTCCCGCGGACTTCGCTCGAACTTCATGTCGCTCACTCGACCTCCGCGCGGCCCCCGCTTCCGGTTTGGTCGCGCTTGCCGCATGCAGGTCGCATGCTCATGGGACAGGCCCTTAACATGCCACAGCTACTCACATGTTTAAAGCAGCCAACAGAGGCAGCTTTGCTGTTCTGTTCTTCAATATATTTCCCCCATTCAAACCCTTGGGCAGCATCTTGAAAGAAATAAACAGTGATTAGAAGAAACAAGAGGTCTGAAAATCTTAGGTAGACAACAATGCTGGAGAAACTCAGCGGGTGCAGCAACATCTATGGAGCGAAGGAAATAGGTGACGTTTCGGGTCGAAACCCTTCTTCAGATCTGAAAATCTTGTTGTTTTTGAAGGCCCAAAAAAAAAAAAACTGCAGATGCTGGAAATCAGAAACAGATTGGGTCTGTGGGAAGAGGAACAGAGATGATAAGTGAAATGACACTGAAATAATTTCAATTCCGAGACTTTTCATTGAATAAAGCATCTCGGACCAACCGGAACCCTTCACGGTTTTACTTTTCCACAGATGCTGACGGAACTGCTGTGTGTTTCCAGCATTTTCTGTTTTTAAACCAGATGATTGGGCTCAATCCCAATTGAACTTGAGCTTTAAATAATAGATTGGTGCTGGACACAAAATGCTGGAGTAACACAGCCTCGCCTACAACCTGTCTGTCCTTTATTGTTATTTTTTTAGTGTGGCTTAAAAAGTATGTGTGTAATGTTTCTCTGGTTTGTATTATGTGGGGATGCGGGGGGATGCGGGGGGTGGGGGGGGATGTGGGGGGGGGGGGGGGGGGAGAGAGAAACTTTTTTTCAATCTCTTACCTTCCTTGCCGGAGCTGCAATTTTTTTCTGGATCGTATATCTGGCGGCCTTGCTCGAGACCGACTCCGAGCCCCACTGTGGGGCCGTGGACCTATCATCTGAGCCTGCGATCCCGTGCCTGGCATCAACGCTCCAACCGCGGCAACGGAATTCAACATGGAGGAGCTCGCAGCCTTGGGTGGAAACTGACATCGGGAAGCCCCAAGCCTCAGGAGGTTCGACCAGCCCCGACTTGGGAGTCCGATCGCCCGGCGCTGGGGAGCAGAGACCCCCCCCCCCCCCCCACCCGATACGGGAGCTTGATCATTCCCTATGCGGAGGGTTCAACCGCCGGTTGCGGGAGCCAAGATCGTCCCGACAACAGAAGATTCGAGTGCCCCGACCGCGGGAGAACAAAGAAGGGAACAGGATCACAGTGAGGAATGTGGGGGGACGTTCATGTTAAAAATGTATTTAGGTGTCTTGCTGCTCTTTATTGGTACGTCTGAATGTCAAGCTGAATTTCACTGGAGCTTAATTGGCACATGTGGCAATAAACAAACCTTGAAAACTTGAATCTCTGGAGAGAAGGAATGGGTGACGTTTCTGGTCGAGACCCTTCTTCATATTAATGGATTGATGCAACACGTGAGTTACTGGTCTCCTGCGAGTTTCTTAGCATGCCATTAACAGTAATTATCATCAAGGGCCGTGCCCTCTGCTCGCTGCAAGCACATGTTGTACAGAAGCCTGAAGCCCCACAACACCAGGCTCACAAACAGTTACTTTCCTACAACCGTCACTTTTCTTAAATAAGTGTAAGAAGGAACTGCAGGTGCAGGTTTAAACCAAAGATAGACACGCAAAATGCTGGAGTGGAGTTACTCAGCGGGTCAGGCAGCATCTCTGGTGGGAAGGAATGGGTGACGTTTCGGGTCATAGGGAGGGTCACCCATTCCTTCTCACCAGAGATGCTGCCTGCCCCCCTGAGTAACTCCAGGTTCTTAAATAAACTCCACAGTCCGACCTCAGAAACAGAGCACTATCTCCTGCACTAGCCTGGCTTGGCTTTCCCAATTGCGTTTTGCTCCAATGTCTTACCAGAACCGGCTTTCTGACTGCTGTTCGTCGTCGCCTCACCAGAGTGATATTGGAGAAACTTGCCCAGTTTGGATGCCCACGCAGCTTTGTTCAACACTTTGGCTTTCTTTGTCGGTGGCTTCCCCTGTGTAGCAACAAGAAAGCAATTGTTACATGAACAGAAACTGATGAGATGATCAGTCGGTCAGGGGGAGCGAGAGGGGGAGAGGGGGGGGGGGGGGGGGAGAGAGAGGGGGGGGGGAGAGAGAGAGGGGGGGGAGAGATATATAGAGGGGGGAGAGAGAGGGGGAGGGGAGAGAGGGGGGAGGGGGGGGGGAGGGGGAGGGAGGGGGGGAGGGGGGAGGGGGGGGGGGGGGGGGGGGGGGGGGGGGGGGGGGGGGGGGGGGGGGGGGGGGGGAGGAGGGGGGGGGGGGAGGGGGGGAGGGGGGGAGGGGGGGGGGGGGGGGGGGGGGGAGGAGGGGGGGGGGGGGGGGGGGGGGGGGGGGGGGGGGGGAGGGGGGGGGGGGGGGGGGGGGGGGGGGGGGAGAGGGGGGGGGGGGGGGGAGGGGGGGAGAGAGGGGGGGGGGGGAGGGGGGGAGGGGGGGGGGGAGAGGGGGGGGGGGGGGGGGGGGGGAGAGGGGGGGGGAGGGGGGGGGGGGGGAGAGGGGGGGAGAGAGGGGGGGGGGGGGGGGGTGGGGGGGGGAGGAGAGGGGGAGGGGGGGGAGAGGGGGGGGGGGAGAGGGGGGGGGGGAGGGGGGGGAGGGGGGGGAGGGGGAGGGGGGGAGGGGGGGGGGGGAGAGGGGGGGGGGGGGAGGGGAGGAGAGGGGAGGGGAGGGGAGAGGGGAGAGGGGGGGGGGAGAGGGGAGGAGGGGGGAGAGGGGAGGGGGGGGGAGGGGAGGGGGGGAGAGGGGAGGGGGGGAGGGGGAGAGAGGAGGGAGGGGGGAGAGAGGGGGAAGGGGGGGGGGAGAGAGGGGGGGGAGAGAGGGGGGGGGAGAGGGGGTGGGAGGGATAGGGAGAGGGGTGGAAGGGGAGAGGGGGGGGGAGAGGGGGAGAGGGGAGAGAGGGGGAGGAGCTGGAGAGAGAGAAGGGGAGAGAGAGGGGGGGAGAGAGGGGGGAGAGAGAGGGAGGGGGAGAGGGGGGGGGGAGTGGGGGGAGAGAGGGGGAGAGGGAGGGGGGGGGGGGGAGAGAGAGAGGGAGAGAGGGAGAGGGAGAGAGGAGTGGGGGAGGGAGAGGGGGGGGGGGGAGAGAGGGGGGGGGAGAGGGGGAGAAGGGGATAGTGAGAGAGGGGGGGGAGGGAGAGAGGGGGCGGGAGAGGGGGAGAACCAAAAAATCCCCGAGGAAACCCACACTGGTCATGGGGAGAATGTACAAACTACGTATAGATAGTACCCGTAGTCAGGATCGAACCCTTGTCTCTGGCGCTGTAAGGCAGCAACACTACCGCTGCGCCACCGTACTGCCCCCTGCAGATAAGGGGTGTCAGGGGTTATGGGGAGAAGGCAGGAGAATGGGGTTAGGAGGTAGAGACAGCTCAGCCATGATTGAATGGCAGAGTAGACTCGATGGGCCGACTGGCCTAATTCTGCTCCTATTACTTGTGATCTGCAGATCCTCATTTCAAACTGCGACCTAATGCAGCCAAGTCGCACAGCACACCAGGAAGAAGCATGCGACAGCTATAGGGTTTGGCTCAGAACATCGCACGGTGACGGGCCAAGCGGCAAGGATGACCCACCTGCAACCGAGCCAGGATGCTGGCTTTCTTCGAGTTGGAGGAGTAACTCCGAGAACAAGAGACGCTGCAGAACCTCTTGGTTTTGGAGAAGAAGGTTTCCCTGACCCCTTTAATGCCGCACATCTCACATGTAGCTTCAAGGAAAAAACAGAAAAGCACAAGATTTGTGATTTGTTTTTTATTTTTATAAAAACAGCAGAACTGTAGCAGTTTAAAATCCAATCCCAGCCTAACACATCCATGCCGACAAAGTCGTCTAACAGAGCTAGACCTACTTGTCTACACTTGGCCCACTTCCCTCTGAACCTTTCCTATCAAAGATTGTTAAGGGTTTGGACAAGCTGGAGGCAGGAAACATGTTCCCGATGTTGGGGGAGTCCAGAACCGGGGGCCACACACAGTTTAAGAATGAAGAGTAAGCCATTTAGAACGGAGACGATGAAACACTTTTTCTCAAAATGCAGAGAGTGGTGAGTCTGTGGAATTCTCTGCCTCGGAGGGCGGTGGAGGCCGGTTCTCTGGATACTTTCAAGAGAGAGCTAGATAGGGCTCTTAAAGATAGCGGAGTCAGGGGATATGGGGAGAAGGCAGGAACGGGGTACTGATTGGGGATGATCAGCCATGATCACATTGAATGGCGGTGCTGGCTCGAAGGGTCGAATGGTCTACTCCTGCAACTATTGTCTATTGTCTATCTATGTATCTGTCCAAGTGTCTTTAAATGCTGTATTTATATTCACCTCTACCCTTCCTAGTTATGTACACACGCGCACACATGTACTTGCACACATACAGCTAGCTGCAACACACATCCTGAAAAGATGCATAGTCAATAGTAGCGGTGAAATCTGCAGGGCTACAGGACAAGAGCAGAGGGCTGTGACTTTTGCCGCTTGATGTATTATTGGCCAGGTTTGCCTTCTGACAATCTTTTTTTTTCCCCCATAAAGAAAAAAAAAAAAAATCACTTTTTGGACACAAAGTGTTGGAGTAACTCAGCAGGTCAGGCAGCAGCCCTGGAGAACATGGAATAGGTGACGTTTCAGGTTGAGACCCTTTTTCAGACTGAGAGTTATGAGGGAGGGAAACTAGAGATACGAGAAGGCACAAAGAGCAAAAGAACAAATCACAGCCACCAACGATGACCAAGGGTGGAGCCCACAATGGTCTGTTGTTGGTGATAATGAGTGGATACAAACAGTGGAAACTAAGCGGGCCGATAATGCTGGGGGATGTAGTATGTGGGACAGGGGGGGCGGGAGCTGGGTGGGATGCCAAAGATAAGAAAGGCAGAGATCAGGTTGGAACAAATAAACATAGAAAGATAGAAATTAGGTGCAAGTAGGCCATTCGGAAGGGATTCAATATCAGATCTCCAACATTCCGTAGCTGCATTCATCCATACCCCCTGACGTACGGGTTTACTTTAAAATATTATCAACTACCCCCTGTCAGAGACGTGTCACCACTCGAGGTACAGTTCTTCTCATCTCGGTTTTGAAAAGGATTTTTATATTGCTGTGACCCCTTGTCCTACCCAGTCACATCCTGCATCTAGCCTGTCCATACCCCTTAAGAATTTTGTAAGCAAGCCGTCAATCTTAGTGTTCTAGAGAGGTGGGAGATTCCAGTCTTTCTTTAAGACAGTCCTGACATCCCAGGAATCCGTCTGGTACGGGTTTAGTTTAAGTATTTTGTCACGTGTACCGAGGGTACAATGCAAACATTTTTTATGCGTGTACCACAATCAAATACATGAACAAGCCGTTGTCCTACAACTTTATGGTTCCGTCCTGTTTTCGACAAATGCACCGTCATACAATCAAATAGAAGACAAATCCACAGTGTATGCAAAAAGACTGTACAGACAGTATTTATTTGCAAGATAAATTCCGATAAAAGATAGTTCAAAGGTCTCCAATGAGGTAGATGGGAGGTTAGGACCGCACGCTAGCTGGTAAGAGGACCGTTCAGTTAAGGGTATATATATACACACACACACACAACCTAAAAATGCAAAACTACCTATTCCATATTTTCCCCTCAAAAATCAGCTTCTCTTCCCCACTATTTCTCTCTTTTTTTTATATACCGCTACACGTTTTTTCTACTCTCTTTCTTATTTCTCTCTTTAAAAAAGAAATTGAGTTGTACAGAGAATGTATCGTGTTAACATATATATTTGGCACCTGAGAAATGGTACCACTGTATTGTACTTACTTCTAATAAATAAATTTAAAAAAGAATAAGAAATGATAAGAATCGAAAATTAAAAACCAGCTGAAATAATTTTTTTTTAAAAACAGCTCAGCTCCCAACATTCAACTCATATCAGACATTCACAAGTATACAGCGCCGTTAAACAATAGGTGTAAAAAGGAACAGCAGATGCTGGATCATACCAAAGATAGGCACAAAACGCTGGAGTAACTCAGCGGGACAGGCAGCATCCCTGGAGAGTAGGAATGGGTGACAGTTCGGGTTGAGACCCTTCTTGGGGCTGCCAGTCCCGCTGAGTTACTCCAGCTTTGTGTGTCTGTCTTCGCCATTAAAATATATACCCAGTCCTGGAATGTCATTCATGGATGAATCCTCATCATTGTTTGTCATTCCCGATATCGATCCCGACTCCAATTCCTGCTGCTGAACCCTCTCCTCCTCTTCCGAGCTCTCGTTACTCGATTCACCAGTGCTGAAGTTCCAATCACTGCAGCTCTCATGTGCTTCCGGACTGTCGGAGCCATCGAATAGTCTGTAGTCTTCATCAGCGTCATCTGCATAGGCCATTCTTGTAGCGTTCTGCAGCTGTAACAACAATGGGGGCACAGGCAACATAGAAAATAGGTGTGGGATTACGAGATTCGGCCTCTCGAGCCATTCAATATGATCACATGACTGATCATCCAAAATCACTACGCCTTTCAAGCTTCCTCCCCATACCCCTTGATTCTGTTAGCCCCAAGAGGTGTATCTAACTATCTCATGAAAACATCCAGTGCATTGGCCTCCACTGTCTTCTGTGGCAGAGAATTCCACCGATTCACAACTCTCTGGGTGAAAACGTTTTTCATCATCTCAGCCCAGGATCTCAACTGATGGAAGGCTCTGGGTCTGCTTTTGGCCATTTGTGACCCAGGACTAACATAGAGTTTCTCGAGAGTCTCTGGGGGAGAGATGTGTGGGAGGGGAGTATTGGCTGGCCCTTCCTATGGGGGATGGCAGAGAACATGTTACAGGAAATACCCGGGGGAGTGGGGCTGACGGGAATGCATAGGTTGAGGGGCTGAATGGTCCATTTCTATATCACAGTCATAGAGTGATACGGCGTGGAAACAGGCCCTTCAGTCCAACTTGCCCACACCAGCCAACATGTCCCACAGACCCACGTTTGGCCCCTAACCCTCCAAACCTGTCCTATCCATGTACCTGTCTAAATGTTCCTTAAACGTTGCGATAGTACCAGCCTCAACTGCCTCTTCTGGCAGCTCGTTCCAAACACCCACCACCCTTTGCTTGAAAAACGTACCCCTCAGATTCTTATTAAATCTTTCCCCATGCAGTGGAAGGTAAGATTATAAGGACTGCAATAGTCCCTGTTTGTGGCATGTGTTGACAATGGGGCATTGTCTTCCAAAGATGCGATCAGGCAAATTGTTAACCAGTGTGTGGGCAGCTTCAAATCATACGTGATTGCAGTAAGCCATTCCGCCCATTGTATGACCCATCAAACAGCAAGGGAGACACACAGCCCTACAGATGCTGGTTTACAATTAAAAATAAAACAAAGTGCTGGAGTAACTCAGCAGGTCAGGCAGCATCACTGGAGAAAAATGATAGGTTGCATGTTTCAGGTCAGGACCCTTCAGAGTCTGAAGAAGGGCCTCGACCCAAAATATCACCCAAGATTGGCACAAAAAGCTGGAGTAACTCAGCGGGTCAGGCAGCATCTCTGGAGAGAAGGAATAGGTGATGTTTCAGGTTGAGACCTTTCTTCAGACTGAAGGATCCTGACCTGAAACATGCAACCTGCCATTTTTCTCAACCCAAGACGTCACCTATTCCTTTCCTCCAGAGATGCTGTCTGACCCTCTGAGTTACTCCAGCACTTTGTGTCTATCTTCGCTTTAAACCAGCATCTGCAGTTCCTTCCCACACCTAAACGTCACCTGTTCCTTTTCTCCAGAGATGCTGTCTGACCCTCTGAGTTACTCCAGCACTTTGTGGCTATCTTCGCTTTAAACCAGCATCTGCAGTTCCTTCCCGCACCGAAACATCACCTATTCCTTTTCTCCAGAGATGCTGTCTGACCTGCTGAGTTACTCCAGCACTTTGTGTCTATCAGCTGGACAAATAAGTGTTTAAGAAGGAACTGCAGATGCTGGAAAATCGAAGGTAGACAAAAAGTGCTGGAGAAACTCAGCGGGTGCAGCAGCATCTATGGAGTGAAGGAAATAGGCAACATTTCGGGCCAAAACCCTTCTTCAGACAAATAAATTATTTCTTGTAAAATTACTTTTAGTTCATTAAGCAGGGGATTGCACAAAGTTTTAAAAAAACGCCTCACTATGTGTTAACATTGTTACAGTAAAGATCACCTCCAGGTTTCTGGACACAACTCTGGTGCTTCAGAAGTAATACATAAAACAGCCTCTGTTACTCGAGCTTTTTGTGTCTATCTTAGTAACAATAACACCTCCTTTAACACCAACCAACTCTCACTTCATGCACCTCTTTGCAACAATGTCATCCCTTTTTACGTCCGAAGTACAATCTGGATACAAACTAACTTATAAGCAAAGCATTGAAAATATATTATAAACACAATCCAAGAGTTAAAGGAACAAAACAAGGTGCTTCATTGTGAGAGGCAAAGCAGCGAATCCTCACTCGATTTGCAGCTCATATCAGATGCAAAATGTTTTTTTTTTTGCAATTTATTTTAGCCTTTTATTTAAAAAAAACTCACAATACCTCTCAGCTGCTGCTCAGTTCCAGCAGAACTTGACTATGGAACCAAGATCACACTACACACACCGCGGCCATCTTGGGAAGCTCAGCACCTGGTTATAAAACATCTCCTTACTGGACGGGGCACCATCCTCCTCAACCAATGGGCACTGCTCCTATTGACTAGGTGGCACGTTGGCGAAGGACTCTGGGAGATGTAGTCCAATTGTGAAGCATTATTGCTGAAGATAGAGACTAAGGCAGGGTGGGTGATTGCAACCTTCATGTTGTCCGCCCAGTTTCGACGAATGCAATCAACCCGGCGTGCACAATCAAATAGAACAAGTTGTCTACCAACTTTAGGCTGTGCACGCCGTATGCAAGAAGAAGAAGCAGACTAAGGTTACACAAAAAGGCTGGAGAAACTCAGCGGGTGCAGCAGCATCTATGGAGCGTAGCTCCATAGATGCTGCTGCACCCGCTGAGTTTCTCCAGCCTTTTTGTGTAACCTTCGATTCTCCAGCATCTGCAGTTCCCTCTTAAACAAGAAGCAGACTAATCCCCCTGTCCCACTTAGGAAACCTGAACGGAAACCTCCTGGAGACTTTGCGCCCCACCCAAGGTTTCCGTGCGGTTGCCAGAGGTTTTTGTCAGTCTCCCTACCTGCTTCCACTACCTGCAACCTCCGGCAACCACCTGCAACCTCCGGGAACCGCACGGAAACCTTGGGTGGGGCGCAAAGTCTCCAGAGGTTTCCGTTCAGGTTTCCTAAGTGGGACAGGGGCATAAGGCGTCAAGGAATGAGTGATCCAGAGATTCTAGACAGGTGCATGGATAGGACAGATTTGGAGGGATATGGACCAAGCGCAGGCAGGTGGGACTAATGTAACTGGGACATACATGTTGGCCGGTGTGGGAAATTTGAGCCGAAGGGCCTGTTTCCACACTGTATCACTCTATGTGTGTATATTTATATTATGGTATATGGACACGCTGATCTGTTTTGTAGTAAATGCCTACTATGTTCTGTGTGCTGAAGCAAAGCAAGAATTTCATTGTCCTATCAGGGACACATGACAATAAATTAACTTGAACATTTGAGTCTATGCTGCCTGTCCCGCTGAGTTACTCCAGCATTTTGTGTCTATCTTCGGTTTAAACCAGCATCTGCAGTTCCTTCCTACAACTAAAGAGTCAAGAGTGTTTTATTGCCATGTGTCCCAAGCTTTACACTGTACCTCGGTACACGTGACAATAAATTAAACTGAACCGAGACAAAACAATGAAATTCTTACTTTCACAAAAGTCACGAAATGTTGGAGTAGCTCAGCGGGTCAGGCAGCATCCATGCATAAAAGGAATAGATGATGTTTCGGGTTGAGACCCTTCCTCAGACTGAGAGTCAGGGGAGAGGGAAAGTAGAGGCATTAAAAGGTGCAAAGAACAAATGAATGAAATGTGTATCTCCGAAATAATAACCCGGAGATCTCGGAGAAAAACCCATGCAGGTCACAGCGAGGACACACAAACTCCGTACAGACAGCACCCGTAGTCAGGATCGAACCAGGGTTTCTGGCGCTGTGAGGCAGCAACTCTACCTGAATCTCCTTAAACTTCTAAGAAAGTAGCAGTGCTGGTAGACAATAGACAACAGGTGCAGGAGTAGGCCATTTGGCCCTTTGAGCCAGCACCGCCATTCAATGTGATCATGGCTGATCATCCCCAATCAGGATCCCGTTCCTGCCTTCTCCCCATATCCCCTGACTCCGCTATTTTTAAGAGCCCTATCCAGCTCTCTCTTGAAAGCATCCAGAGAATCTCGCTCTTCAAGGGAGATGCTAAATGCATTTCGTTGTCTCTGTACTGTACACTGACAATGACAATTAAAATTGAATCTGAATCTGAATCTGAATCTGAGAACTTGCCTCCACCTTGATCTTATTGAACAATCAAAAGAGATGCAGTAACTTCCACTTTTGCTGCAGATTCACCAAAGGGACCTGACCACGAAAAGTCACCTATCCATGTTCTCCAGAGTTGCTGCCTGACCTGCTGACTTACTCCAGCACTTTGTATGTGTGTTTTTCTTTTTTTGTCACCAGCAGGGGGTGCCGTGAGCCTGGGAATCAAGTGGAAAATCAAAGACAGACCCAAAAGGCTGGAGTAACTCAGCGGGTCAGGCAGCATCTCTGGAGAGAAGGAATAGGTGACGTTTCGGGTCGAGACCCTTCTTCAGACTGAGAGTCAGAGGAAAAGGGAATGAGAGACATAGACGGCACTTAGGAGAAATTAATGGAAGATATGCAATAAGAGCCAGTTTCGAAGAGCCAGTCAAAATACCCAATGACTTGTCCTTCACACCCATCTGTAGCACCGAATCCCACTGATTCACCACCCTCTGGCTAAAGAAATTGCTCCTCATCCCCATTCTAGTGCAGGCTGTGGAGATTCATTTAATACATCATGGACATCATGGCTCGACATAAAAAGCTGGAGTAACTCAGCGGGACAGGCAGCATCTCTGGAGAGAAGGAATGGGTGACAATGGAATGCTGCCAGTCCCGCTGAGTTACTCCAGCATTTTTTGTCTATCTTTGGTTTAAATCAGCATCTGCAGTTCCATCCTACACATGGACATCATGGCATCACGAGAAGGAATTTGTTTAGTCAGAGGGTGGTGAATTTGTGGAATTCGTTGCCACAGAAGGCTGTGGAGGCCAAGTCAATGTATAATTTTAAGGTGGAGATTGACAGATTCTTGATTAGTAACAGTGTTACATAGAAACATAGAAATTAGGTGCAGGAGTAGGCCATTCGGCCCTTCGAGCCTGCACCGCCATTCAATATGATCATGGCTGATCATCCAACTCAGTGTCCCGTACCTGCCTTCTCTCCATACCCCCTGATCCCCTTAGCCACAAGGGCCACATCTAACTCCCTCTTAAATATAGCCAATGAACTGGCCTCAACTACCCTCTGTGGCAGAGAGTTCCAGAAATTCACCACTCTCTGTGTGAGAAAAGTTCTTCTCATCTCGTGTTGGGGGGTTATGGGGAGAAGGCAGGAGAATAGGGTTGAGTGGGAAAGATAGACCAGCCATGATTGAATGGCGGAGTAGACTTGATGGGCCGAATGGCCTAATTCTGGTCCTATCACTTATGGACATGGATTATTTCTGACGTACTATGTTCTATGTAGAAGCACTGCAGCACAGGCAGCCTGTGGGGACCAGCCAGTAGAGGGCGATAAGTGGCTGGGAATTGCACGGAGACTGGAACATGGAAGGATTTAGTTACTTGTTCAAGAAGGAACTGCAGATGCTGTAAAATCGAAGCTAGACAAAAATGCTGGAGAAACTCAGCGGTTGCGGCAGCAACTATGGAGCGAAGGAAATAGGCAACGTTTCGGGCCGAAACCCTTCTTCAGTTACGTTTAGTAAGAGCAAGCCAACCATTGGGGAGATGTCTTAAAACAAGCGCTTGCATGGGAGCGTGGAACCGGTGATGCGTTGGGCAATTTTCACCAACCTCTGCAATGCCTTCCGGTCGGAGACAGAGCAGTTGCCATACCATATTAATTTATAAAATGAACTTTGAACAAATCAAGCATTCATTAGGAGATAGACACTAAATGCTGGATTAACTCTAATCTAAAACACTAATCTAAAACAGACAGCACCTCTGGAGAGAAGGAATGGGTGACGTTTCGGGTCGAGACCCTTCTTCAGACTCAGAGTCTGAAGCCTGACGAAGGGTCTCAATCCGAAACGTCACCCATTCCTTCTCTTCAGAGATGCTGTCTGTCCCGCTAAGTTATCCCAGAATTTTGTGTCTATCTTCGGTGTAAACCAGCATCTGCAGTTCGTTCCTGAACGAGCCCTCATTAGAAGGTACACAAAAATGCTAGAGAAACTCAGCGGGTGCAGCAGCATCTATGGAGTGAAGGAAATAGGCAACGTTTCGGGCCAAAGCCCTCATTAGATTTCTGTAACTGCTTTGTTGATCTTAACTGCCTCGTTGTTCTATTTCGGTGCTTCCTTCCATAAATTCATTGTGCAACCTGTCACGAAATACCAGGCAGTATTATTCACTTAAACTGTTTTGTTTTGTTTAGAAGTGCCGTGCGTGCGTTAGTAATAGGATCTAAGGACCTTGCAGGTCAATTGCTTCAGTATTACTGTAAACCCAATCCCATTCCCCAGCAACCACTGACTCAGAAAGGGTTTTAATTCCAGCTGGGTCATTGAACTATGGAGATAGACAATAGACAATAGACAATAGGTGCAGGAGTAGAGGCCATTCGGCCCTTCGAGCCAGCACCGCCATTCATTATGATCAATCACATTCACAATAATGCTTTGTTAGCCAAGTATGTTTTGCAACATACACGAGGAATTTTGTTTGCCAAGTCAGTCATACAATTAAAAAGGAGTGGGACACACAAAATACATTTTAACGTAAACATCCACCACAGTGACCCCTCCACATTCCTCACAACACCAGTCATCTCGTCGCCCCTTCTCCCGTCACCCAGCGACCCTCTGTGGCTCCGGTTTCAACAAACTAGGAACATGGGAACAGACTCTGTGACCTCCTCGATTCACTGTTGCACCGGACACCACAGCCCCACCCGGCTCGGATGTGCCCCGCGAAGAGTGGGTCGCCCCGAACCGGCTCCGTACAGGGGTCAGCCGGTTCAAGGCCAACATGCATCGCTGGGGGCTGCGATCATCGGGAGCCTGCGTGTGTGGAGCAGACCAGCAAAACAGCACGGCACGGCATTTTTGACTGCGCTGTCCTACGCCCCCTGGTGGAGGAGTAGATCTCACGGCCCTCGACAACAGCACATTGAACCGGCTACAGCACCTGGAGGGCGTTCCATGACCTCTGCTGCTTCAAACACAAGAAGAAGAAGAAGAAGATTGTGGTGGAAGGCAAAAAATCCCTAATCAGTACCCAATCTGGCAGTTGTACAGGGTCTTGGTGAGACCACACCTGGAGTATTGCGTACAGTTTTGGTCTCCAAATCTGAGGAAGGACATTAAATTATTGCCATAGAGGGAGTGCAGAGACGGTTCACCAGAGATGATTCCTGGGATGTCAGGACTTTCATATGAAGAATGACTGGATAGACCTGGTTTATACTCTCTAGAATTTAGGAGATTGAGAGGGGATCTTATAGAAACGTACAAAATTCTTAAGGGGTTGGACCGGCGAGATGCAGGAAGATTGCCCCCGATGTTGGGGAAGTCCAGGACAAGGGGTCACAGCTTAAGGATAGGGGGGACATCCTTTTAAAACCGAGATGAGAAGAACTTTTTTCACACACAGAGAGTGGTGAATCTCTGGAATTCTCTGCCACAGAAGGTAGTTGAGGCCACAGTTCATTGGCTATATTTAAGAGGGAGTTAGATGTGGCCCTTGTGGCTAAAGGGATCAGGGGGTATGGAGAGAAGGCAGGTACTGGATACTGAGTTGGATGATCAGCAATGATCATATTGAATGGCAGTGCAGGCTCGAAGGGCCGAATGGCCTACTCCTGTACCTAATTTCTATGTTTCTATGTAATCTGGCTTTCCCCACCATATCCTTGTTTCCCTTAGCCCGAAGAGCTAAATCTAAAGCCCCTGTCCCACATAGGAGACCTAAACAGCAACATCTGGTGACCTTGCCCGCCACCCAAAAAAAAATCACGGTCAAGATGACCTGCAACCTCCTACCACCTCCCACGCACATGTTGAAAACCTTCCTCAACTATGGAGACTAGACCCGCGACTAAAAAATGATCGATTTTTAAAACGGCAACATATTTTTAGTCGAGCCTGTTTTTAATCATGATGGGAAAAAAAACCAGCTGGAAAAACCTAGATGAAGCCTCGATCACGCGGAAACCACTTTCGACCAGTTTAGAAGGAGTTTAGAAGGATGAGAGGGAATCTCATTGAAACCTACAAGATTGTTAAGGGCTTGGACACGCTAGAGGCAGGAAACATGTTCCCGATGTTGGGGGAGTCCAGAACCAGGGGCCACACACACAGTTTAAGAATAAGGAGATGAGGAAACACTTTTTCTCACAGGGAGTGGTGAGTCTGTGGAATTAGAGGGCGGTGGGCGGTGGAGGATGTTCTCTGGATGCTTTCAAGAGAGAGCTAGATAGGGCTCTTAAAAATAGCGGAGATATGGGGAGAAGGCAGGAACGGGGTACTGATTGTGGGTGATCAGCCATGATCACATTGAATGGCGGTGCTGGCTCGAAGGGCCGAATGGCCTCCTCCTCCACCTATTGTCTATTGACCATTAGGGAGAGTGACCAAAACCTCTGGTGACCTCATGGAAACCTTGGGTGGTGGGCAAGGTCACCAGAGGTTACTGATTAGGTCTCCTAAGTGGGACAGGGGCTCATTCACACTTGAAAACTCTAACTCTCTCTTGACTACAGGTGCTGTCTGTACGGAGTTTGCACGTTCTCCCTGTGACCGCGCAGGCTTTCTCCAAATTTAGCTAAAGTAGGAGAATTCAATGTCCACACTACAATTGGGTTGTAAGCTGCCCAGGCGGAATAAAGCCCATTGTTTGATCCTTTGCCTTGTGTCATGTTTCGGGTCACCTTGGAACCTCTCCAAAACTTCCAGCTTTCCTGCACTTTGATCCCAGCCCGCAGCTGGCAATCAGCAGGAAACGTTTTTCAATGCTGCTGGTTCACACGGGAAGTTTAAACCCAGCTATGAATGGGCTGGTTTTCCTGTACTCGACATAAATGATCTTTCAAATTGTAAGCAAAGGATATCAACAAATATGTGCCTCTGCAGATGAACACAAAAGGCTGGAGTAACTCAGCGGGACAGGCAGCATCTCTGGAGAGAAGGAACGGGGTGACGTTTTTCGGGTCGAGACCCTTCTTCAGAACGTCACCCATTCCTTCTCTCCAGAGACGCTGCCTGTCCCGCTGAGTTACTCCAGCTTTTTGTGTCTATCTTCGGTTTAAACCAGCATCTGCAGTTCCTTCCTGCACAATCTGTAAATTGCTGCTGATGTATGTGACTTGTTGTAGAATGTGGAAGGGATTGTAATGGCAATGAAACGAGCTGCAGTAAATGGTTTGCTGATGTCGGCGTGGACTCGATGGACTGAAGGCCCCGTTTCCGTTCTGAGTCTCTCCATGACTGTATCCAAGTTGTCCATTTTGTTAGGCGGATATGTTAGAAGCTGCTCTCTCCCTCCACCTGCTGGTTGCGAGTGGCTGTCACAGCTACACAGCTCCAGTTGTCAACTCAAGCTGAGGGGGACATACAAAAAGTCAGACACAAAATGCTGGAGTAACTCAGCGGGACAGGCAGCTTCTCTGGAGGGAAGGAATGGGTGACGTTCCGGGTCGAGACCCTTCCTCAGACATACAAAGTCCTGATTCAGAGGGAACGGCTCTGCCCAGGACAAGAAGGCTCTGCAGAGAGTAGTGCGTTCGGCCGAACGCACTATGGGAACTTCACTCGCCCCCCTGCAGGAATTATACATCAGAAGATGCAACTCCAGGGCCAACAAGATCATGGGAGACCACTTCCACCCCAGCAACGGACTGTTCCAGCTGCTACGGTCAGGCAAACGCCTCCGTTGCCATGCTGTGAGAACGGAGAGGATGAGAAGGAGTTTCTCCCCAGAGGCCATTCGGACTGTAAACTCCTATCTCACCAGGGACTAACTTTACTGAACCACTCTACTGTTGTGTGGTGTCTTTTTAAAATTGCAGTTTTTTTCCTTTTTCTTCCCTCCCACAAATATGTAATATGTGAATATGTGATTCATAGAAACATAGACAATAGGTGCAGGAGTAGGCCATTCGGCCCTTCGAGCCTGCACCGCCATTCAATATGATCATGGCTGATCATCCAACTCAGTATCCTGTACCTGCCTTCTCTCCATAGCCCCTGATCCCTTTTAGCCACAAGGGCCACATCCAACTCCTTCTTAAATATAGCCAATGAACTGTGGCCTCAACTACCTTCTGCGGCAGAGAATTCCACAGATTCACCACGCTCTGTGTGAAAAATGTTTCCCTCATCTCGTCTTAAAAGATTTCCCCCTTATCCTTAAACTGTGACCCCATGTTCTGGACTTCCCCAACATCGGGAACAATCTTCCTGCATTTAGCCTGTCCAACCCCTTAAGAATTTTGTAAGTTTCTATAAGATCCCCCCTCAATCTTCTAAATTCTAGAGAGTACAAGCCGAGTCTATACAGTATTTATTCATATGAAAGTACAGGTATTGACATCCCAGGAATCAGTCTGGTGAATCTCTGTACTCCCTCTATGGCAATAATGTCCTTCCTCAGATTTCGAGACCAAAACTGCACGCAATACTCCAGGTGTGGTCTCACCAAGACCCTGTACAACTGCAGTAGAACCTCCCTGCTCCTATACTCAAATCCTTTTGCTATGAATCTGTTCCATTCTGTTTGTAATTTGTTTGTTTGTTTTTGCACAGTCCGCGAGCATTGCCACTTTTCATTTCACTGCACGTCTCGTACTGCTGTGACGAATAAACCTGACTTGACTTGAGAACATGTTTTACATTAGTGCAGCAGTCCAGTTAAAAAAAATATATATCAACGTCTCATTTCAGTAAGACGTATAAACGACAAATCATATGGGAAATATTTACAGCAAAAGGATGTGAAAGATGTCAAGCAATTTTATTTTGTGTGTATCAAAAATCATTGCAGTAGCGACCACTTAAAGATAAATCTAACCCTTGGAATAAAAGAATCATACTCCATTTGATACCTTCGGCCCATCTAGTCCATGCTGACCAAGTTTCCATACTGGGGATCGTCCAATTTACCTATCTCCTAAATCCTTCCTTATCCACACAGCTCATGAATTCATGTTCATAACTGATAGGCCATTCGGCCCATCAAGTCTACTCCGCCATTCAATCATGGCTGATCCATCTCCCCCTCTCAACCCCATTCTCCTGCCTTCCCCCCATAACCCCTGACACATGTTATACCAATAACTGTCCAAATGTCTTTTAAAGTCTTAGACACAAAGTAACGCAGAGGCTCAGGCGAACATGGATGTTACGGGTCAGAACTCATTTTCCTTTCTCTCCGAACATCCTCCCTTATTCTCTCTACCCACATTCACCACAACACAATTCGCCACATTGCAAAGATAATTCATTGGCCAGGGATCTCCCTGGGTCATGTTCATAAGTGATAGGAGCAGAATTAGGCCATTCGGCCCATCAAGTCTACTCCGCCATTCAATCATGGCTGATCTATCTCTCCCTCCTAACCCCATTCTTCTGCTATAAGAATTAAACTATAATGTTTGGTTCTTAATGTTTTATGTTTTATTCTTAATTGTTACTGTGTGTCGTGTTGTTACTTGCGAGCGCAGCATCAAGGCAAATTCCTTGTATGTGAACATACTCGGCCAATAAACATATTAGATAGAAAATAGGTGCAGGAAGAGGCCATTCGGCCCTTTGAGCCAGCACCGCCATTCATTGTGATCATGGCTGATCGTCCCCTGCCAATAACCCGTGCCTGCCTTCTCCCCATATCCCTTGACTCCATCAGCCCCTAAAGCTCTATCTAACTCTCTCTTAAATCCATCCAGTGACTTGTCCTCCACTGCCCTCTGTGGCAGGGAATTCCATAAATTCATTCATTCATTCTCCCCATGACCCCTGACACTCGTACTAATCCAGAATCTATCTCTCTCTGCCTTAAAAATATCCACTGACTTGGCCTCCACAGCTGTCTGTGGCAATGGATTCCACAGATTCACCACCCTCTCTGCCCGAAACGTCACCCATATCCTTCTATCCAGAGACGCTGCCTGTCCCGCTGAGTTACTCCAGCGTTTTTTTGTGTCTATCTTCGGTGTAAACCAGCATCTGCAGTTCCTTTCCGCACACACTCACCCTCAACATTCTTGGCCCCAGATGATTGAAAGAAACCTGCTGAACTATGTTTATATGGGATGCAAAGATGGTACAGGGATCTCTCTCAGAATGGGAACCCCTCCTTTAAGAGTCGTCCCTGAAATTTAAAAGAAAGGATATAATCATCGATATAATTAACTCTTCATTGCAAACAATGTCAAGTCTTGTTTAATACAGGTCGCAGGCTCCTTGTAAAGGCTACTGGGGATTGAGGCACAGGCTAAGCAGAGGGATGGGAGAATGAACACAAACCACTTCAATAACAGTCAGCTGCTCTGCTGGGCCACTCCCTGGGTGTCAGCCAGTCGCTGGTCTATTGTGCTTGGGTCCTCCCGCTTCTCTTCGCTGAGTTGTACGATCGCTTTGGTTTCAGCCGCTTGATAGTTTTACGGGCGACTCCCGTCCGACCTGCTTTGGTTTTCTTCGGGGTGTCTTGGGTCTTCTCGGGCGGGCTGCCTTTGCAGTTCTTAAACGGGGCGGCTTTCACGCTCACCCCGGTGACATTCCTCGGGAGGTTGCAAACGGCTCGGACCTTCAGATTGCTGCTTTCGAGCCACCTTTTAAAAGATGAACAGTAAAGATAAAACCAATGCATAAAATAAATTGGCAGATGTTTCACCCACGCACCAGAATACCACCGTTACTTCCAAATGACATAGGAGAGGGGTGCTGTCTGTACGGAGTTTGCACGTTCTCCCTGTGGCCACGTGGGGTTTCTCCATTTTTTCCAGTTTCCTCCCACGCTCCAAACATGTGGAAGTTTGTAGATTACTTGGCTTCAATAAAATTCCCAATTGATACAAGATACCATTTAATTGTCATTAAATGTATCTTGTATCTTGTATCAAGTGGTAGTGTCTGGGGATCACTGGTCGGCGCAGACTGGATGGGCCGAAAGGCCTGTTTCCGTTCTGTATCTTGAAAGTCTAGTCTGAAGAGACCTGTCAACCTATCAAATCTATACCAGCTCACAAAGTGAACATATTGAGCTTAGTTTAGTTCAGAGATACAGCGCGGCAACAGGCCCTTCGGCCCACCGAGTCCACCCTGACCCGCGATCCCGTCTACGGGTGCTCCGGGTCCCCCCCGTGAACGAGTGGGTATTTGGTTTCTTCCCACGTTCCAAAGACGTACGGGTTTGTTAGTTAATTGGCTTGGTATAAATATAAATTGTCCCTGGTGTGTGTGTGTACGATGGTGTTACTTTGCGGGGATGGGGTGGACTCAGTAAGCCAATGGGCCCGTTTCCATGCTGTAGCACGATATCACCCATGCCACAGATGGCTGTGGAGGCCAAGTCTATGGACACTTTTATGACAGAGATTGATACATTTTTGATTAGTGCAGGTGTCAGGGTTTATGGGGGAGAAGGCAGGTGAATGGGGTTAGGAGGGAGAGGTAGATCAGCCATGATTGAATGGCGGAGTGGACTTGATGGGCCGAATGGCCTAGTTCTGCTCCTATCATAGAAACATAGAAAATAGGTGCAGGAGTAGGCCTTTCGGCCCTTCACCTCCATTCAATATGATTATGGCTGATCATCTATCTCAGTATCCTGTACCTGCCTTCTCTCCATACCCCCTGATCCCTTTAGCCACAAGGGCCACATCTAACTCCCTCTTAAATATATCCAATGAACTGTGGCCTCAACTACATTCTGTGGCAGAGAATTCCACAGATTCACCACTCTCTGTGTGAAAAAAACAATTCTCATCTCGGTCCTAAAAGACTTCCTTCCCCCTTATCCTTAAACTGTGACCCCTTGTTCTGGACTTCCCCAACATCAGGAACAATCTTCCTGCACCTGATGGGCTCATGAACGATCATGGGTAATGGACAGACGTTGCGGGCAGGTTGCGGGAGGGGTTTTTACCTGCGGAGGTGAAGGAGGGGGCAGTCACAGTCCCAGGGGTTGTGCAACAGGTCAATGGTGTGCAGGTTGCGGAAGTTGTCCAGGCTGGGAATGTAGCTCAGCCTGTTATTCCCCAGGTACAGGCTCTGCAGCCCCGCGCTCACTCCTTCGAAGGCTCCGTCCGAGATCTGAAATGGCAAAACCGACAACCCGACATTACAGGAAAACCCGAGCCATCTCTCCGTACACCCTGATACACGGGCACTGCTGCCCTTTAATTATCCATTCAGAGTTGCCTTTGTTCGGCTGGTGCTGCTAATATATATCAAAAATATATCAATCTCTGCCTTAAAAGTATCCATAGACTTGGCCTCCACAGCCTTCTGTAGATTACTGCGACTCCCTTTACACTGGCAACAGCCAATCGTCCCTGTCCCGCCTGCAACTGGTCCAAAACGCCGCAGCCAGACTCCTGACGGGCACCCGAAAAAGGGGCCACATCACCCCGATCCTGGCCTCTCTCCACTGGCTCCCTGTGCGGTTCCGTATACATTTCAAGACCCTCCTCTATGTCTACAAAGCCCTCAATGGGCTTGCCCCCTCCTACATTAAACGTCTTCTCACCCACCACTCCACCTCCAGGTCCCTCAGATCGGCCGACTTGGGGCTGCTGCATAACCCGCGGTCTAGGCATAAGCTCAGGGGCGACTGAGCCTTTGCGGTTGCAGCTCCTAGACTGTGGAACAGCAGCATCCCCCTTCCCATCAGAACTGTCCCCTCCATCGACTCCTTTAAGTCAAGACTAAAAACGTATCTATACTCCCAAGGCCTTTCCTGACGTCCACTGAGCGAGGGCTACATGTATATATGTACGTAGTTAGTTTGTTTATACTATTCTTATAACAAATGTAAAGCACTTTGGCCAATGAGAGTTGTTTCTTTAGCTGTGCTATATAAATAAATGTGACTTGACTATAAAAATGTGACTTCTGTGGCATGGATGATATTGTGATACAGCATAGAAACAGACCTCAAGGGATCCAGGCTCGGTGATGTGCAAATCTGTCCAGGCGTCAATGGTATCTCGCCAGCCCCCCACCCACCCCCCCCCTCTCATCACCCCCTCTCCACCCCCCCTCTCACATCCCCCCCCCTCTCACAGACCCCCCTCTCTCACCCCCCCCTCCTCTCACCCCCCTCCCCCCTCTCACCCCCCCCCTCCCCTCTCACCCCCCCCTCCTCTCACTCTCACCCCTCCCCCCCCCCTCTCACCCCCCCCTCCTCTCACACCCCCCCCTCAACCAACCCCCCCCTCACACCCCCCCCCTCCTCTCACCCCCTCCCCCCTCTCCCCCCCTCCCCCTCACCCCCCCCTCCACCCCCCCTTCTCTCAACCCCCTCCTCCCCCTCTCACCCCCCCCTCTCACACCTCCCCCCCCTCCTCACCCCCCCTCCTCCTCTCACCCCCCCTCTCACCCCCCCCTCTCCCCCCCCCTCTCACCCCCCCCCCCTCCTCTCCCCCCCCTCCTCTCACACCCCCCTCCTCACCCCCCCCTATCCCCCTTCTCTCACCCCCCCCCCCTCTCACCCCCCCCCTCTCACCCCCCCCCTCCTTTCACCCCCCCCTCTCACCCCCCAAGAAAAAAAAAAAAACCCCTACTCTCACCACCCCCCTCCACCCTCCCTCACCCCCCTCTCACCCCCCTTCTCCAACCCATGTCGTTCAGCCACAAATGTTGGAGAGACCCAGCCATTGGCAGGAAGGCCCCGCTATCGATCTGTCTAATGGGATTGCCGGACAGTTTCAGTTCTTCCAAAGAGGACATCGTCATCAAAGCAGCGGCGGGAACGGCCGTCAGCTTGTTGTGGTCCAAGAACAGCTTCTGGAGCTGGGCCATGGGCTGGAGAGCGGTGGGGGAGATATAGGTGAGGTTGTCGCCGGTCAAGTGCAGCCACCGCAGCTTCTCCGCGCCCTCCATGTTCTCCTCGGTCAGCTGAGGGATGGGATTGTGCTCCAGGTGAAGGGCAAAGAGGTGGGGCAGCAGCCGGAACGTCCCCTTGGGAATCGAGGACAGCTTGTTGTGGTCCAGGTAGAGGTAGGTGAGGTCGGGAAGTCCTTCGAAGATCTCCGGTTGGAGGCTGGTCATCTCGTTGAAAGACAGGTACAAGTAAATTAGCTCCTTCAGCCCACGGAAGGCCCCAGCATGGACATCGTGTATTCCGCAGTTCTGTAAATGGAGTGAGACAAGTTGCTTCATATCTGGGAAGGAGCCCCTGGGGACTGAGTGGAACTCATTGTAACGCATGTCCAGAAGGTGGGAATCGGGCGGGAAGCCCTTGGGGATCTTGCGTAGCCTCTTGCCCTCGCAACTGGAGTGTCGCAGCTCGTGTTTGCAGTCGCAGTGGTCTGGGCACGGGCGGCCATCTTGGTTGGGCCTGTTGGCCGGGTTGACTTCCTCCTCCTCCTGCTCCTCGATGTCCGACGGTCGCAGGTCGCACCTCAAGTGAACCAGGCGCAGGGAATCCAACCTCTCCCCGTGGTACGGCCCGGGGTCGCTGCAGAACACCTGGGCCCGCGGCCTGGTGTAGTTGTTCATCCACTCCCTGAAGGGCCTCATGAAACAGTTGCACTGGATGGGGCTGCCGGTCAGGTTGATCATCCTCAGGGCCTCCAACCCAACCGGGGGCTCGATGACCTGGAGCTGGCTGTTGCGGAGGTTGATCATCGATAACACGGGGCAGTGGACAAACGCCGTGGCCGCCAGATCCTGGAGGAACGTGTCATCCATGGTCAGATGCTTCAGCGAGCCCATCCGGAGCGACTCCTCGCCAAGCGAGGTCATCGGATTCCGACTGAGGTCCAACCTGACCACAGTGGTGAGCCTGGACAAGGCCTCAGATGGCAAATACTGCAGCTCGTTGCTGTCAAGGTTCAGCCTCTTGAGAGTCCACAGCCCGGCAAAGGCCTCGTCTGCCATGTAGTTGATCATGTTCTTGGACAAGCGCATGTATTTGATTTGCTGGAGACCCTGGAAGAGAAGGGGAGGCAGGTAGACCAGGAAGTTCTGCTCCAGGTTTAAGAAGTTCAGGAATCCCAGCTGACTAAAAGCACCCGGTTTGATCTCCTCGATTTTGTTGTTATTGAGGATAAGTTGCTCCAGAGAGTAAAGCCCGTCAAAGGTCTCCTGGTAGATTAGTTCCACGTTATTGAACCCCAGATTGAGAGAGATCAGCCGGCCTAGGCCACGGAAGGCACCTTCACGAAGATGGTTGATGTTGCATTTCTGTAGGTTTAGGTGAGTGAGGTAGGGAATCGGAAGAAAGGCTCCAGTTGCTATTGTGTCGATGTTGTTGCCTCTGATGTCCAGCTCCTTAGTGGCCTGCAAAACAGAGAGAGTTCTCACCTACTTCTGTAGACATTTTAAAACATACAGAGACCATCGGATGCTTGAGCTAAGGAACAGGCCCTTTAGCCAACAAATCATGACACCAAATTAAACTGATCCCTTCTGCATTCATTTAATTTTTCCTAAATTCATTGCTTATAGGACCTGTAAATTCATAGGTCATAGGTCTTAGAATGAAGGGGAGGCCATTTAAGACTGAGGTGAGAAAAAAAGTTGCGAATTTGTGGAATTCCCTGCCACAGAGGGCAGTGGAGGCCAAGTCACTGGATGGATTTAAGAGAGAGTTAGATAGAGCTCTAGGGGCTGGTGGAGTCAAGGGATATGGGGAGAAGGCAGGCACGGGTTATTGATTGGGGACGATCAGCAATGATCGCAATGAATGGCGGCGCTGGCTCGAAGGGCCGAATGGCCTCCTCCTGCACCTATTTTATATGTTTCTAAATGAGGCCATTTGGCCTATCGAGTCTATGATACAATACGATGGAACTTTATTTATCCCAGGAGGGAACAGTCATAAAAACACCAAAAAAAATTTAAATTAAAGTGACGAGCGGAAAGGATTGGGGATATGCAACAATTGGGGAGGGGGTCAGTCTCAGTCTCCCCCACGACACCATGAATCAAGGGATACGGGGAGAAAGCAGGAACGGGGTACTGATTTTGGATGATCGGCCAAGATCATATTGACCAACCCAGGCTGGTTCGAAGGGCCAAATAAAAACACCAACAAATGCTGACCGTGGCAGATATTTTAACATCTGTTATGGGCCATGTTTCGTTTAGTTTAGTTTAGAGATACAGCACGGAAACAGGCCCTTCGGCCCACCGGGTCCGCGCTGACCAGCGATTAACACTATCCTACACCCACTAGGGACAGTTTTTACACGAACACCAAGCCAATTAACCTACAAACCTGCACGTCTTTGGAGCGTGGGAGGAAACCGAAGATCTCGGAGCAAACCCACGCAGGTCACGGGGAGAACGTGCAAACTCCGTACAGACAGCAGCAGCCGTAGTCGGGATCGAACCCGGGTCTCCTGCGCTGCATTCGCTGTAAGGCAGCAACTCTACCGCTGCGCCACCACGACCGCCCTAATCTTCTAACCAACCATTCTACCTCCAGGTCCCTCAGGTCGGCCGACTTGGAGGCGACTGACTGTCCCGCGGTCTAGGTTTAAGCTCAGGGGTGACATTGCTTTTGCGGTTGCAGTGCAATAGCGTCCCGCTCCTCATCAGAACTGCCCCCTCCATCGACTCCTTTAAGTCACAACTCAAAACCAAACGTTTTTGAGCCCCTCTGATGCGGCATTGTAAACAGTGTGTGTATGTATTGTTAGGTCTGTCTACCGCTGTATGTATCAAATTAGTTCCTGCACTGATGTGAAACACTTTGGTCAACGTGAGTTGTTTTTAAACGTGCCATACAAATAAATGTATTATTATTATTAATATTGCTCCTGTTCAAATCGTTTGCTATGTCGCTCTTCAAGGGAGATGCTAAATGCATTTCGTTGTCTCTGTACTGTACACTGACAATGACAATTAAAATTGAATCTGAATCTGAATCCTGCACCTATTTTCTCTACATGTTTCTCTATCCATGTTTCCCAGAGATGCTGCCTGCCCCACTGAGTTACTCCAGCACTTGGTGTCCTAACGTGGGCTCTGTAGCGATGTAGGTAGGTTGCGCTTGGCTGCAGACCTGTGGTATGGTGATGGGGATGTCGGTGAGCCGTCTCCTGATGCAGGTCACCACGCCGTGCAGGTTGTCGCAGATGCAGTCGGGCGGGCAGGCTGCGGTCCCCACGGCCAGTGCAGCAAGGATGGCGGCCAGTGTCCAGAGTGGAGGAACCCTGCTCTGACCGTGACTGGGCATCTGTAAAAGGAAGACCATCACACCGTGAACTCAGACAGGACAACGTGTTTTAGGGAAGTGTATTTCTTTACGATACGATACAATAGAACTTTATTCATCCCAGGAGGGAAATTGATCTGCCAACAGTTATGCTGTGATCAGCCATGATCATATTGAATGGCGGTGCAGGCTCGAAGGGCCGAATGGCCTACTCCTGCACCTATTTTCTAATTTTCTAACAGTTATAAAAAATCTAATACATGAAACATGAATTAAATTAAATTAATTTTTTCTAAAATGTAAATACTGGTTCTGTTCCATTCTCTTCTGTAGTTTTTGCACAATTCAACTTTAAGAAAGTTTAATGTCATGTGTCCCTGATAGGACAATGAAATTCTTGCTTTGCTTCAGCACAACAGAACATAGTAGGCATTGACTACAGAACAGATCAGCGTGTCCATTCGCAGCCATTGCCACTTTCATTTCACTGCACATCTTGTATGTGTCTTCTTATCTTATCTTACTGCCTATTCTGCCTCCTGGCATGTAGGGCAGCAACAAAGGTCCTCCACTCAGTGGTGCTGATTCCCTCAGTTGCTGTTTCCGTAACATGTTTGTTTCACGAGACAGGGTTGTTGGCCCTGTGCTCAACTTCCAACCTGGAGGACCAGTGGATCGCTCTTCATCTTGCCTCTACCCTTCGACCTGTCCAGCATGGGAGACCCTAACAGGAGACGAATCTCCCACTGGCATAGCTCTAGGGGTCACTGAGACACACAAGCTCCCCGACCACGACAAGGTTGCAATCCAACGGGGAGCTTGCATGTGTATGTGACAAATAAAGTTGACTTGACTTGACTTGAAATTAAAGTGTTGAGTGGAAAGGCGCTGTAAGGCAGCAATTCTACTGCTGCGCTACCACAAAGACGGGCTTGTGGTCAAAGATGTTGGTTTGGAAGAACTTCTCCCTTAAAGGATAGGTAGTGTAACAATGTCCAACTAACTGGGACATTGGGCGCAACAGGCCCAGGCCCATCCTTCGCAACATTGGGGATTGGTAGAATCTTGGCACATGGTGATATTTGGTCGCCAACTGTCCCGTATTAGCCGGGACATCCCGTATATTGGGCTAAATTGGTTTGTCCCGTACGGGAACGCCCTCGTCCCGTATTTGACCGCTGCTACTCGGATCGAGGGGACCGTCGGGTCGGAGCGGATGGAGTGCAGCAGCAGCACCTCGCCCGTGGCCCCGTCGGGTGCTCGGCAGTCTGGCCAGCTGTCCGACCTACGGACCTTCGCTTACCGACACCACCAACCCCCCCCCCACCTTCAAACGGCCGATCATCAGTTCATTGCGGACTTTGCTCGGCCCGGGCCAAAACTCCTCAGCTGGCCCCGCTGGGCCGGCTGGGCTTTGTGTGCAGTCCAGCACCCCGGGCCAACTCATCATTCAACCAGCCACTGCCCAGTCGGGTGATGAATTGCCGTCGGGAATTTGTCTCGCATTTTGACCTTTTGCCCCTTATTTGGGTTGGCGACCCTGATGCCCACATATTTTTGTTTCAAGCATAGCCTGGTGCTGCCACACATGAAGGTGGCCATCAGGAGGAGCTGGGGTCATGTGCATCTCCACCCAGGTCCAGAGATGATGTACCCTGAGCCCCTGAAGATGTGGGTTTGGCTGGAAACCAGTGGGGAGGGGGGCACAAAGAAGGCACGAGTACTTTTTGCAACTATGGCAGATATTTTCTTGTGACTTTATAACCATATAACCACATAACAAATACAGCACGGAAACAGGCCATCTCGACCCTTCTAGTCCGTGCCGAACACTTATTCTCCCCTAGTCCCATCGACCTGCACTCAGACTATAACCCTCCATTCCTTTCCATTCCATATAACTATCCAATTTATTTTTAAATGATAAAATCGAACCTGCCTCCACCACCTCCACTGGAAGCTCATTCCACACAGCTACTACTCTCTGAGTGAAGAAGTTCGCCCTCATGTTACCCCTAAACTTCTGTCCCTTAATGTGGATAAATGTGAGGTTATCCATTTTGGTGGCAAAAACGGGAAAGCAGACTATTATCTAAATGGTGGCCGATTGGGTAAGGGGGAGATGCAGCGAGACCTGGGTGTCATGGTACACCAGTCATTGAAGGTAGGCATGCAGGTGCAGCAGGCAGTAAAGAAAGCGAATGGTATGTTAGCTTTCATTGCAAAAGGATTTGAGTATAGGAGCAGGGAGGTTCTACTGCAGTTGTACAGGGTCTTGGTGAGACCACACCTGGAGTATTGCGTGCAGTTTTGGTCTCCAAATCTGAGGAAGGACATTATTGCCATAGAGGGAGTGCAGAGACGGTTCACCAGACTGATTCCTGGGATGTCAGGACTGTCTTATGAAGAAAGACTGGATAGACTTGGTTTATACTCTCAAGAATTTAGGAGATTGAGAGGGGATCTTATAGAAACTTACAAAATGCTTAAGGGGTTGGACAGGCTAGATGCAGGAAGATTGTTCCCGATGTTAGGGGAGTCCAGGACAAGGGGTCACAGCTTAAGGATAAGGGGGAAATGCTTTAAAACCGAGATGAGAAGAACTTTTTTCACACAGAGAGTGGTGAATCTCTGGAATTCTCTGCCACAGAGGGTAGTTGAGGCCAGTTCATTGGCTATATTTAAGAGGGTGTTAGATGTGGCCCTTGTGGCTATCAGGGGGTATCCAGGTACGGGATACTGAGTTGGATGATCAGCCATGATCATATTGAATGGCGGTGCAGGCTCGAAGGGCCGAATGGCCTACTCCTGCACCTAATTTCTATGTTTCTATGTTTCTATGTTAATTCTCAAATCTTGTTTGTGCACTTTGCAACAAAGATACTTTAGCATGCAAAAAGCAAATAATTTCACTGCACCTAGCTGGGGAAAAGTGACTAAAGTATTATCACTGTACACTAACCAACTGTTGGTCTTTACACATTCACCACCTCAAGGAGATGGTGAAATTGGCGTGTAAAAGTCACCACCTTTGGAGATGATATGAGATGATACAACAAGACCTTGTAAATGTTTTAAACCACTAACCTTTCTTGCTGGAAGTTGGCCTGCCTCTGGAACTACCGAGTGAAGACTGGTTCTGGGTCCCTGCTGTCTGAGGCTTCAGATGATTGAGCAATTCACGCAGGAATCTGTCCGACTGTTTTCTTGCTCACCGTGCGATTCAGGCCGTGGTCAGTCGGAGATATTCCCAGCTGGTGTTTTAAGAAGGAACTGCAGAGGCTGGAGAATCGAAGGTAGACAAAAATGCTGGAGAAACTCAGCGGGTGCGGCAAAGCAGCATCTATGGAGCGAAGGAAATAGGCGACGTTTCGGGCAGAAACCCTTCTTCAGACGCGAGCTCTGAGGTTGCCTAGTTTGCTGATAGTTTGGAGATAATTGGCTGGAGGTGTGCGGTTTGTGGGAGAGACAAGGGGAGGGGAGGGGAGGTTGGTTGGTGGGAGAATTCGACTAGGAATTTTCCACTGACTTGTAAGAGTTATCCAGGAATTTGTGTTGGGGAGCTGCCTCTGAGGTCGCAGCCAAAGAGAACAAAGAGACCTTTCACCTCCTTGCTGTACGTTTGTACAGGCCAGCGAGTCTGTGAACTGACTCGCAGCGAATACTAGCTCTTCTGTTCAGCCCTCTGGGGCTGCAGGAAGTGGGACCTGATCCACTCAAAGCCCAGCCAAGCCTCCCTGCCTCAAACACACACACACACTGTAATGACCTGCTAGGGGAGTGTGTGCATCTGCTGCCCTCTTTCTCCAGAGTCTCTGGGGGAGAGATGTGTGGGAGGGGTGTATGTGCCCCTCCTCCCATGGAGATGGCAGGACATACCTGGGGGAATGGGGCTGACGGGAATGCATAGGTTGAGAGGGCCGAATGGTCCATTTCAATGTCATAGTCACAGAGTGATAAGGCCCTTCGGCCCAACTTGCTCACATGTCCCAGCTGCACCAGCCCCGCCCCCAGCTGCCTGCGTTTGGTCCATATCCCTCCAAACCTGTCCTATCCATGAGCCTGTCTGACCCTTGGGGTCATCCCTGCATCAACTACCTCCTCTGGCAGCTCGTTCCGTACACCCACCACCCTCTGTGTGAAAAATCTATTCCTACTAAATCATTTCCCCTACATCTTAAACATAGAACATAGAAACATAGAAATTAGGTGCAGGAGTAGGCCATTCGGCCCTTCGAGCCTGCACTGCCATTCAATATGATCAAGGCTGATCATCCAACTCAGTATCCCGTACCTGCCTTCTCTCCATACCCCCTGATCCCCTTAGCCACAAGGGCCACATCTAACTCCCTCTTAAATATAGCCAATGAACTGTGGCCTCAACTACCCTCTGTGGCAGAGAGTTCCAGAGATTCACCACTCTCTGCGTGAAAAAAGTTCTTCTCACCTCGGTTTTAAAGGATTTCCCCTTTATCCTTAAGCTGTGACCCCTTGTCCCCGATTCACCTACTCTGGGCGAGAGACTCTGTACGTCTACCCGATCTATTCCTCTCATGATATTATCCACTTCTAAGATAACCCCCCTCATCCTCCAGCGCTCCAGGGAATAGAGTCCCAGCCTACTCAACCTCTGCCTATAGCTCACACCCTCTAGTCCTGGCAACATCCTCGTAAATCTTCTCTGTACCCTATCCAGCTTGTGTGTGGGTGTGTTTGTCTGTGTGTGTGTGTGTGTGGGTGTGTGTGTGTGGGTGTGTCTGTGTGTGTGTGTGTGTGTGTGTGTGTGTGTGTGTGTGTGTGTGTGTGTGTGTGTGTGTGTGTGTGTGTGTGTGTGTGTGTGTGTGTCTGTGTGTGTGTGTCTGTGTGTGTGTGGGTGTGTGTATATATGTGTGTGTGTGTATGTGTGTGTGTGTGTGTGTGTGTGTGTGTGTGTGTGTGTGTGTGTGTGTGTGTGTGTGTGTGTGTCTGTGTCTGTGTGTGTGTGTGTGTGTATATATATGTGTGTGTGTGTGTGTGTGTGTGTGTGTGTGTGTGTGTGTGTCTGTGTCTGTGTGTGTCTGTGTCTGTGTCTGTGTGTGTGTGTGTGTGTGTGTGTGTGTGTGTGTGATTGTGTGTGTGTGTGTGTGTGATTGTGTGTGTGTGTGCGTGTCTCTGTGTGTGTGTGTGATTGTGTGTGTGTGTGCGTGTCTGTGTGTGTGCGTCTGTGTCTGTGTCTGTGTGTGTGTGTGTGTGTGTGTGTGTGTGTGTGTGTGTGTGTGTGTGTGTGTGTGTGTGTGTGTGTGTGTGTGTGTGTGTGTGTGTGTGTGTGTGTGTGTGTGTGTGTGTGTGTGGAGCAAACACCCAGCAGTAAATTAACCATGGATGAACTGTTCGAGTGCACCACAAGTCCCACATCCCATCGTGGGACGGAGAATGTAACAGAGCAATGTGGTTGTAGAAACAAGGAACTGTAGATGCTGGTTCACCAAGGAAAGAGACAAAATGCTGGAGTAACTCATCAGGTCAGGCAGCATGTGTAAGAAAGAACTGCAGATGCTGGTAAAATTGAAGGTAGCCACAAGATGCTGGAGTAACTCAGCGGGTGAGGCAGCATCTCTGGAGAGAAGGAATGGGCGATGTTTCGGGGCGAGTTAGTTTAGTGTAGAGACACAGCAGAACGTTGACTGTCCATTTCCCCCACCTATGCTGCCTGACCCACAGGGCATCTCGAACAGATTAGTTGTTGCTCCATATTCCAGCCTCTACAGACTCTTGTGTCTCTCCTTTTCGCTAGGTCTCTCTAATAAAGGCACTGGGGTGGGAGATTGCAACCTTCACGTGGTCCGCCCTGTTTCGACGAATGCAATCAACCCTGGCTGGCACAAACAAATAAGATCAAATAGAACAAGTTGTCGTACAACTTTAGGCTGTACACGCCTCACGCAAGAAGAAAGTACAGGCAACAATTTGGTGAACCTCCCCCTTACACTCTCCAAAGTCTGCAGAGCCTTTCTATAGGGTGGCACAGCGGTAGAGTTGCTGTCTTACAGTTCCAGAGAACTGGGTTGATTCCTGACTACGGGTGCTGTCTGCACGGAGTTTGCACGTTCTCCCCATTACCTGCGTGTGTTATCTCCAGTTTCCTCCCACACCTACTGTACAGGTTTGTAGGCTAATTGGCTTTTGGTAAAAATTGTAAATTGTGCCTAGTGTGTGTAGGGCAGTGTTGATGTACGCGGATCACTGGTCGGCGCAGACTCGATGGGCTGAAGGGCCTGTTTCCGCGCTGTATCTCTAAACTAAACTATTGCGGCAATCAGAATTGAACAGATTACTCCAAATGGACACACAAAGTGCTGGAGTAACTCAGCGAGCCAGGCAGCATCACTGGAGAACATGGATAGGTGACGATTCAAGTCAGGACCATTTTTCGACCGATACTCCAAATGTTGGTCACCAAAGTTTTAGCAGCTGGAACGCAACTTCCTGACTAATATTATGCCTCAAAACTTCCCAAAGAGTATCCTATACTGGTCAGGGTTGGGCCGAATGGCCTGTATCCAGACACTCCGGTGATATGAATCCAACCTACCACTCATTTGCACACCAAAGGCTATTTATCAAATAAACTATTTTTGGTTAACCTATAGGCTATATCTATAACCTGTAACCAGCGGGTCTTTAAAATGTGGGAGGAAATCAGAGCAAGTAGGGGGTGGATTCCTCACTGTCAGTGGGAGAACGTGCACACTCCACACAGACAGCACCGGAGGTCAGGAACGAACCCTGCTGGGTATGAAACACAAAGAAATTGTGAGGATAGACACAAAGCGCTGGAGTAACTCAGCGGGGCAAGGCAGCATCTATGGAGAGAGGGAATGGGTGACGTTTCGGGTCGAGACCCTTCTTCAGACTGATGTCGGGGGAGGGGGTGGGACAAAGATAGAATGTATTCAGGGACAGTAAGACTGGTGGGAGAACTGGGAAGGGGAAAGGGTGGAGAAAGCAGGAGCTTCCTGAAGTTAGAGAAGTCAATGTTCAAACCGCTGGGATGTAAACTACCCAAGCGAAATACGAGGTGCTGTTCCTCCAATTTGCACTGGGCCTCACTCTGACAGTGGAGGAGGCCCAGGACAGAGAGGTCAGATTGGGAATGGGAGGGGGAGTTGAAGTGCTGAATGTCGGATGAATTTTTTGGACGTTTCCTGTATTGTATATATGTATTACTCGAATAAAGTCTATTTTGAAATTTAAAAACAGTTATGCCAGGATGTTGCCAGGATTAGAAGCTCTGAACTAAAGGGGGAGGTTGAGTAGGCTGGGCCTCTAATCCTTGGAGCGCAGGAGGATGAGGGGCGATCTTATAGAGGTGTATAAAATCATGAGAGGAACAGATTGGGTAGATGCACAGCACAGATCCTCTTGCCCAGAGTAGAGGGGAATTGAGGACCAGAGGACATAGGTTCAAGGTGAAAGGGGGAAAGATTTAATAGGAATCTGAGGGGTAACTTTTTCACACAGAGGGTGGGGGGGTGTATGGATCAAGCTGCCAAAGGAGGTAGTTGAGGCTGGGACTATCCCATCGTTTAAGAAACAGTTAGACAGGTACATGGATAGGACAAGTTTGGAGGGATATGGTCCAAATGCAGGCAGGTGGGACTAGTGTAGCTGGGACATATTGGCTGGTATGGGCAGGTTGGGCCTGTTTCCACACTGTATCACCCTAATTGAAGCATAGAAAAATAAGCAAGTATGTTCAATTCTTCTTTTCATCATTGGTTAAACTACATTGGGCTGGGGGAGGGAGGGGAAAGATCTTCCAGTTAGTGCCTATGTCTATTTGCTTTCTTGTTGAGGAGGGGAGGCCAGGGTTTCAAAGCAAGGTGAACAATGAACAGCAGAAGGGTGCGAAGGGGGCATGTTGGTCGGCATGGGCAAGTCGGGCCGATGGGCCTGTGCCCCACACTGTGGTAGGACCCACACTGTCATTTACGGCCATTTGTCAATGCTCAGGAAATCAGCCACACAGTGTGCGGGCTAATCTGTACTTGGGAGAGGAAGCCTCTGAAGAGAGGCCACAAAACAAAACAAAAGGAGGCCAAAGCCCGGTGCCTCGTTGTGGGCGCACCCTCACTCCCGCCCCACGTTCCTATCGGGACAATTAGTTGTCTCGGCCCCCCCCGCTGCACTCGACACTAACGGAAACTTCATCTTCTCCACTTTTGTCCCTCCTCTTCCACAGACAATTTCGGACAATGGCAGGAAGCTCCCGACTTCCCGAGACCCGGAGTGGGGAGGGAGGGAGACTCTCCACACGGAGACACAAGTCGGAGCAGCCTCTTGCGGCAGGAGCTGTCTGCCGTGACGGGGTGAGTGGACCTTCCGACCCAGTCACTGGCAGTGGCCGTGGTCCGATCACCGTCCAGCTCGGAGGCTGGCAGTGGGATCCCCGTCTGCTTCCCCAAAGGTGAGTCGAAGTGATTTGTTTGAACTGCGATCTTCTGCCTGCGTACTATCCAGCATGTCCCTTGAAGAGCGACATAGCAAATGATTTGAATAAATAATAATAAGTGTCCGGGGGGGGTGGTGATTGGCAGTCACCGAGGTACGTTGTTGAGTAGAGTGACAGCCGCCGGAAAGAAGCTGTTCCTCGACCTGCTGGTTCGGCAACGGAGAGACCTGTAGCGCCTCCCGGATGGTAGGAGGGTAAACAGTCCATGGTTGGGGTGAGAGCAGTCCTTGGCGATGCTGAGCGCCCTCCGCAGACAGCGCTTGCTTTGGACAGACTCAATGGAGGGGAGTGAGGAACTGGTGATGCGTTGGGCAATTTTCACCACCCTCTGCAATGCCTTCCGGTCGGAGACAGAGCAGTTGCCATACCATACTGTGATGCAGTTGATAAGGATGCTCTCGATGGTGCAGCGGTAGAAGTTCACCAGGATCTGAGGAGACAGATGGACCTTCAGTCTCCTCAGGAAGAAGAGACGCTGATGAACTCCTTCCTCGCAGCTCCAACCTACACGGGTGCGAATCTGGCCTCCGGTGCTGTCTGTGTGGAGTTTGCAGCAGTTGAAGGCAAAGTCGTGAAGGTTGACACTAAAAAGCCGGAGTAACTCAGCGGGACAAGGCAGCACCTCTGGGCAGAAGGAGTGGGTGACGTTTCGGGTCGAGACCCTTCTTCAGACTGAGAGTCAGGGGAGAGGGATGGAAGGTAAAGTGTGAAAACAAGAGATTAACTCCTTCCTGCACAAAGGCAATGTTGTGTCGAGGAACAGGGAAGGAGGAATTGGCACTGTGTAGTGAATGCTTGATGGTCAGTACAGAGCGGTGGGCCGAAGGGCCTGTTTCCACACTGAATGACTCTAAAAGGTACATCTGCTGCGTTGGGAGGGACGGTACTATCTCTCCTCTCCCCTCCTCCTCCACGTATAATTCTGCAATCAAAGCAATTCTGTTTAGTTTAGTTTAGTTTATTATAGTCGGCCCTTCGAGCCTGCACCGCCATTCAATATGATCATGGCTGATCATCCAACTCAGTATCCCGTACCTGCCTTCTCTCCATACCCCCTGATCCCCTTAGCCACAAGGGCCACATCTAACTCCCTCTTAAATATAGCCAATGAACTGGCCTCAACTACCCTCTGTGGCAGAGAGTTCCAGAGATTCACCACTCTCTGTGTAGTTCTTCTCATCTCGGTTTTAAAGGATTTCCCCCTTATCCTTAAGCTGTGACCCCTTGTCCTGGACTTCCCCAACATCGGGAGCAATCTTCCTGCATCTAGCCTGTCCAACCCCTTAAGAATTTTGTAAGTTTCTATAAGATCCCCTCTCAATCTCCTAAATTCTAGAGAGTATAAACCAAGTCTATCCAGCCTTTCTTCATAAGACAGTCCTGACATCCCAGGAATCAGTCTGGTGAACCGTCTCTGCACTCCCTCTATGGCAATAATGTCCTTCCTCAGATTTGGAGACCAAAACTGTACGCAATACTCCAGGTGTGGTCTCACCAAGACCCTGTACAACTGCAGTAGAACCTCCCTGCTCCTATACTCAAATCCTTTTGCAATGAATACTAACATACCATTCGCTTTCTTTATTGCCTGCTGCACCTGCATGCCTACCTTCAATGACTGGTGTACCATGACACCCAGGTCTCGCTGCATCTCCCCCTTTCCCAATCGGCCACCATTTAGATAATAGTCTGCTTTCCCGTTTTTGCCACCAAAATGGATAACCTCACATTTATCCACAAGGTGTGTCCCAAGGTACAGTGAAACATTGTTGTTGCTTCTTAACCAGTCAGTGGAAAGGCCTGATTACAGTCGAGCAGTGTACAGATACACGATAAAGGGAATAATGGGAGATGAAAGTTTAGACCAAGTCCAGTAAACATCGCTCAAAGATATTCCAAGGGTCTCCAATGAGGTAGATAGTAGCTCAGCGCTGCCCTCTAGCTGTTGGTAGGATGGTTCAGTTGCCTGATAACAATAATAATAATAATAATAATTTTATTTATAGAGCACTTTAAAAACAAACATAGCTGCAACAAAGTGCTGTACATCACTAATCATTGACAAAAAAGTTAATACACACCAAAAATAACAATCAAAAGAAATAGTAGGAAAAGACATGTAAAATAAAGAAACATCAAAAACACCACAAACAGAAGCAAAGCCTCAGGCATGGTCAAAAGCCAGGGAGTACAAATGTGTTTTAACACTGGATTTGAAGATGGACATTGAGGGGGCCTGTCTGATGTGCAACGGCAGGGTGTTCCAGAGTGCCGGAGCAGCAACAGAGAAGGCTCTATCCCCTCTGAGCCTCCGACTAGACCTCGGTACCTCCAGGAGCAGCTGACCAGCTGACCTGAGGGACCAGGCAGGAGCGTATGGGTGGAGCAGCTCAGAGAGGTAAGGCGGGGGGGCGAGCCCATTCAGAGATTTAAAAACAAATAACAGTATCTTAAAATGAACCCGAAAGTGCACCGGGAGCCAGTGTAGGGAGGGAACTGGGAAGAAACTGTCCCTGAATCTGGAGGCAGACAAAAACGCTGGAGGAACTCAGCGGGTGAGGTGGCATCTATGGCGAAAAGAAATAGGCGACGCTTCGGGTCGAGAACCTTCTTCAGACCGAGAGGGAATCTAGAGGTGAATGTTTTCACACCTATGCCTCTTGCTGATGGGAGAGGGGAGAAGAGGGAGTGGCTGGTGGGTGTCTCGTCCTCGATTATGCTGCTGCCTTGCCGAGGCAGATTGAGGCATAAATGAAGTCAATGGAAGGGAGATTGGTTTGTGTGATAGGCCGGGCTGCCTCCACAATTTCTTACGGTCCAGGATAGAGCTGTTCCCAACCCATGCTGTGCTGCAACCTGATAAAATGCTTTCCCTGTAGAAGTTGCACCTCATCAATCCTCCAGCTTCACAATTCGCAACTGTCTAATCCTTTTGTCTCACACCTCGTGTGTGTTTATCTCTGGCCTTTGTCCAACTATTTGCTTATCACCCCACCCCTTTACTTGTGTTCACCTATGACCTGCCATGCTTAGTCCTGCCCCTCCGCTCTTCTAACATTTAGAAGGATGAGAGGGCATCTCATTGAAACATATAAGGTTGTTAAGGGTTTGGACACGCTAGAGGCAGGAAACCCATCGCGTGTAAGAAGTGCTAGTTCAGAGTTTAGTTTAGTTTACAGCAGGGGTTCCCAACATTTTTCGTCCCGTTTACCCCGGCAACTTTAATGGCTTGATATTAATATTTAATATAACTTCAATATAATATAAATTAAGGGTTTGGACACGCTAGAGGCAGGAAACATGTTCCCGATGTTGGGGGAGTCCAGAACCAGGGGCCACACACACAGTTTAAGAATATGGGGTAAGCCATTTAGAACGGAGACAAGGAAACACTTTTTCTCACAGAGAGTGGTGAGTCTGTGGAATTCTCTGCCTCAGAGTGCGGTGGGGGCAGGTTCTCTGGATGCTTTCAAGAGAGAGGTAGATAGGGCTCTTAAAGATAGCGGAGTCAGGGGCTATGGGGAGAAGGCAGGAACGGGGTACTGATTGGGGCTGATCAGCCATGATCACATTGAATGGCGGTGCTGGCTCGAAGGGCCGAATGGCCTACTCCTGCACCTATTGTCTATTGACATTGTTTCCACCACCTCACCCCTGCAAAGTCTACACCAATGCGCCACCCGTTAAGGTATTGTCTTTAAGTGTTTTTCTAGCAGGTGGTGTGTTCAGAAGTCGTGCCTTTGAACCAGAAGGTTGTGACATCCAACCTCTCCCCAGAGACTGAAGCTCACACAGACCTTCAGGGTCTGAAGAAGGGTTTCGGCCCGAAACGTTGCCTATTTCCTTCGCTCCATAGATGCTGCTGCACCCGCTGAGTTTCCCCACACACAGTCCTCCTGCAGATGAGACGTTAGATCCTGCCTGCTCCCTCTGGTGGAGGTTAAATGTACCACAGCACCGAGTGTTGCAGACTTAGCCCTGTTGCGTTCATCTGCATGAATGAAACACACACTGCAGTTTTGGGGTTCGCTGTCCAACCTCCAGCCTGTTAGTGTTACAGTGGCACGGCGGTAGAGTTGCAGCCTCATTAGGTCAGATTTCCTAGTCCGATCCTGACGACGGGCGCTGTCTGTACAGATTTTGCACGCTCTCCCCGTGACCTGCGTGGGTTTTTCTCCGGGATCTCCGGTTTCCTCCCACATCCCAACGACGTGCAGGCTTGTAGGCCAATTGGCTTGGTAAAATTGTAAATTGACCCTGGGGTGTGTGGGATAGTGTTCATTTGCAGTGACCTGCTGGTCGCCACGGACCTGGTGGGCCGAAGAGCCTGTTTCTCCACTGTATCTCTAAACTAAAGTAAACTAAATTGAGGAGACGATGTTTTGGGGAGGGGGAGGTTTACAGGCAACTTTGCTGCCCTGTGTTATCCTGGGAGAAGTGAGTGCTGAAATTCCAAAGTCCCCAAAGTCCAAAGTGTTGAAAGCCCCAATCAGGTATCTATACACTGTAAATGGCTCAAATCTGAGGAAGTCGACATTATTGCCATAGAGGGAGTGCAGAGACGGTTCACCAGACTGATTCCTGGGATGTCAGGACTGTCTTATGAAGAAAGACTGGATAGACTTGGTTTATACTCTCTAGAATTTAGAAGATTGAGAGGGGATCTTATAGAAACTTACAAAATTCTCTGTACAGGGTTTGGACAGGCTAGATGCAGGAAGATTGTTCCCCGATGTTGGGGAAGTCCAGGACAACGGGGTCACAGCTTAAGGATAAGGGGGAAATCCTAAAAAACCGAGATGAGAAGAACTTTTTTCACACAGAGAGTGGTGAATCTCTGGAACTCTCGGCCACAGAGGGTAGTTGAGGCCAGTTCATTGGCTATATTTAAGAGGGAGTTAGATGTGGCCTTTGTGGCTAAGGGGATCAGGGGGTATGGAGAGAAGGCAGGTACGGGATACTGAGTTGGATGATCAGCCATGATCATATTGAATGGCGGTGCAGGCTCGAAGGGCCGAATGGCCTACTCCTGCACCTAATTTCTATGTTTCTATGTTTCAATTGTAATTGTGTGTTGTCTTTCTGCTGACTGGATAGCATGCAACAAAAGCTTGTCATAGAGTGATACAATGTGGAAACAGGCCCTTCAGCCCAACTTGCCCACACCGGCCAACATGTCCCAGCTACACTAGTCCCACCTGCCTGCGCTTGGTCCATATCCCTCCAAACCCATCCTACCCATGTACCTGTGTGACTGTGTCTTAAACGTTGGGATAGTCCCAGCCTCTGGCAGCTTGTTCCATGCTCACAGTGACAATAAACTAAACTGGAAATTTCACCAGCAGGGAGGTCATTCAGGTTTGTCCTGTTACAACAGATATATTGTATGGTGCTAAAACATTGCTGCTGACAGCTTGTTCCCAGGCACCTAGTGAGAGAGCAGCTTGCGGAATCAGCCTGTAGCAGAAGCAGTAGAGAACAAAAGCAGGAAGCAGCAGATACCATCTACATATGACTGGAAATGAGTTAAATCCCCGCACAGCCACCTGACCCCTGCACCAAGTGGACTCTTTAGATAAACATTGGCTTTCCATTGTAGACCAGCTTGCATTTATAGGAAATTAAACACTGAATAATGCTGGAAATCTGAAATAAAGATGGGAAAATGCTTGAAGCACACGAGGTTCAGGCATAATCTGTGGGGAGAGAAGGGCGCAGAGAGAGAGAGGGGGGGGCAGAGAGAGAGGGGGGGGGAGGGGGAGGGAGAGAGAGAGAGAGAGAGAGGGGGGGGCAGAGAGAGAGGGCAGAGAGGGGACAGAGAGAGGGGGGCAGAGAGAGAGGGGGGGGCGAGAGGAGAGAGGGGAGGGAGCGGGCCGTGAGAGAGGGGGGAGAGAAAGGGCAGAGAGAGAGAGGGGAGGGGAGGGGCAGAGAGAGAGAGGGGGGCAGAGAGAGAGAGGGGGGCAGAGAGAGGGGGGCAGAGAGAGGCAGAGAGTCAGCATCTGAAGTTCCTTCATACCCAGGTGGTGCAAAGAGATGTGGGAAGCTTCGTGGACATTCATGAGCAGTTTCAGATGAATGAAAGACAGCACAGGGGTGAGTTAGAGAGATTTAAAAGAACATTAGCAGACCGCGGTTAGCAGACAGAGGCATTGCTGAATCTAATCTAGGAGGCAACAAAAAAAACATGGATAAAGGTGAAAGGTTGAGGCCCCTGAAACGTCACCTATTCCTTCGCTCCATAGATGCTGCCTGTCCCCGCTGAGTTTCTCCAGCATTGTTGCCGACCATGGATCGAGGTTAACACAGCAACTGGGTTTGCAAGAGCAAAATAATTGCTGAGGATGTGGGCTCATGCTTGGACTACTGGGGACACCGAGACACTGGATAATGGCTGTGTACTGATTCAATGTTTGTTCACCATATTAAATCTCGAAGATTAAAAGATAGTCTGTTTCCTGTTGAGATTCGTCAGTGGAACAGGAAAAACAGAAGCCAGCCACGTTTAGCGCCCCAGATAAGGGAATCTTGCGCAGTCCAGCGGCTGGTGTTCGTCCAACCACTTCCTACCGCTTCTGAGACGCGGTGCGATCTGTTTGCCCGAGCTGGAGTACAGAGTTTGATAAATAACCAGGGTCACGACCTCTGCTCAAGTAAGACTCGGCAGCAGAACGCGGCAGGGTTCAGGTAAGGCTGGGACGTGGACGTAACAGCGATGTAGGCCATTCACCGATTATTATTATTATTATTTAAATCGGTGAAAACATTAGCGGCGCAGTGGGTTACACAAAAAAGCTGGAGAAACTCAGCGGGTGCAGCAGCATCTATGGAGTGAAGGAAATAGGCAACGTTTCGGGCCGAAACCCTTCTTCAGACTGTGGTGCTGGTTTCCGACAGGCATCATCACCAAGCAGAGTAACAAAATGCTCTCCACCCTCATCACAAAGATTTGGATTTCTTTTACTTTTAAATATTAATTTTTATGGAATGCTGGTGTCAAAAGCAAAGCCAGTAATTATTTATTTTATCTAAATGATGATTACTTACAAAATTCTTAAAGGGGTTGGACAGGCTAGATGCAGGAAGATTGTTCCCGATGTTAGGGAAGCCCAGGACAAGGGGTCACAGCTTAAGGATAAAGGGGAAATCCTTTAAAACCGAGATGAGAAGAACTTTTTTCACACAGAGAGTGGTGAATCTCTGCAACTCTCTGCCACAGAGGGTAGTTGAGGCCACAGTTCATTGGCTATATTTAAGAGGGAGTTAGATGTGGCCCTTGTGGCTAGGGGGATCAGGGGGTATGGAGAGAAGGCAGGTACGGGATACTGAGTTGGATGATCAGCCATGATCATATTGAATGGCGTTGCAGGCTCGAAGGGCCGAATGGCCTACTCCTGCACCTAATTTCTATGTTTCTATGATTAGTGGAAAATTGGTGGAATGCTCTCTCATTGGTGATCCTCGGACTATCCTTGATTAGACTTTGCTGGCTGTACCTTGCACTAAATGTTATTCCCCAAACACTGTAGGTACACAAAAATGCTGGAGAAACTCAGCGGGTGCAGCAGCATCTACGGAGCGAAGGAAATAGGCAACGTTTCGGGCCAAAACCCTTCTTCAGCCCAAAATGTTGCCAATTTCCTTCGCTCCATAGATGCTGCTGCACCCGCTGAGTTTCTCCAGCATTTTTGTGTGCCTTCGATTTTCCAGCATCTGCAGCTCCTTCTTAAACTCTATACACTGTAGATGGCTAGATTGTGTTGTCTTTCTGCTGACTGGATAGCATGCAACAAAAGCTTTTCATAGAGTGGTAGAGTGATACAGTGTGGAAACAGGCCCTTGGGGTGGGGAGATTGCAACCTTCATGTGGTCCGCCCTGTTTCGACAAATGCAATCAACCAAAATAGAACAAGTTGCACAATCAAATAGAACAAGTTGTCCTGCAACTTTAGGCTGTGCACGCCATACGCAAGAAGAAGAAGAAGAAACAGGCCCTTCAGCCCAACTTGCCCACACCGGCCAACATGTCCCAGCTACACTAGTCCCACCTGCCCGCGCATGGTCCATATCCCTCCAAACCCGTCCTATCCATGTACCTGTGTAACTGTGTCTTAGATGTTGAGATAGCCCAGCCTCAACGACCTCCTCTGGCAGCTCGTTCCATGTTCACGGTGACAAGAAACTAAACTGAAAATTCGCCATTCATGTTTGTCCTGTTACAACAGATATATTGTATGGTGCTAAAACATTGCTGCTGACAGCTTGTTCCCAGGCACCTAGTGAGAGAGCAGCTTGCGGAATCAGCCTGTTAGCAGAAGCAGTAGAGAACAAAAGCAGGAAGCCGTACGGCAGCAGATACCATTAATATAGACTGGAAATTAGTTAAATCCCCGCACAGCCACCTGACCCCTGCACCAAATTTAGATAAACATTGGCTCTCTAATGTAGATTATCTTGCATTTATAGGACATTAAATATACGTGGTCACGGAGAGAATGTACAAAATGTGTACAGACAGCACCCGTAGTCAGGATTGAACCTGGGTCTCTGGCAATCTAACTCTACCGCTGCTCCACCGTGCTGCCCTTGTGTGTAGGATGCAATACCGGTATAACATAGAACTATTGTAAGGGTGATGTTTGGTCGGTGTGGGCTCGGTGGGCCGAAGGGCCTGTTTCCATACTGTATCTCTAAACTAAACTAAATGTTCCTGCATACAATACGTGGCCTGGGTGCAGAGTACAATGATCAGGCTGAACGATTTGCTTATGGAGATCCTGCTCCAAATGGTGAATAATTCATTCCCTCTCTTTATGTAAACACTCCCGACAGCCGTGAGCTTTGGTGCTGATGAAGTACAACCTGCATCCTGGCATGATGCACGTCACTCACCGATGAGAGACACACAAAATGTTGGAGTAACTCAGCGGGGACAGGCAGCATCCGTGGGTAGAAGGAATGGGTGACGATGGCTGAAGAAGGGTCTCGACCCCAAATATCTCCCGTCCTTCTACCCACAGATGCTGTCTGTCCCGCTGAGTTACTCCAGCATTTTTTAGTCTCTCTTCGGCATAAACCAGCATCTGCAGCTCAATAGACAATAGACAATAGGTGCAGGAGCCAGTTTACACCAATGACAGACACAAAATGCTGGAGTAACTCCGTGGGACAGGGAGTTTCTCTGGATAGAAGGAATGGATGACAATAGACGATAGATAATAGGTGCAGGATTGGGCCATTTGGGCCCTTCGAGCCAGCACCGCCATTCAATGTGATCATGGCTGATCATCCCCAATCAGTACCCCGTTCCTGCCTTCTCCCCCATATAACATATAACAATTACAGCACGGAAACAGGCCATCTCGGCCCTACAAGTCCGTGCCGAACAAATTTTTTTTCCCCTTAGTCCCACCTGCCTGCACTCATACCATAACCCTCCATTCCCTTCTCATCCATATGCCTATCCAATTTATTTTTAAATGATACCAATGAACCTGCCACCACTTCCACTGGAAGCTCATTCCACACCGCTACCACTCTCTGAGTAAAGAAGTTCCCCCTCATTTTACCCCTAAACTTCTGTCCCTTAATATCCCCGGACTCTGCTATTTTTAAGAGCCCTATCTAGCTCTCTCTTGAAAGCATCCAGAGAACCGGCCTCCGAGGAATTCTTTGAGGCAGAGAATTCCACAGTTCCTTCCTACACATGTTGTGTTTAAGGATTTTGGGGAGGGTGGTCTGATGAGAAGTACAGCCTGTATCCTGGCACGATGCACATCACTCACCGAGGAGTCTTTTGCCTTTGCAGGAGATGCCGCTCCTGGGATTCCTCCTATGCTGGGCGACGCTGGTGTGTTTCTTCACCACGGCGGTGGAAAGCCCGGAGAACGACCAGTGCCCGCAAGGATGCAAGTGCTTTGCTCACCGCCTGCACGTCAGCTGCACCAATATCAGCCTGGCCGACATCCCCGCCCAGCTGCCCAACTTCACCTCCGAGCTGCGCCTCAGCTCCGAGCGCCTGCCGGAGATCACGCCCAATGCTTTCCTCAACCTGTCCGCTCTGACCACCCTGTACCTGAACAACAACAACATCAGCAGGCTGGCTCCAGGGGCCTTCAATGGGCTGGCTCAACTGGTATACCTGCACCTTAACGACAACGGCATCGAAGAGCTGCAGGTTGGAGTATTTGACAACGTAACCAAACTAGTTTACCTACACTTGGAAAACAATCTCCTTGCCAACATCGTACCAGGTATCTGAACGCTAGTCTGTCAACCTTTTTCCTAGCCTGAACCGTCTCAATTTGTATTCAAGAAGGAACTGCAGATGCTGGAAAATTGAAGGTAGACAAAAGTGCTGGAGAAACTCAGCGGGTGCAGCAGCATCTATGGAGCGAAGGAAATAGGCAACGTTTCGGGGCGAAACCCTTCTTCTTCAGACTCAAGAACGTTGCCCATTTCCTTCGCTCCGTAGATGCTGCTGCACCCGCTGAGTTTCTCCAGCATTTTTGTGTACCATCTGAATTTGTAGTCGGCTGGGCAGTACTCTGCGTGTGGCCAACTTGGATGTGTTGTGTATACCAACGTGCTGTTAGTGCCCCTTGTAAAACTGTCTAGTGAAGGTGATTTGAATATATTGTTGTCTAGATCAATATCAATCAATCAATATCAGTTTTATTGGTCACATTGCACATAAAGTGCAAGTGAAATGAATTTGCCAGCAGTGGTACAATGAAAAAGGAACACACAAAAACACAATACAAATTGAACACAAACATCCACCACAGCATTCATCACTATGGTGGGAGACACAGCATTTGGCCAGTCCTCCTCCATTTTCCCCCATGGTCGGGACCTCAACCCTAGTTTATTCTGTCTGTGTTCAGTATTTAGCCTGTCTGCAGTTTTGGTCACCCTCTTATAGGAAGGGTTGTTCATAGCAAGAGGATTTGAGTATAGGAGCAGGGAGGTTCTACTGCAGTTGTACAGGGTCTTGGTGAGACCACACCTGGAGTATTGCGTGCAGTTTTGGTCTCCAAATCTGAGGAAGGACATTATTGCCATAGAGGGAGTGCAGAGAAGGTTCACCAGACTGATTCCTGGGATGTCAGGACTGTCTTATGAAGAAAGACTGGATAGACTTGGTTTTATACTCTCTAGAATTTAGGAGATTGAGAGGGGATCTTATAGAAACTTACAAAATTCTTAAGGGGTTGGACAGGCTAGATGCAGGAAGATTGTTCCCGATGTTGGGGAAGTCCAGGACAAGGGGTCACAGCTTAAGGATAAGGGGGAAATCCTTTAAAACCGAGATGAGGAGAACTTTTTTCACACAGAGAGTGGTGAATCTCTGGAACTCTCTGCCACAGAGGGTAGTTGAGGCCAGTTCATTGGCTATATTAAAGAGGGAGTTAGATGTGGCCCTTGTGGCCAAGGGGATCAGAGGGTATGGAGAGAAGGCAGGTACGGGATACTGAGTTGGATGATCAGCCATGATCATATTAAATGGCGGTGCAGGCTTGAAGGGCCGAATGGCCTACTCCTGCACCTAATTTCTATGTTTCTATGTTTCTAAACTGGAAAGAATACATCGATTTACAAGGATGTTGCCAAGTCTCAACGGGCTGGGGCTCTAGGGAGAGGTTGGGCAGGCTAGGACTTGATTCCTTGGAACGCAGGAGGCTGAGGGTTGATCTTACAGGGGGTGTATCAAATCACGAGGGGATTAGACAGGGCAAATGCACAGAGTCTATTACCCAGAGTAGGTGAAGCTAGAACCAGATAACATAGGTTTCAGGCAAGAGGAGCAAGGTTTCATTGGAACCCAAGTGGCAGCTTTCTCTACTCAGAGATGCGATGGGGATATGGAACGAGCTGCCAGAGGAGGATGTTGAGGCAGCCTTTGAAAGACACTTGGAGAGGTACATGGGTAAAAAGGTTCAGAGGGCTGTGGGCCAAAAGGCAAGCCAATGGGGCTATCTTAGATGGGTCATGTTAGTCAGCATGGATGAGTTCAGGTGAAGAGCCTATTTCCTTGCAGTCAATGGTTTTATGCACAGAGATTGGTGAATATCTGGAACGAGCTGTTGGAGGAGGTGGTAGAGGCAGATATAATGATAGTAATAAGAAGAATTTTTGAGTTTTGTTTCGTTTAGAGATACAGTGGTAGTCGACCCACCGAATCCGCGCCGACCAGCGATCCCCGCACACCAACACTGCCCTGCACACACCAGGGACCAATTTTACAATTATACCAAGCCTACACGCTTCCAAGCCTTTGGAGTGTGGGAGGAAACCGAAGATCTTGGTGAAAACCCACACTGTCACGGAGAGAACGTACAAACTCCGTACGGACAACACTCGTAGTCAGGAACAAACATAGAAACATAGACAATAGGTGCAGGAGTAGGCCATTCGGCCCTTCGAGCCTGCACCCCCATTCAATATGATCATGGCTGATCATCCAACTCAGTATCCCATCCCTGCCTTCTCTGCATACCCCCTGATCCCTTTAGCCACAAGGGCCACATCTAACTCCCTCTTAAATATAGCCAATGAACTGTGGCCTCAACTACCTTCTGTGGCAGAGAATTCCACAGATTCACCACTCTCTGTGTGAAAAATGTTTTCCTCATCTCGGTCCTAAAAGATTCCCCCCTTATCCTTAAACTGTGACCCCTTGTTCTGGACTGCCCCAACATCGGGAACAATCTTCCTGCATCTAGCCTGTCCAACCCCTTAAGAATTTTGTAAGTTTCTACAAGATCCCCCCTCAATCTTCTAAATTCTAGCGAGTACAAGCCGAGTCTATCCAGTCTTTCTTCATATGAAAGTCCTGCCATCGCAGGAATCAGTCTGGTGAACCTCCTCTGTACTCCCTCTATGGCAATAATGTCCTTCCTCAGATTTGGAGACCAAAACTGTACGCAATACCCCAGGTGTGGTCTCACCAAGACCCTGTACAACTGCAGTAGAACCTCCCTGCTCCTGTACTCAAATCTGGACTCCCCCAACATTGGGAACATGTTTCCTGCCTCTAATGTGTCCAAACCCTTAATAATCTTACGTTTCAATAAGATTCCCTCTCATCCTTCTAAACTCCAGAGTGTACACGCCCAGCTGCTCCATTCTCTCAGCATATGACAGTCGCAATGTTTTATTTAATTATCTGCCTTTGTCCCAGGTGTGTTCTCCTCCTTGATAAAACTCAACGTTCTCAACCTCAGTAACAACCGTCTCACCAGCGTGTCGGAAGGGACATTCAAGGGGCTGCTGGCACTGCGATGGCTATTCCTCAGCAATAACCAAATCAAGGCCATTTCTTCGAGGGCCTTTGTTGGCAACAGAGCCCTGAGGAAGCTTTACCTCGACAACAACCAGCTGACAGCCGTGCCGCTCCGTACCCTGAAGAGACTGGAACTCCTGGAGATTAGCAGCAACAACATCTCCAGTTTGAACGCGGTCGTTTTTAATAGAAAGCTAAAGGTCTTGATCCAGCTGTATATGGACAACATGTTTCTGGACCGAGACCCGAGTTGGGCACTTTCCAAGTTCCGACAGCTGGAGATACTGAGCATGAGGAACAACCGCTTGTCGACCTTATCCCACAACAAATCCTTCAAGTCCGTCAAGCAGTTTGGACTGAGCGGGAACGCCTGGAAGTGCGACTGCCAACTGCTCTGGCTCCGAGCTTGGCTTCTGAAACACGGAGTGACAGACCAGAGAGAGGTCACGTGTAGTTCGCCCAGTACCCATTCCGGGAAACTGCTGGTCAATATACAGGTAAAACAAAAAAAAACAAAAAATTACGTTTCAGTTTACAAGTTCTGCCAAAGCACAATACAAGCAAGGGGAACTTCTTTACTCAGAGAGTAGTAGCTGTGTGGAATGAGCTTCCAGTGAAGGTGGTGGAGGCAGGTTTGATTTTATCATTTAAAAATAAATTGGATAGGTATATGGACAGGAAAGGAATGAAACATAGAAATTAGGTGCAGGAGTAGGCCATTCGGCCCTTCGGGCCTGCACCGCCATTCAATATGATCATGGCTGATCATCCAACTCAGTATCCCGTACCTGCCTTCTCTCCATACCCCCTGATCCCCTTAGCCACAAGGGCCACATCTAACTCCCTCTTAAATATAGCCAATGAACTGGCCTCAACTACCCTCTGTGGCAGAGAATTCCACAGATTCACCACTCTCTGTGTGAATGGAGGGTTATGGTCTGAGTGCAGGTAGATGGGACAAGGGGAGAATAAGTGTTCGGCACGGACTAGAAGGGCCGAGTTGGCCTGTTTCCGTGCTGTAATTGTTATATGGTTATATGAATATCTAAAATTCATTTTGTGAATGGTGCATACAACAAATCAATGGGTAACAATTTAAGGTAATTGCATTTAAGGTAAATGCAAATGCATTTCGTTGTCTCTGTACTGTACACTGACAATGACAATTAAAATTGAATCTGAATCTCTGGAATTCTCTGCCACAGAGGGTAGTTGAGGCCAGTTCATTGGCTATATTTAAGAGGGAGTTAGATGTGGCCCTTGTGGCTAAGGGGATCAGGGGGTATGGAGAGAAGGCAGGTACGGGATACTGAGTTGGATGATCAGCCATGATCATATTGAATGGCGGTGCAGGCTCGAAGGGCCGAATGGCCTACTCCTGCACCTAATTTCTATGTTTCTATGTTTCTAATGAATTAATAGGTTAGATTAGATGAGGTAGCTTGTCTGATGAACACGGGAATAAAAGATTGAATCGAAAAGCTTGGTCTGTACCGGATATCTACATATGGATTTAATTGAGTATTGGTGTTCTCTTTTATAGACAGAGTTTCTGACTTGCCCTCCGTATGGTTTTGAAGTCACTGCCACTCCATGGCAAAGGGACAGTAACAAAGGTTCCACTCCGAGAGGTCTTCCTTCAACCCAAGGGACTGCTCAGGCCACCTCTCCAAACGCAAGCAGCAAGCAGCCAACCATGAGGGCCAACACTGTGGAAAAGGCCCTCCCCGTCTATCCTGACCCATGTCTCTCAAATCGGATCAAAGAGGTCACAGTGGATGAAGTGAGCACAAACTCCTTGCTGGTGAACTGGGATGTCCGGAAAGATGTGGGCGATGAATACGAGGTTCGCTACAGCACTGCGGCAAAAGTGAAAATCCTTGACATGATTGGTGGTGTTAGGGAAGTGGAACTGAGTCAACTCAAGGCGGGAACACGTTATAAAATCTGCGTGATCCCTAAAAGCAACAGCATGCATTTATGCCATCGCCCCTCTTCCAATCAATGCTTAGAGGCACATACCGCTGGACTACCGGGTAGTGCAGAGGCTGTACAGTCCGGAGACAAGAATGGACAATATGCAATAGTGGGAGGAATTACTTTGATGGTGGTTCTGGTCGTTATCAGCGCTGTGATTGCTGCCGTCAAACTCAAGTCAAGGCGCATAAGCTTCCAGAGACATTACGATGAGGATGAATCCACATTCGTTGAACATTTTGAAATAGATCCAAGCAAGATGGACTTTGATCAAATCAACAGCGCTTTCGAAGATACCATTGACGACAGCAATGTGCATGTCTCTCACGTGGTTCAAAGTCCAAAGGTTGAGAACGTGTGCACGGTGGATTGCTACACCGCCCCCGCAGCAGAGTTAGGGGCCGCAGTTAAATGTACATCATTCAGCAACGACATCTTGTAACACGCAACATCGATTTGATATCACTGACGCATTGGCAACAACGGCTAATCAGCCCGATTCCAAATAGTTTGAAAAAACCACGTGCCTTCACTAAAATACAATTCATATCTGGAGACAAGGAATAGGTGATGTTTCGGGTTGAGAACCTTCTTCAGACTGAGTCAGGGGAAAGCCCTTTAGCTTGGCTCCTTAAGTCTGAGGAAGGAACTTGACCAGAAATATCATCTATCCCTTTTCTCCAGAGATGCAGGCTAACCTGCTGAGTTACTCCACCTTTCAGTTTCAACCAATATCTGCAGTTCCTTCCAACATATAACATTCATTTAATCCTTCTGAACAAGGGCACAATTTACTTGTACATTTGATTCTTTTTACTGGAGAAAACATGACTTTGGAGAGGGAAAATACTGATTCAATGCATCTAACTGCAGCAGTGTGTTCAGTTTTCAAAACCAAAAGATCTGATGCTGTTACTGTTCAGCGATTCGTGGCATGGCTTAGCTAATGTTTCATCCTTCAAATCTGCGTCATTAATGTAGATCAAGTGTTAACCACTTCATTGACTGCCAATTATTCCTGCAACAGTAAATATGGTTCAAAAACATTTTATGGACTGTGAAGTACTCCAAGATACATGGTTGTAAAAGATGCTGTATAAATTGAAGATGGCCCATTCTCTTTGCCAGTGTCTCTGCTTTTTATTTTTAAACATAGATTTGAACACTTGTCAAAGGTGCATGGAAACCATTTTGGATTAGTCTCCGAAATGACCAAATGGGAGCTCATAGGTTCATAAGTGATAGGAGCAGTGTTAGGCCATTCGGCCCATCAAGTCTGATTCCAGACTGATTCCTGGGATGGCAGGACTTTCATATGAAGAAAGACTGGATAGACTCGGCTTGTACACGCTAGAATTTAGAAGATTGAGGGGGGGGGATCTTATAGAAACTTACAAAATTCTTAAGGGGTTCGACAGGCTAGATGCAGGAAGATTGTTCCCGGTGTTGGGGAAGTCCAGAACTAGGGGTCACAGTTTAAGGATAAGAGGGAAGTCTTTTAGGACCGAGATGAGAAAAACATTTTCACACAGAGAGTGGTGAATCTGTGGAATTCTCTGCCACAGAAGGTAGTTGAGGCCACAGTTCATTGGCTGCATTTAAGAGGGAGTTAGATGTGGCCCTTGTGGCTAAAGGGATCAGGGGGTATGGAGAGAAGGCAGGGATGGGATACCGAGTTGGATGATGAGCCATGATCATATCGAATGGCGGTGCAGTCTCGAAGGGCCGAATGGCCTACTCCTGCACCTATTTTCTATGTTTCTAAGTCTACTCCGCCATTCAATCATGGCTGATCTCTCTCGCCCCCTCCTAACCCCATTCTCCTGCCTTCTCCCCATAACCCCCAACACCTGTTCTAATGCAGAATCTATCTATCCATCTCAGTCTTAAAAATATCCATTGACTTGGCATCCACAGCCTTCTGTGGCAGTTGATCAGTTTTAATGCCACATGGTCCTCTTCACAGAAGGCAAAGCACATTTCATCACATTATGAAGAGGTGAATCCTCCATATGCAGGTAGTTCTCCCAATTACTTCATTACTCCCAATTAATCCCCACACAGCAGCATCTATGGAGCGAAGGAGATAGGCAACGTTTCGGGCCGAAGCCCTTCTTCAGACCCTCCCTCACATGGCCATCAACATGTCTTGGATTCACTTGCCACTATCCAGCACAATGCAATTTACAGTAGCCCATTAAACTACCTGCACTTTGGGATATGTGGGGGGAGGGGGGGGGAACTAGGAAATGGAGATGCCCAGTCTGTCACTGGACAAATGTGCTAATTCCACAAACAGAGGACAGAATTAAACCCAGATCACCAACTTTTGTGCTATTGTGTCACGGACAAAAATGACAAGTTAACATATTAAGCAGAGGCAGCATGTGAGATTCGAACACGAACCTCTGGATGTTGTGCATCTGAAACGTTATGGCAAAAAAAAAAAAAAAAAAAAAAAAAAAAAAAATTAAACTAAAAAATTCACACCCTTTGATCAACAATTCCTTGTCCTTCTTCTTGGGTGCAGTTGTTTGATCAACGCCTACTGCTATTGTTACAGTTGAAACTGGGTTGCAACGTGCAAAGTAAGTGCACGGCGTAGTTAAGTCGAGTGATCCAGACAGCATGTGCAGTCGCAGAATGAGACTCATTTTTAATAGATGGACATTAAAAGAGAACGATGACACAAAGTGTCTTTATCTTGAAGATAGACTTCAAGGCAACAGAAAACATGACACCAACCCTCACTCGATTTGAAAGCTTTATATAATCAAGCCTATGTAAACAACAGCACAGGAGGGGTTTTTTTGGAAGTGTTCACATCAAACTCTTAAGCCTGCTTTGCCATTCAATAAGGGCATGATGACTGTTCAACCTCCTTGTCCATTTCCTGCACTATCCCCATCTTACAAGATACATTTATTTGTCACATGTACAGTGAAATGTGTGGCTGCCATACATTTTCTCAACCCCCATACAATCTTCTCAATTCCCCTTAAAAAACAAACAAAAATCATCCTGAATACACCGTGACCGAGTTCATTGCCCTTCAATAGAGAATTCCAGTCATTACCCTCGAGAACATACAACAGTACAGCACAAAAGGCCCTTCACCATACACATTTAGTCTAGATCGCATCTTATTATTCTAAATTCCGGAGTTTACAGCCTAATCTGCTTACTCTCTCCTAAATGGGCAAGTTCTCCTCATCCCACGGATGAACATATCCTGCTCTCTCCCAATCGCAATGTAACCATTCCTCGGGCAGAGAGACCTGACACAAGTTTTCGGTTGAGTCTGTCCATTGAGTCTGTCCAAAGCAAGCGCTGTCTGCGGAGGGCGCTCAGCATCGCCAAGGACTACTCTCACCCCAACCATGGACTGTTTATCCTCCTACCATCCGGGAGGCGCTACAGGTCTCTCCGTTGCTGAACCAGCAGGTCGAGGAACAGCTTCTTTCCGGCGGCTGTCATTCTACTCAACAACGTACCTCGGTGACTGCCAATCACCACCCCCCCCCCCCCCCCCCCGGACACTTATTATTATTTATTCAAATCGTTTGCTATGTCGCTCTTCCAGGGAGATGCTAAATGCATTTCGTTGTCTCTGTACTGTACACTGACAATGACAATTAAAATTGAATCTGATCTGAATCGGTTAAAGGTCTTACCAGGGCTCAGTGTAATCCTCTTGCAATACCACTTCCCTTCCTAATTGCAAGCTCCACTTGCATGTTGATATTCAGTAAATTATTATCAGATCCTCCAATCGCCAACCCCTTCCAATCTCTCGCCGTTAAAACAAAAAAATACTGCTCTGGAATCTTTATTTTTTGCATCTTCTTCAGTTCCTCGATATTCTTTTTCCAGTAGTATGCCATGCAAATAACAGTTGGGTGACTTTTGCACAGAGGTTGTCACAACCAAAGTGAAAGGGTGGACCCTTTGCCTGCCTTGGTATACATTGTCACATTCGCACATGTACACAATATTTAGCAGCCAGTGAGAAAACAATGAGGATATACTTGCATCAAAGAAGCATCTTTATCAATGTCAGAACAGTTCAAAAGCAATTCATACAAATGAATTCTTCCAAAGCAGTGACATCACAGCCATTCTACACGAGTTACAGCCCAAACACCAATTACATGAATAGCCACTTTTTGGCAGTGTTCATTATGGGAATAATTTTGGCTCAAAGAACACAATAATTCCCTGCTCTTCATCTGTCGGAGGCATGGAATCCATATCAGGCATCTGAACAGGCTGCATTCAGTTTAACACTCAATAAAAACACACCCTGACAATGCATTATTCCCAGCAATGTCTTTGAATAGCAAACCATTTTAACCAGAGTCCTATAAGTCTGTAAACTTCCTATTTTTTTTTAATCCAGAGAAGAGTTTTCCAACTATATGCTCAGTTTAATGTTGCACGGGGGAAATTTGATTGCCCATTTGTCCAGCAGAAAATAGTGTGTGGATTACCAGGCTAGAGAAGTTCAGCAGCAAACTTCTACTGCCGTAGGATTTGACCACATTACAAACTAATGTAACTCTTCCCCCCCCCAAATACTATTAATGTAACAAAACCTGAGAGTTTCTGCATTCTAAAATATCAAAGATCAATAAGGCCTGCAAATTACCTGGTTTACCCGACAGTGCTACTGCAGTTTACATTCTGATCTTTTAAAATAGGCGTAGAGAGAATATCCCTTTTATGCAGGCACAGGGCAGTCTATGCCATAAAGAGATTAACAGCATCACTGCACAGTTGGTAAGAGCAATGCTGCTCGGATGCTAATTTAGAGTCAAAGAGAATGATACAGCACGGAAACAGGCCCTTCAGCCCAACTCGGTCATGCCAACCAAGATGCCCCATCTAAACTAGTCTCATTTGGAGTGGTGAATCTCTGGAACTCTCTGCCACAGAGGGCAGTTGAGGCCAGTTCATTGGCTATATTTAAGAGGGAGTTAGATGTGGCCCTTGTGGCTAAGGGGATCAGGGGGTATGGAGAGAAGGCAGGTACGGGATACTGAGTTGGATGATCAGCCATGATCATATTGAATGGCGGTGCAGGCTCGAAGGGCCGAATGGCCTACTCCTGCACCTAATTTCTATTTCTATGTTTCTATTTGCCTGCATTAGGCCCTTCCATGTACTTGTCCGTGTCTGTTAAATATTGTTATTGTACCTGCCTCAACTGCCTCCTCTGGCAGCTCATTCCATATACCCAGCACCCTGAGTGAATCACTTATATAACTAAGACTGAAGTTACTGGGTAAACGGAGTCCTACTCTCCCAATATCCCGACACAAGAATAAAAGCTAATATTACCATTTCTAATTGAGATCATTCGAACTTTCCACTTTATCCCAACTTTGCACCATGTTATCTGGAGCATAAACGCGACTGCTATTTTTAGCAATACCAGATAACAGCTCAATATAAGCAAATAAAATGAAAGTAAGCATGCAGGTACAGCAGGCAGTGAAGAAAGCCAAGGGCATGTTGGTCTTCATTGCGGGAGGATTTGAGTTTAGGAGCAAGGAGGTCCTACTGCAATCGTACAGGGCCCTGGTGAGACCTGGAGTATTGTGTGCAATTTTGGTCTCATAATTTGAGGAAGGACATTATTCCTATTGAGGGAGTGCAGCGTAGGTTCACCAGGTTAAATCCCGGGATGGCAGGACTGACATATGATGAAAGAATGGGTCGACTGGGCATGTATTCACTGGAATTTAGAAGGATGCAATTCTTAAGGTTTGGACAGGCTAGATGCAAGAAAAATGTTCCCGATGTTGGGGGAAATCCAGAACCAGTGGTCACAGTTTAAGAATAAAGGGTAGCCCATTTAGGACTGAGACGAGGAAAAACCTTTTCACCCAGAGAGATGTGAATCTGTGGAATTCTCTGCCACAGAAGGCAGTGGAGGCCAATTCACTGGATGTATTTAGCTCTTAGGGCTAATGGAATCAAGGGATATAGGGAGAAAGCAGGAAAAGGGTACTGATTTTGGATGATCAGCCATGATCATATTGAATGGCTCGAATGGCCGATTGGCCTACTCCTGCACCTATTTTTCTATGTTTCTACGTTTTCTATGTTTCTGTGTTAACAGGCTGGGTCAATGCTCAGAAGCAAAACAGACTGCTGAGCGATGATAGTATTTAGACAATCCAAAAGGACTGCATGATGCAAACTCTTTATATTCATATAAAATTTGGGGGTAGGATTCATACATGAATAGACTTTTCTTCAAAATCAATAATTGTGAGGCAATAGGCTATCCCATAGTCATCTTTAAATCAGCCCCGATCATTTGGCATGTTCAGTTCTCAAAGCCATTTAGAAGATGAAAGCATCTCTTTTGAAAAGATGCACTGGGAATATATTAGACTAGTGCTCTTATTTTATTCTATTTATTTATTTCCCCTCTTTGCCAGAAGGCGATAATGTTTGGTACAACATGGTTCTGGAGAGATGTCACATTCGGCAGTCAAGATTAGATGGCAAGCTCGGATGAGCTATTTATATTTAGGCACCATTAAAACACAATTTCAATTCTGTCCTCAGGTTTTTTTCTTTGCACAAGTGGTGGGGTTATTAATTTATTCATTTTTTTTGTGTCCTATATATTATTATCTTTGTGTATTGTGTTTGCAGGCCTGTTGAGATGTTGCAAGTAGGGATTTCATTGTTCCCTTGTTGGTACATATGACAATTAAACAGTCTTGATTTCTGAACAGGCTTAAGCACACATTCCAGTAATAGTCAAAAGATGGAAAAATATCACAACCCAAGCCAGTGTCCAACCTGTCAAAAGCTGGAATGCTATCCCCACATCATCATCATCAGTTTCGTATAGTGCAGACCAGAGAGAACTGGTGATATGACTGTCTGCAAATGAATAATTCCTTCATTCCATCATAGAGTGCTTGAGCTTACTTTTTTCTGGTAGTGGGGGTGAGGGGGCAGAATGAGATGGATGGGAACAATGAGAACAAAAGACAAAACTACACAAACCGATTCCTAAAATTCTCTATAGAACAAATCCTTCATTAGGGGAGGTAGATAGTGCAGACTAGAGGATTGAGGAAGCGACCCTTCAGCAAATAACATTGACCCAACAGTCATATCGCTGGGATACTAGAAACTTGCCTCGTACTATAAACTGCAGAGATATATTATGTTGGCAGAGCTTTATATGTCCATTTAAGGACTTTCTGCTTTAGCATTTGACCCCACCAACTAATTTCATAAATAAACAACTATCACTTTGTAATAATGTGTGTCTTTCTCTCCAGATAAGCAAACCCGTGATATGATACAGGGGATTTTTTTTTTTTTTTTTAAGCAAGCACCAAGAGTCTGATAAAGGGTCACAACTTAAGTTACACCAAACAATGCTTGTTGAATGTCAAGGAAATATGGCCATTCTCCTCTCACCATCTCCCACCACCAAAAACAGCAGAAGGAGACACAAGATGAGCCACCAGTCACCAACGTTTAATTCCAACTTTGCTTTCCTTAGCAGCTAGCTGAGAAGAAAGCACTGGCCAGAGTCTGCAGCAAGTTGTCACGGAAGCCTCGACAGCTTTTGAGTTAAATTTCCCATCCAGACAGAAGCAAGAATCCAGTCTGTAGCATGAAGAAGGTGAAGCATTTTGCACTGTGTAGCCAGAGGCATTCTGCAGCTGCTGGGCGGTTCTTCCATAATATGGATATGCTCTAAAGTCCATGTCCTTGGCTTGGTGCACCGATTACGACACAGCCGGGGTACTAAAGATTCGCCATGGTCTCCAACAGATTGTATTTGGCATTTTGACAGCTGTCAAAAGCACGATTTTGCCTATGTCAAATAGGGGGGGGGAGAAAAAATAAAAAGAGAGATCAGAACAAAAGCAAAATCCAGAAAATGGCAGAAGTACTCAGCAGGTCTGAAAGCAGATGTAAAGAGAGAAACCAGACTCGTGACTTTTCATTACAGCCATGACAAAATCTAAATTCATTGTTACTTTTCTCAGGATATGTTGCAAGCAACAAGAGAGCTAGTGGATATTAGGTTTAGGGGACTATGATAGCAAGCGGTGTTGGGAAACCTGCACAAAGCCTCGCGAGTCAGAAGCTCCACTATCTTGCGGGCTCAGTTTATGTCCATCTGTGTATCAATGAGAATACATTTTTATTGCTGCCGGGGTGCCAGTGGGGAAAAGGGGAACATGTTAAGTTACCAGCTCAGCAGGGTGCCGAGGGGGGGGGGAATTTTGTTTTAACGTACTGGGTGGTACAAATCTGAATTGTTCGAACTCCAAGACCAAGAAAACTAAATCAAATCAGTGCTGCAAGGTCATTCACAAAGGGTGGTGAATCTGTTGCCACAGACGGCTATGGAGGCTAATGCCCGTCCCACTTAGGAAACCCGAACGGAAACCCCTGGAGACTTTGCGTCCCCCCCCCCAAGTGTTCTGTGCGGTTCCCGGAGGTTTTTGTCAGTCTCCCTAATGGTTCAAAAGTGGTTTCCGCTTTTTCTATGTTCCGGCGATTATTTCAAAAAATTCGAAACCGGCCGCGACTAAAAAGAGGTCGCAGTTTTAAAAATCGGTAATTTTTTAGTTGAAGCTGGTTGCGATGCTAGTTGAAGGTGGTTGCCGGAGGTTGCAGGCAGTGGAAGGTAAGACTTTTACTACTAAGTCGCGGCCGGTTTTTAATTTTTTTGAAATAATCGCCGGAACTTAGAAGAAGCAGAAACCACTTTCGACCATTAGGGAGACCGACGAAAACCTCCAGGAACCGCATGGAAACCTTGGGTGGGGTGCAAAGTCTCCAGAGGTTTCCTAAGTGGGACAGGGGCATAATTCCTTAAGTGGGACAGGGGCATAAGTCTTTAGACATTTTTAAAGCGGAGATTGACAGGTTCTTGACCAGTAAGGATGTCAAAGGTTGCGGGGAAGGGGCAGGAGAATGGAACTGAGAGGGAAAGATAGATCAACCAAGATTGAAACGCAGAGCAGACTCGACGGGCTGAATGGCCTAATTCTGCTCCTATGACCAATGAACTTATACGAAGAAGCAGGATGCCAGTGTAATTATTTAACATTTCTGGCATTTTACTCTCTGCTTGTACTTTCATCACTGGAAAACAAAATATTTTTCAAGATCCAGGGAAGAAGAGGAGAGGATATATAGAAGGTAACATTATTGTATTATCGGACAAAATGCATGACAGGACACAAGGTGAAGGTAGGCGACATGGCTTGCAAAGGAACACAATTACATTCCAGGAGGTGATAATGGAAGCAGCAAACTAATTAACTGAAAGGCCAGAATGTTGAACATCCAAACTTAAAATATGATTATGTGAAATTTTCAGTTGCATGCCTGCAACATGCCTAATCAGGCATTTGATCGTATAGCCAGGCCAGCACTGGAGCTCCTTTGGAATCACGTAGGAAGCAAATAATGGAGCACTCTAAATGAGAGTGGAATAGCTAATTAAACTGACAGGCCGGTTCTGGGGTGATCACCAATGAATTTTAGCTTCCCCATATGTTAGGGTCCATAGCACGAGCAGGAATTGCAGTATATGCATATCAAGATTGGAGCAAAGTCGGTAGATGGAAAGGATCATATGATACAGAAGGTCGTCAGGCCCTTCATAGTGTCACATCTTCAGTGGCAGAACAGTCCTTGATTCAGGTCTCTGCATTTCTTGAATCACAGCTGGTCTTTCAGCCAAATCTCAGCACGGTTCACTACTCGTCTGAATATATTTGACCCTATGAGGAAGTGAGACGCGAGCCATGTTTTAAGCATCACTAATATAAACCAAACACTTGACGGGGCAGAAAAGTTTGCACTTACTTATTGAGGAATGCACTCAAAATAGGGATGATGGAACGTGGAAAGTAGTTTTTCTGAATGACTTGTTTGAGGACTGTCAGAGGCCCAGTCAGATTACTGATCACTTTAATCTTTTCCTCACTCTTGAAAGAATAAAACAGAAAGTGGTTTACAAAAAGGCACAGAATTTTAGAGATAATATCACAACATACCAGGCAGGTTTACTCTGTCACCATGCAAGCTGTCTGAATAAGCCGCCCAGTATGCCCAAAGTTCCCAGCCCTGTAAATATTTTTATTTCCCTTGTGAAGAAATTGTACCCAGTCTAACCATTCTTTCGGCCAGTGCTTTACAGGTTTCCATAACTTGCAACAGAACAGAATTTCTTGCATCTCGTGTCTTTTTTCAATCATGTTATATCCAAGCTGATTTGTTACAACCCTTCTGCCACTCGGAATTGGAGTTGCTCTTATTTACATTGCCTCTCATCAATTTGAACTCCTTCAAATCTTCTCTGAGCGTTCTCTATTCCGACAACTATTACCCCAGTTTCTGTTGTTCCTTCAAATAACCGGTCTTTCAATTCCAATACCATCCCAGTGAATGTCTTTTTCACTTGCTCCATAATATTGACATCTTTCCTACTGTGAGTGGAAGTAAACTTTATGGAAGCCATGAAGCAAACGCAATGCTGGCATTTATTTTGAGAGGGCTAGAATACAAAAACAGGGGCTCTACAAGGTGCTGGTAAGGACTCATTTGGAACATTTGAGAGAAATTTTGGGCATCATATCTGAGGAAAGATGTGCTAGATCTGGAGAGGGTCCAGAGGTGGTTTACAAGAATGATTCCAGGAATGAGTAGGTTAATCTAAGATGAACGTTTGTCGGCACTGGGGTTTGTACTCGCTGGAGTTTAGAGGAATGAGGAGGGACCTCACCGAAACGTACAGAATAGTGAAAGGCTTGGATAGAGTGAATGTGAAGAGGATGTTTCCACTAGTGGGAGAGTCTCGGACTAAAGGTCTTTGCCTCAGAATTAAAGGACGTTCTTCGAGGAAGGAGACGAGGAGGAATTTCTTTAGCCAGAGGGTGGAAAATCTGTGGAATTCTTTGCCACAGAAGGATGTGGAGGCCGAGTCAGTGGATATTTTTAAGCACAGAATAAATAATTAATAACAGCACATAAGCAGGTCCTTCAGTCATTGATGTTTTCTCCTCGCCAAATGCCCAAAGTTCTACCATTTTTTTTTTATACATAAAAAACTATTTATAATGTCTAACTGATTTATCAGCCAACACATTTGTAGGAGGAGGATAAACTGTAACATCCAGGGGAAACTCATAGGGCCACAAGGAGAATGTGCAAACTCCTCACCGTACGTTAGGACTAGGTCATTGGAGCTGTGAGACAGCAGCTCTATTAGTTGCACCACTGTGCTACCCATTTGTAAACTTATATGCTATTGTATTCCATGCCCATTAACGTTTAATGAGGCAAATCAGAACAAAGACAGTGACATCCAGGATGTGTGAAAGATACATATTCTACAAGCGCTGGGACGCATCCTCAGTGATGTGACCTGGGGTCATCGGGTGTTTCGGGTCTCACAACATCAGACACCCTCGCCCAGGCGACCCAGTCGGGGTTGATCAAGCCCCGGCTCGAGTCCCAGCAGCAACCGCCCACGGATCAGCCATCTTAATCCAAAACCACCAAGTGGCTTTCTCTGCGGCTTCACTTGCGGATTGAATGGCCCTCAAAGACAGTGACATCCAGGATAATACATCAACACCCAGGCCACAGTTGCATGAAATGGATCTTCGGCATCAGTTCTTACCTTCAGCAGCCCCATATACACCAAGAGGGTAGTGACGAAAAGATCTAGTTGAAATCCAGGCGTCTTGAAGGCTTTCTGCAAAAGTTCATCTATGCAGGGGGAAAATGCACATTTCATTCCATTATTCTCAATTTCAGGGTTAAATTTCAACTAGTGCTCACGTTTGGCTTTGATAAAGGCAAGTAGTACAGACTTCTCATTTTTCAAAACGAGAGTCCCTTTCAAGAATGTGGACAACACCAATATCGCCAACATTTTAATACCAATTCTTAATTTCCATGGAGAATGTGGTGGAGGCATTCTTTAACTGCACAGTCTGCTAGTAATGTATGCTACCCAATATGTTTAGATTGCTTCATAATGGAAATGGGATTCTAATTAGAGCTCTAAACTATAGTGGGTTATATTTTTGTAGAAAAGAATATTAATTATTTACTGTTCAAGAAGGAACTGCAGATGCTGGAAAATCGAAGGTACACAAAAATGCTGGAGAAACTCAGCGGGTGCAGCAGCATCTATGGAGCGAAGGAAATAGGTGACGTTTCGGGCCGAAACCCTTCTAGGGTTTCTAGGGAACCCTTCTAGGGTTTCGGCCCGAAACGTCACCTATTTCCTTCGCTCCATAGATGCTGCTGCACCCGCTGAGTTCCTCCAGCATTTTTGTGTACCTTTAATTATTTACTGTATTGGCATGGTTCTTTGTATGCATAATGGCTACAACATTAATATCTTCAATGGTCAAAAAGAAAAAAAAAACCTGGATTTAGCTCACAGCAAAATAAGTATTTTTGAAGAATTATTGCAAACTGGAAAAATAATTTTCATGCAATACGCTCCTATAAACAGCAAAGTGATACTAGCTAGATACTACAAGTGATACTAGCTAGATACTTCAGTACTGAAAGATAAATATTGACAAATACAAGCGTGAACACGTGTGCTTTTCTTAAAATACGACTTTAGGATTTTGTTTTTCGAGAAGGCAGGCCAAGCTTTGATTTCCATCTCACCCAAAAGACAATATCCCCAATAGAATGAAAACACCTTCAGTATCACATTGGAGCGACAGAACATTATGCGTGAATGGCTTGGCAGAGGATGAAACTACAAGCTGAATTGGACTCGAGGGTACTGCCTACTGAATCTCAAACTTACCCGAGAACTATACATGGTGCACCTAATATTACAGCTGCGTTTTAGACCAACACAGTTCATAGTTGTACCCACTGCACAATTTTTGGATCATTACTGAATTAGGTCATTTGGATAGTTTCGAGTGCAGATGCCCCAAATCTTTCCAGCGCTCGAACTGAAGTCTTATTGGAATTCCAGATTTTAATGTAACAAATCCAAAGCACGTCTGAAGTTCAAACAGAACTCAGAATGAACGCGGGCCATTTTTCTGCAGAGTTGTTCGGGAGAGGTCTACACATAATTTGAATTGAAACTATAAGAGATTCAAGCTGCCTATACATCAAAGCAATTCAGTCAATAAAGATGACAAACATTTTACCTGCAGTTTCTAGTACAGCTGTTTTTATTTCCTGATCCTCTTTGTAGACTGCAGATACTTTCAGAAATGTTTGAACAACTTTTTCAGCATTTGATAGATCGGTCTGAGGACAACAACCAAAGGAAAATTAATTCAAGAGAGTTGTCCCTTCACTCTTTTACCCCCATGCCCAATGTCACAGGGACAGGTCTATATTATGGTTCATTATGGTTTAACAATCAGCACTTGTCCAGTTGAGTCTAGACAGTAAATATCACCACTCATGAACTAAATGATTAGCTCAAACCGAGTTACGTTAATCAGAACAAAGGGGTGGCACACTGGTAGAGTTACTGCCTTACAGCGCCAGAGACTCGGGTTTGACACCGACTACGAGTGATGTCTCTACGGAGTTTGTACGTTCTCCCTGTCACTGTGTGGGTTTTCTTTAGCTTCCTTCCACTTTAAAGATGCACAGGTTCGTAGGTTAATTGGGTCTGTAAATTGTCCCTAATGCTAGTGTACGGGGTGATCACTAGTCGGCGTGGGCTGAAGGGCATGTTTCCACGCCGTTTGTTTAAAGTAAAAAGGTAAACAACACGTCTTTGATAAAGTTTGATGTGACAAAGGTGATTAATGATGGCAGGATGGTGGATATTATCTCCATGGATTTTTGTAAGGCATTTGTTAAAAGCCCCCTAGATAAATTGATCTAGAGATTAAGATGCACAGGATTAACAGCGACGTGCTTATTTAGATTCAGAACTGGCTTAATGAGAAAAGGCAGAGGGTTATGGTGGAAGGACAATATTCAGGCTGCAGATCCGTGCCCAGTGGAGTTCTGCAATCCAAGTCTGTCCAACCTCTCCTGCAGCTAATACCCTCCAATGATTGAGACATCAATGTACCGACAGCACCCATGACAACAAGACCTCTTAAGCAATATGTTGGCTGTGAAGAATGAGGAAATCATAAGGGAAGAATATTGTAAAGGAAATACTCGATATTTGCACAGTACCTGTTGTAATAGCAAATGTGAACGTTTAGGCCCTAGTTTAAGCAGTTTGTCCGGGGATGGAAAGGCCAAGAAGGTTGCAGCTTCTGGTTCTGTTGCGATTCCAATTGTTTTCTAGTAAAATAAAATAATGAATGAAAACATGGAATAATCAGAGCGTAGCCTAGTTTGCGAACACAAGCTTCCTTTCCAGTAATTGCAATAAAGGGCAAAATAGATCACTGAAGATCAAATGAGGTTCAGCCATCAAGCCTTCCATAAACAGTAGCACAATCACTTGAAATCTATGCAATACCAAGTCCCATTTACAAACTATCCCTGGGATCCAGATTCTCCAATGTATCCAATTAATCTCAAAGCTCAAATGCCTTTATGCAGTCCCTCCACATCTTTCCTACCGACTCTCTTAGACCTGCTCTAACCTCTAATCCCACAAACAAATGTAGTCCTAAGCCCCAACGTTACAGAATTCTGTTCCACCTATTCTGGCTTTGCATTGTTCACTCCACCTTTGACAGCCTTGCCTTCAGCATCTAAGCACTATTCTGTTACTGTATCTCTTAGCTCTTTTATTCCTTCTTCTGGGTTTTTTGGGTCCATTTTTCAGTTTCCGTCTTATTTATTGGCTTAGCATCCATTCTGGTTTAATTATATATTTTTCTGAGAACTGGTTTGTATTCAAGGCACATTATGCAAATTGCTATTGCTAGAGAAAAAAAGATCACTGAGACACGACTGAGTCAATTAAGAGTTGACGTTGTATTCTCAGGGAGGCGTCTTCTTCTTGCGTATGGCGTGCACTGCCTAAAGTTGTCGGACAATTTGTTCTATTTGATCTTATTTGATTGTGCACGCCGTGTTGATTGCATTTGTCGAAACAGGGTGGACCACGTGAAACATAGAAATTAGGTGCAGGAGTAGGCCATTCGGCCCTTCGAGCCTGCACCGCCATTCAATATGATCATGGCTGATCATCTAACTCAGTATCCTGTACCTGCCTTCTCTCCATACCCTCTGATCCCCTTAGCCACAAGGGCCACATCTAACTCCCTCTTAAATATAGCCAATGAACTGGCCTCAACTACCCTCTGTGGCAGAGAGTTCCAGAGATTCACCACTCTCTGTGTGAAAAAAGTTCTTCTCATCTCGGTTTTAAAGGATTTTCCCCCTTATCCTTAAGCTGTGACCCCTTGTCCTGGACTTCCCCAACATCGGGAGCAATCTTCCTGCATCTAGCCTGTCCAACCCCTTAAGAAGGTTGCAATGTCCCACCCCCTCAGGGAAGCAATTTTCCCTCAGTATTCAGTACTTGTATTATATTAATTCACAAGTGATCAAAGGTTTCATCAAATTCATATAAGGTTTATAGGTCAGGTACAGATGTTGAGCAGAGCATCCTCCATTCTAAGTCAAGAACACCCCTCTTGACAAACACCTCTGGAGGCATCAGCATCGCTATCACAATGAAGTCTCCAGATGTCAATGCTACTTAGAACTGAACTGGGATGTGTTCTCAGAGTCAAATGTAAAAACATTCAAAGTCACGGAGACACTTAAAAGGCTCAGCATTTTGCTTATTACTTTGTGTATTTTGATCTGTCTGTTTTTTGTTGGCAGAACCCATCTTTCAGAGAAGAAAAGGAAGTAGTTACCATTCCAAGGGGAGAGAGAAAAGGCTTTTGTTTATAAATGTTCTGCAATCAAATGATAACTGGAGAAAGCACTGTGATGGAGCAACAAGTTATTCCACATATACCAGAGAGCCATTATTTATATTCTGCGCACATAATTATCTATGTGATTAATTCCAGCATTCAAAAAGATGTGATTAGGAGAATGTACTTGAATGGGAAAATAAAAATACATCTACTAATAAAAACAGCTCTGGTCTTCACTCTTGGCTGCAGAACTGCCATTATAGCCAGTAATGTTTATGGCCATTCTGAAGAAATATTTGACAAGAGGAAGATATTACAAATACATTCCCTGCTGTAATCTACTCAATAATAACATCACTATAAAAATCAAATCCATCTGATCTGTTACTCACCATATTCCGCAACATTAAATCATTGTTTTTTTATTAAATTGCAACAACTATGATCAGGTCCCTTCTGTACTTCATTAGTTTATTCTTTTGAAAGGATAGCCCTAGTCACACCTTCTCTTCCCTGCACACTCAGTCTGTTAAAAACAAGACCGCTAAAATGCCCCCCCAAATCTTTTGCAAGTGTCTAATGCTTGCGTACCAAATCTTGTTTTGAAATCTAAATTGAGATTTCTAGAAGATTGAGGGGGGGGGGGGATCTTATAGAAACTTACAAAATTGTTAAAGGGGTTGGACAGGCTAGATGCAGGAAGATTGTTCCCGATGTTGGGGAAGTCCAGAACTAGGGGTCACACAGTTTAAGGATAAGAGGGAAATCTTTTAGGACCGAGATGAGAAAATCATTTTTTACACAGAGAGTGGTGAATCTGTGGAACTCTCTGCCACAGAAGGTAGTTGAGGCCACAGTTCATTGGCTATATTTAAGAGGGAGTTCGATGTGACCCTTGTGGCTAAAGGGATCAGGGGGTATGGAGAGAAGGCAGGGATGGGATACCGAGTTGGATGATCAGCCATGAGCATATTGAATGGTGGTGCTGGCTCGAAGGGCCGAATGGCCTACTCCTGCACCTATTTTCTATGTTTCTATGTTCTAAATACAACACAACAATTTCTAATTTATCCTGAATCATGCCAAATGTTATGACCCAAAGCGTCATTAAATTATTTCTACACCTTGATTTCTCAAAAGCCTACCATGGATGATTCAATTATTTGCAGTGCAACTGGTGATACTATCACTTGCTCCTTTTCTTCTTCTCTTGGTTCTTCCTCCTCTTCCTCCTCTCCTTCGTCTTCTTCTTCTTCATCATCATCATCATCATCATCATCGTCGTCATCGTCATCCTCCTCCGCTTCATCCTCTTCCTCATCATCTTCATCTCCGTCTCCGTCGCTTTCGTCGTCGCTTAAGAAAAAAAACAAAAACGTATGCGTTGCCGAGTAAGAAATACTCAGGAATCCCGAGTCCAGGAACGAGTGGGTTAACATGTGATGAGCGTTTTGACAGCACTGGGTCCCCACTCGCTGGAGTATAGAAGGATGAGGGGGGAGGTGGGGACCTCGTTGAAACTTACCGAATAGTGAAAGGCCTAGTGGATGTGGAGAGTTTGTTTCCACTAGTGGGTGTGTGTCTACGATCGAAGGTCATAGCTTCAGTATTAAAGGACATTCTTTTAGGAAGGAGATGAGGAGGAATTTCTTTAGTCAGAGGGTGGTGAACCTGTGGAATTCGTTGCCATGGAATGCTGTGGAGGCCAAGTCAATGTATATTTTTAAGACAGAGATAGATTCTTGTTGCGTATGGGTGTCAAGGGTTATGGGGAGAAGGCAGGAGAATGGGGTTAGGCGGGAAATATAGATCAGCCATGATCGAATGGCAGAGTAGAATTGATGGGCCAAATCACCTATTTCTGCTCCTATCACATGAATTCATGAACTTATGAAATAGGATGATCATATGGTACAAATGTTTCTACCATCTATGTTTCTATGTAAATGTATGATTTACAGTTGTGATGGAGATTATTTATATTCCCTGGATAGGATTTGTTTTCAAAGAGATGGTGAGAATGAAAGGAAAGCAATAAACACTGCTCTTGAATCTACGGAGTTGGTTCTGAACTTACCTGAGAGAAGTCAGCAAATCTTGCTTCTTAAAACTGTCCATGATTTCCCGCAACTGGTCACAGCCTTCCTCGCCAAGGCAATTTCCTAGATAGATAAAATCAACTTTATTGCTAGCTTCAAAACAATGTACCTTGAGAAACACACAGACAAGTGCACCTGAAAAAGATTACAATTGAGCCGGTCTTCCTTTGTTACTTTTGGCCCCCAATTTACACATTGTCTCGTGGGTAACTGATGGATGCTGATGTTGAGCTTGCTACCATTGAGAAATCTCTGGATTTGGGAGAATGGGGATAACAAAAGAGGGAAGACAGCACCTTTCATCAGTTCCAAGAGAATATGATGAGAATGACAATAGACTTTGAGCAGGCTAAATCCAAAAGAATTAATAATGGAGAAATAACCCACTCCCCTTATTTCGAATTAGTGAAGGTTGGGATCACACTTTAAGATTAGAAAACAGACACACACACATACCATTTAGATCAAGTTTTTCAAGCAGAGATTTATCTTCCATAGCCTCAGCCACTGTGATTGCAGCATTCTTCCGGATCTCACCAAATGAAAGATTCAATTCCTACAGATACATGCAGTCAAATAAATGACGGCGAGGATGAAAAAAATAAAACGTCGATTATTGAAGAAAGGTGGAAAGCCAGAAGTATCCAGATTCAGTTCCCAATTCTACAACAAACTTCCAAGCTGATCCCACACAAGATGCTAGTCAAATATTAATATTGGCAACAAGGGGAGAGATAGGATAACATAGAACTAGTGTGAATGGGTCAGCGCAGACTCTGTAGGCCAAAGAGCCGGTTCCCATATTGTATCTCTAAACTAAAATCAAACTAAACTAAAACTAAGACAAATGGAAGTTTCTGCTTCCCAATACAAACCAGCGATACTGGCTGAAGCCAAAAATGGGTGGGCAGGATCAAATTGAATTGTAAAATCTCACTGCCTGAACTCAACTATCATTATAAAGAGTATTTGGAGTCTTTGGGGCATTCATTTTTCCCCACGTTCTGGCCTGTACCAATGCGGTTCATCCATCACCCTCAGACTCATCAACCTAGAATTGATCTCAGTTATGCACAATCTCTATTCTTTAAAAAATCTTACCAGTGAATTCAAGTCATTCCATCTCCTTATCTGCCTTATTTGCAATCCCACAACTCTCTCTTCACCACCCCCGATATTAGCCACCTGCCACCCCCGATATTAGCCACCCAAAACGTTGCCTATTTCCTTCGCTCCATTGATGCTGCCAAACCCGCTGATTTTCACTAGCACTTTTGTCTACCCTAGCTATGGAAGTCCTTCCCAAAATCTCTCCCCCAATCCAGGTTTTTTTCTTTAAGGAACACGATGAACACCAAGCTTTTGTTTCTCCACCCCAGTATTTTTCACGTATTGAAGCCAAATTCTGTTTTGCAACTTTCCCATGGCACATGTTGGGATGTTTTACTGTTAGAAGCACTCTTTAAGTTGTGTTTGCAGTCAGCTAATACATTCCAGTTAAATCAGGAGATTGCAAACATACAGGAATGCAGCAAGACAGGGACAGAAAAAAAAAGATGAATTAGCTAATAATCAATCCACACATCCGCCTTTGAGAACAAACTAATCAATCTTGGAATGAAAATTAATGTCAAATGTAATTTATGTAAATGTAAATCAAATTTCTATCAACCGCTACATAATCAAAATATTTGTCGAATTCACTTTGGAGAGTGGCTTCAATTTCAACATTTCATTTCCAGATTTAGCAGAAGTCTCTTTCTACATCAGTTGCCTTAAAAAAATGTTTTTTAACATCTTGAAAACTTTGTTAAATTCACCCACAGCATTCTAACTGCACAAATACTACCTTGGTAAGTCTTCAACTGAACTGTCAGGCTGAGGTACTAGATATAGGTGTCGATTTTTCTTTTCCCTTCCCTCCCCCCCCACACATCCATTATGCTTAAAACAACATTGAAGTATTTGCTTGCCCTCCCTTTCTCTTCCTGTTTGTGCAATTCCTGGCAGAGGGATGCAATTCACCAATTTAACATATCCCCACGAGGGCCAACTATTAACAATGTTAATGATGTTGAGAGGGAGGAATGTACAACATTCACTTTGCCCAAGCACTAATATTACAAATCAGGATTGATAAATTATTGCAGCAAGTCTGCACCATCATAATTATTATAAATCATATATTAATTCATTTAATTCAAAGAACTAACAACTATTTAACAGAATCATCCCGAGCTTCTACAAGAATCAATAATACAACATACCAATTTCTTTTTTTAAAGAATGCTCTCTCCTTTCTATTAAATTATTGCACCAATTCTCAACATTAATTACAACAACTTACATTTAATTTATGCTTGTACTCCAATTAACTTCTCCAAACAGAAGTCAGTGGACAACAGGTTGGCAAACACGTAAAAGGGAAAAGTTTTAAGAGAAAGAGCGGGGTTGCACAACTAGGTTTGAAGGTGATTTCGGCGATTCCCACTAAAAGGCAGCACTGGAGCAGTTGGCATTGATTGATTCAGCTCCATTTGGATTTGGGCAGGTTGAGGAGAAGGAGAAAATGAAAAAAAAATCTTCCAAAGTTTTAAAAAGCAAACCTTTAGTTTCTTTAAGCCATGTTTTACAGCTTCAGCAATGGCTATAGCTCCTTTTGATCGCACCAGGCAATCTCCGAAATTTAGAACTTCAATGTTTTGCAGAGTCTTCAGTGTCTAAAAACATGAGAGAGAAAAAAAATATTTAAACAGCAATCGTCATGGAAGTACTAACTAAGATTTAATGTGAAATGGCTGCTAGTATTGGCAAATGTGTAATGTTTCTAACATTGTGGCAAAGGGTAAAATAAAAAATACTGCTGCCTCAGCCTCTTACCTCAGCCATAGCAATAGCTCCTTCTTCAGTGAAGGTGTTGTCATTAAGATTTACAACCCTCAGGTTTGGGTTTTCAGTAAAGGCCTTCGCTAATGCTGTAATGCCTTGGTGGTTTATTCCATTCTGTGTCATGTGCACCTCCTCCAGGGTTCCTATGGACTAAACAAAATTTATTTGGATAATCTATGAGCGTGATCAAAAAAAATAAAGCAAAAACCAAAGAGTGGCCAATTCTGTTGTTATTCCACTAGAAAGGCCATTGCCTAGATGTAAAGACATTATCTTTGAAGACACTGAAGAAATTAATTTACTCAATTTCTGAACAGCACTTTAAGTAAACATAGAAATTAGGTGCAGGAGTAGGCCATTCGGCCCTTCGAGCCTGCACCGCCATTCAATATGATCATGGCTGATCATCCAACTCAGTATCCCGTACCTGCCTTCTCTCCATACCCTCTGATCCCCTTGGCCACAAGGGCCACATTTAACTCCCTCTTAAATATAGCAAAGTAATTTAAGAAGGCACTGCAGATGCTGGAAAATCGAAGGTAGACAAAAGTGCTGGAGAGACTCAGCGGGTGCAGCAGCATCTATGGAGCGAAGGAAATGGGCAACGTTTCGGCCCGAAACGTTGCCTATTTCCTTCGCTCCATAGATGCTGCTGCACCCGCTGAGGTTTTCCAGCATTTTTGTCTACTTTAAGTAATTGTCCGTTTTCAAGGGGGAAATTGCTGAGCAAAGCAAAGGTGGAGACCACAAAGACTTTCAAATTATCATCTGCAATCTCATAGTCTTAAATTTATTTTTCTAAACAGTAGAGAGAAAGGAACTTAGTCAGCCAGCCTAACTGATGGGGGAAAACCTTAGGTGATTTTAATAAACGATGAATTTGCATTTTGATAAAACAAATAAATGAATGGCAGCCAATTCATATTTTCTTTCAAAACTAATCCAGCCAGAAATTCTCTGCCTGTATGTAATGCGGCGTTGTTTGATAAAGTGCCATCAGAAATTGCCGAGCATAACTGAAGTTCATGACATTGTAGGATCAACAATTGGCTAACGTGAAAGAACCAGTGCAACATGAAGCTCAATAGTTTCATGCATTAGTGCTGTTTTATATTATGTTCACGAGACTCTTGATAGACGATAGGTGCAGGAGTAGGCCATTCAGCCCTTCGAGCCAGCACCGCCATTCAATGTGATCATGGCTGATCATCCCCAATCAGTAGCCCGTTCCTGCCTTCTCCCCACATCCCCTGTCCGCTATTTTTAAGAGCCCTATCTAGCTCTCTCTTGAAAGCATCCAGAGAACCCGCCTCCACTACTCTCTGAGGCAGAGAATTCCACAGATTCACCACACTCTGTGAGAAAAAGTGTTTCAGATCAGATTCAATTTTAATTGTCATTGTCAGTGTACAGTACAGAGACAACGACTGTACACTGACAATGACAATTAAAATTGAATCTGATCTGAATCTGAAACACTTTTTCTCACAGAGTGTGGTGAATCTGTGATAACACTGGAGAAACTAAATCCATTAGCACCATAGTTTTCACTATAGATATTAGGGCACTAAGGCAATACACTAGGCTTGAGTGGACTTCTCTTTCGCTGATAAATCTTGAAAACATAGATCAATACCTAATGAATGGACAGGAAGAATACTACAATGCTCCACAACACTGCCTTTACTCCCGATGAAGAAGCAGACAAGCGCACATTATTAAAATTCTGTACCTTAAAAGCACCAGCCAGTGCGATGGCACCTTCATTCTCCAGACGATTTCTCCCAGCAATGAAAACTTTCAGTGCCATTGGCTTTCCCAATGCACTTGAATTTCTGCGACACTCACTGAGTGCCGCTGCAAGAATCTGCAGAAACAGAAAACCAATTTTGATAAATATCAGAAAATACCACAGTGGAATCACAGAAAAAGTATAACATTGGAGACAATCTAGTCCATTTTATCTGTTGCAGCTAAAAACTCCAACTTAATTTCATCTCCAAGATTTGTGCTGCAGGTCTTGACTTTCAAGCACATATCCTAGCAATGTTACAAAATTTTGAGAATTTAAAAATCAAGTCTTCAATTTATCCCATCAGATAAAGCATAACAATAAGTTTAATTTGACACCAAATTCACTTTCCTATCTCAAGTATTAAAAAAGTTATGGCCATTTTCATACTCGGAAATTAGCATCTTGTTCCCTATTGATTTTCAATGGACATTACAAAAAAGCTGTGATCTTGGATAGTCAAAAGCCCATTTCTTAAGGAAAGATTAACATTTTTAAATAGCCTAAGTGTCCAAAGATTATTCACAAATAATTCACAATATAACATGATTTTTATATCTAATTTACATTAATTTATAGGCCAAATGGAAGGAATTTAGTGTTCAATTGCTGTAAATAAATGCCAATTTTTTCTGCTGATATTTCTTATCAGCTATGTGAAAACTATTTGCGTTTTTTGACCTTTGAAGGGTAAATTTGTTGATCTGTTGGGACGGTAGGCAAATTAGCAGGGGTCCAAGTTGTTGGGTAGTGAGGAGATTATAGAAACATAGAAAATAGGTGGAGTAGGCCATTCGAGCCTGCACCGCCATTCAATATGATCATGGCTGATCATCCAACTCAGTATCCTGTACCTGCCTTCTCTCCATACCCTCTGATCCCTTTAGCCACAAGGGCCACATCTAACTCCCTCTTAAATATAGCCAATGAACTGGCCTCAACTACCTTCTGTGGCAGAGAGTTCCAGAGACTCACCACTCTCTGTGTGAAAAATGTTTTTCTCATCTCGGTCCTAAAGGATTTCCCTTTTATCCTTAAACTGTGACCCCTTGTCCTGGACTTCCCCAACATCGGGAACAATCTTCCTGCATCTAGCCTGTCCAACCCCCTAAGAATTTTGTAAGTTTCTATAAGATCCCCCCTCAATCTTCTAAATACAAGCCGAGTCTATCCAGTCTTTCTTCATATGAAAGTCCTGACATCCTAGGAATCGGTCTGGTGAACCTTCTCTGTACTCCCTCTAAGGCAAGAATGTTTTTCCTCAGATTTGGAGACCAAAACTGTACATTATGTCCTTTACTAGCTTCTCAAAGCATTTGCTGATGATGGGTGTCAGTGCTATGGGTCGCCAGTCGTTGAGAGTGGTGGGTTTGATGTGCTTGGGTATCAATCGTCTGCACTGAGCCCACTATGTTATAAAGGAAACAATTCAATACTCCCCAGCCATAATTTGATAGTCCTGGCAATAGCTTTGCAACCAGACAATAGACAGATAGAATAGGTCAACGATCCAGAGCATTGCAGAAATATGTCAGAGAGTAAGCCATTTGAATGTACTCAGTCTGTTTAACAGAATTGTAACACCACACAAGGAGACCATTTTCCCTGCCATGTCCATACTAGCAATCCACTCTACTATCCTCTCACCATACTCCTGCAAATTCTATCCTTTCAGATATTTATCTAGCTCTTCTTTTAACATTACAATTGAATCTGCCTTCACTACGGCACTAACAGTACAGTCAAGGCTGTGACCTCTTGTTGTGCAAAAAACAATGTCCCTCATGATAGTTTTGATTCTTTTGCTAATCACCTTTATTCTTTACCCTCTAGTTCTTGACTCTTCCACCAATGGCAACTTTTTCGCTGTACACTTGTCTATATCCTGCATGGATTTTAAATAGCTCGATTAAATCCCCTCAAAATCCTATCAGGAATAAGCCCAATTTCTCCATTTTATCCTCACAACTAAATGCCCCACGGACCATGGCAGAAATTTAAATCAATTATTTTGGTAGATTTCCTTTGCATCATCTCCAGATTATTTGCAAAGTGCAACACCTAGAACTGGGCACATAATTTGAGCTGAACCAATGAATTATAAAGGTTTATCGTGACTTCTTCACACTTGTACGTGCATTTTACAGTGAAAGGGATGGAGGTATTTCACATCAAGTTGTGAGAATTGAGCCCTGTGAACACATTAATACATTTTAAACAAAGCTTGGGGAATCCATTATCCACCGCCTCCAGTCTAAAAAAAAATGTCAGTACTACTTTGATTCCTTTTATTTAGCCATTTATCAGCCTTTTTTATTTCACAGGCATTAACCTTGGTGATGAACCTATTTTGTGACATTTATCAAATCTCTTTTGAACCATGGCAAAAAAAAAAGTATTCATCCCAAAAACAAAAATCTAATTTGTTAGGCATGATTTGTCTTTATAATCCATGAAGATCTACTCTAATTAATCCAATCAAGTCCAAGTGACAGCTCATTCCAGCTCTGATAACTAATGAACCATAACTAATCTTGATTTGTCACTAGGGTCACTTTTACGCTCAGAAGACTAGTGCCATGTACAATTTAGAGCATTCATATATACTTGCACTTTCTGCTTGAAGATAAGGAATATCATTAGTCTAGATTTTTTTGTTACAAATATAAATTATGTATACTAAGTCAATGGCACAGTACTGTTAACTGTGAGGCAGGTAATAGGTTGACTTTCCAATTTCTCCAAGAAAGAAGGTGGAATGCTTCATTGCTCTACATTTCACATCAACAATTTCAATCCAAACTTTAAAAATGTTAGCCAGTGCTTTCATTTATAACAACTGGAAGTGTGCTTTCATTTAATAATATCTGAATCAACTGTTCATTATTTAACATTCATTAATGTTAGTCAACAAAAAAAAAGGGAATATATAACACAGCCCACTGTGTGCATCAAGCTTAATATTTAGGTGCTATAACATACCCTATTGTGGAAATCTAACTGGGAATCAGAGTAAAAACTAAAAAGCTACTCGAGTTCTGGATGTGCAAGTTGGATAGCAACTCCTGTTAGAAAGTGGAAACTTGGAGCTTTAAACAAGGACAGCTTCACAACTTAGTAGTCTGTCAACGTCATCTGGGCTCAAACATTAATAAATGCTCAGATCAATTTGGACAGAAACTAGTTGAATAATTTGAATGTCATGAAAACCGCTAGTAAATACCTGGCCGCCGCCGATTCCCATGCCACAGTTATTCAGTCGTAGCTCCTGTAATGTGTAACACGCTTTGCTCTTCAGCAAGGTTTCAATGCTCCGGACTCCATCAGGCCCAAATGCATTGTCACTTAAGTCCAGCTGTGTCAGCTGGGCTCCCGCACTCATTACTGCATTGCCCAGGGATATCTTTAGAGAATTAATACAAAAAAATATATTTTAAGTTAAAATGTTCCAGTATATATTCGTTGCCATTTGTGATAGGACTCAGTTTGTTTGTTTGTTCCACCTCCCCTTTCCCCTCCACTCACCCCCATGAGAACAAAAATCACACCAAGCCCAACCTGCCAGACTTGGGTATTGATAACAACATACTCAATATAATATTGATATTTGAGCTTCTTTAATTTGTCTATGGAAATACATACTCAAATAGAATCAAAAGGTTAAGAAACAAGGGGGAACTAGATAAAATATGTCAATGTCCTTAATTGACCTATGTTGTGTATCAAGTAATGGTCAGGAATGGCAAAGCAATAGTAGACAGAAAATAGAGTACAAGATGAAGAGTAGAAAACAAGACACTGAGAGGGGTGGGGGGGTAAAGATGATCTTCATGTTTTGCACTACCAGTGCAGAGTTACAAAGAATGCACACAAAAAAACGACTATAGGGATACTCAGTAGGTTGCGCAGCATCTGTGGAGAGAAAGGGACAGTTAACATTTCAGGCTGGTACCTTATCCTGACCCATAATGTCAACTGTCCGTTTTCCTCCATGTATGATACTCAGCCTGCTAAGTTCCTCCAGTATTGTTTACTGCTCCAGATTCTAGCAACTACAGTATTTGTGTCTCCCATACAGATACAAAACATATTGTGAGAAAATGTACCATTATTGCCAGGAACACTATAAATATTTCAACCCAGAATACAAAACAGTTGTTATTTTGATGAAAAACACTTTCGACTGAAGAAACTCAGCAATCCAAACTTCAAGGGTGTAAACAAGCTTATTAGGATTAGGATCTCTGCAGAATTAGCCAATGAGTTAAAGAAATGAAAAAAGTGTAACCATTTAATAGCATGCGTTCACTCCCAATCTAGATGTGCTTCCCACTGTCCCACAATCTTAAACCCCATCAGCTTCTGTCCACAAATGATCATTGACCTTAATAACGTGGATTTCAGAGAGGTTATTCTTACCAAAGCGAGTGGAATTTCAGTCCGTAGGCGTCCTGTGAACATATCACTCCAGAGGCATTTCTGAGAGAAAGGAAGGGTAGGAAATGCGATTAGATAATTTACCAAATGGTAACCATCAAAAATTTATTTACTGAAAGTAAAATTGAACATTAGTTTCAGTAAAGTAATTTTGCCAGCTGCGGCTTCAAAATTATACGATATTGCAGGATTATTTTCAAGGATTATTTTAAGCTTGGAAGTTAATCTATAAGTAAATCTATAAGATATATACAAAGAATTTAGACACCAGCATGAATTATTTTATAAGAAAGCTCTGAACAAGAATGCTATGACCACGGAGGACAGTCAATATACAACTGCTTGCTTATGCTAAAGTTAAATTAAAAGTGAATTATGGTAAACTTTACAAGTGGTCGTTAGTTATTGATTGCACCGACTCGCCCTCCAGTCCACACCCCACAATGCTTTGATGACAAATTTTACTGTAACTTGTACCTAATCTTTTGGGTCAGAGAAGAAGAGATCACCAGAAATAATATCTTCCAATTCTGAAAAGACTTACTCCCTTATTCAAGAAACATCGCTGATAACAATTGCATCCTCAACAGCAGAAATAACAGAATCACCTCTGAATGTAATGTTGAAATACTCAGTGGGGTTTACATCCACAGTTAACTCAGAGAAATGAATGCCCTATCACTGAAGCTTGCTGAGCAGTTACAAAATAGTTGGTCAGCTACATGAAGGGAATATTCTTCTGAAATTGGGATATGGAGGAAGAGAAAAAGAAACTCAAGAAGAACCTTTAACACAATGGAATGTCAAATAAAATCAATCCTTGTCAGGAGACAAACAATACTAGAACAGAAGACAAAATCTTGGTTAGAGGGACAGTTGATAAGGTGTTGATACAGGAAGAAAGAAAGATAGGAACATGAAAAAGGATGGAGAGGATACCAAAGGCCAAGTGATTAAATCCAGCCTCAATCTAGAATTCGGTAGTTTCAGCATAACGAGATTTGGGATGGGGCAGACAGGGCTGTGGAGGACTTTGAAAACAAGTGTACAATCGATTAAAATGAGGCATTGTTTACAAAAGAAGGATTCATGATTTGTCGAGAGTTCAAATGCAGCCATGCCCCAATTATCTACAGTACATCATATTAGACTGGCCTTTTGCAATGAGGTGCGATACAAATTCACTCCCCGAGCTCTTTGCAAATCTGTTTTCTAACACAAAAGGTTTTAGTACAGCAGCTGAAGCTGACCAACATTCTGAAAGCTTATTGATCAATAGAAGTACAAGTTTTCTTCAGTCAAGAGAAACATTTCTGACTCATGAGGAGTAGAACCATCCTGTAGTAAGGACTGATGAACAAAAGAGAAAGACAAGGCCCCCACCGATTTAATTAAGTCCTGCCATCCACCTGATGTGATCAATGTAATCATCACAGAGACGATGTAATTAGCAAAAAAGACAACATAAGAATTAGGAAAAAAGGGGGCACTCGGAGTTAGAAAGACACAGAATGCAACCCTCAGCCACTGTCATTGACGGACAACTTGTTTGCCTGCAAATTATTGGTATATTTTGCTAGCACTGTGACAATTGGATTTATTCTGGAAATCTTTTGGGAGTAAAATATCTGGTGAAGAGGTCATTAAAAAAAGAAATCAGAAAATTGTGTGTGTGTCTCGATGGGCAGACAAGAGAGGGTTGTCAAAATATTCAGCAGAATATAGAACAGTTGGTAATATGTACAGCGAAATGACAGATGGAATTTAATCCAGACAACTGTTAGGATCCTGGGAGGTCTAATGCAAGAGGAGAGTATAGAGTATATGGCAGGACCCTTAGGAACATTTATGTACAGAGGGATATTGGGGTACAAGTCCATACTTCTTTGGAAGTGGCAACACACCTAGATAAATTGGGAAAGACAGCCTATAGCATACATCAGAAGTGAGAGGGGTTAGGCATAAAAGTCAGGAAACGCAATTTTGTTTGGCCTTTAACTAGTGCGACATAACTAGGTACCGTGCGAAGATATGGTTATGGCTTGGTTTAATAGACTTGCTTATGACATTTGGTACTGAAAAGTAGGATGAAGCCATCAATGTAACATTCATACCTGCAATTCCTTTTTATCAGCAAGGCTTTTAGCAATGGCCTTAGCGGCTTCCACGCCAATTGTATTGCCTTCTAAGCAGAGCGCTTGTAGATTATCGAATTTCTCAATCTCTTCAATAATCTCAGTCGCTGAAAAAAATGCATGAGCAAAGCAGAGGTTAAAGAAACAATGAAAGGCAAAATAACAAAAGGTTAAATTTATTGATATTTCTCCAAACATTACTGTTCACAGCATGCATATGATCTCTGTTGCAAGCTGATTGAAAGAATCACTATATGAAATAGCAAAATACTTCCACGAGAAATATTTAAAAATGCATGTTTTAACAAAGGGTCTGACACCTGAACAGGAAACTGTTTCTCATTCGGAGTAATGCATTTTGGTCACCATATTATAGAAAAGATGATGTTGAGCTGGAAAGAGTGCAGAGAAGATTTACAAGGATATTAAAAAACTTGAATCAAGGACCACACTTTAAGAATAAGGGGCAAGCCATTTAGAACAGATGAGGAAATACTTTTTCACACGGAGAGTTGTGAGTGTGGAATTCTCTGCCTCAGAGGGCGGTGGAGGTCGGTTCTCTGGATACTTTCAAGAGAGAGCTAGATAGGGCTCTTGAAGATAGTGGAGTCAGAGGATATGACCACAGACCACATACGATTGACCACAGACTAGATGACTGCGAGAAAACGTGATCATTTTTTTATTTATTACAATTAATTACTTTCACACTAGTTCAAGCCATAGTCCCCTCCATAGTTTCCCCCTACCTGCAATCAGTGGTGAATGTTAAGGTACAGTTCCAATAGTGCCATTCATCCAACAAATACCATCTTTAAGTAGTTTAGTTTAGAAATAGCGCGGAAACAGGCCCTTCAGCCAACCGAGTCCGCACCGACCAGCGATCTCCCTCACATTAACATTATCCGACACACATTAGGGACAATTTACTTATACCAAGCCAATTAACCTACAAACCTGTACGTCTTTACCTGCAACCTGTATGAAGATCTCGGAGAAAGTCACGGGAAGGACATACTGACAGCACCCGATCAAACCTGGGTTTCTGGCGCTGAAAACGTTGCAAGGCAGCAAATCTACCGCTGCGCCACTGTGCCGCACTACAGTACTGACTATTTTTTCTAGGTACAAGTCAAATGCTACAGCATTGAACAGGAATGGATTATATTTCAATTAGCTTTCCTTAGAATGTGCAAGCACTGGGCAAATGTGGTTGCAGCTCAAATAGGGAAGATTAACCCATGACCTCCATAATTTATATGGCTTTGTACTACAGTACATTATGTACTTACACACTCAGCCATTAACTTGCATCCATATATACTTCATATTCTAATAGCCACATTTTGCTTCATGCCTCAAAGGATATTTTTCCATTTCACTTACCAGCCTCGGTTGTGTCAAGCTTTAGGGCACGGCCTTTAAAACTCAGCTCTCCTCCACCCACTTGAGTCTTCGCAAGAGAGTCCGCCAACTGAGAAATATCCTCAGAAGCCATCTCCTAACACCTGTTGAGAAAGTCATTTTAGGCAGAGTACAAAAAAAGTCCCAAAATGACACACAGAAAAAAAAAGGTATTTGTTATTCAATTAGCAAAACAAATACTCCACATAATAAGGAATTACTGTAACCAGCACTCATTTGGTTCTGCATTAATCACTGTATTTATTTGTGCCATAACGACAAAGGAAAAGTACATGTTTTCGGGAACAATAACGTTAGGTCTCTATCATACAAGTTAGTGAAGAATCAGACACCAATATCACAAGGTATTTCAACCTCGCCATGCTCCCCAAAATCTAGCGCTGTAGTACTCCATAAGAAGAAAATGTTCCACTCAAGAAAACACTAACACGAGTTACTCCAGCATTGGGTCCATTCGTAGAGACTTTGATATAGACATATTCTTCTGACATGTCCTACCTATCTAATTTGATTCTTTCAGCTGTGTGTCTTGGAATTTGATGAAGTATTCTGCGCAGAGAGGGCAAGTACTTTGTTGTCTATGTACTGTACACTGCACAATGACAATAAAAATTGAATCTGAATCTGAAGTAGAAGAGGGTAAGCTGTCTGACATATCTGTTGTACATTGTCCTGATCTCGCAGGCATAAATAACAGCATATATACCTTTAGCTTGGTCTTTAGGTGGATTCCTCATTGTTCCCATATTTTACATCTCAGTCTTCCAAAAGCAGAGCAAAGTTGTTGCCGCCAAAGGTTAACTTTATTCAGATGTCAGTAATGCACTCCTTGTCACATCCACCCAATTTTAAAACCCAGTCCCACTATTCCAATTTCTTAACCGGGTAAATAATTTGGTGTCAATTCACTGAGTAAATTTAGGCAAGATTCAAGTAATGAGCTTTATCAAACACCTTCTAGAAATAATATCCATAAATATTTCCTAGTTCACTGCTCTGGTTCCAGATCTGGAACATTTTTGAACAGCTAACACAAGCTCAAACCCTACAAAAAAAATTTAAATTGGGTTTTCTTAAGCACAATTTGTTTTCAAATTCTTACTAGCTTTATCTGTTCATCAGATTTATTTGACCCAGAGATCAACAAGTAGTCAAAGGATAGCAGTTAGAATAAATCTATTATAACTTCCTGGTTTCATTCTGTAAAATTTGAGATTATAGTCAATTCCTCAAATTACAGGAAGAGTTGCGAAACTGAGAGAATTTGACATTAGGACATCTGAAAAATTCTCACCCACCTCAAAACATCTAACCCAAAAAGGATGGCATTCCATACTAGCACAATCTCAAAGTAATACATGCCAAGATGTGCATCTTCGACTGAGTTGTCTCATTTTTTGTCACAAATGTCTATTTATACCACAGCAATTTTCTGTGTCTTATTTACACTATATCCTTTACCTTCCAAAAATATTGGAAATGTATTCATTTTGATATACCATGCAAATTTATTTTCAAACCTTTCTTTACCTTTTCATTCTCTTTGTACCTTTCCCATAAAGCAGAATCTACATAGGTGTCAGTCTCTGCTGAACCAGACTTCACCAATCCTATTAACCAACCATCCAAATTTACTTGTCTAACTTGTCCTTTCAAAAACCATATTAAGAGGCATCTGTGGAAGGAAATGGGCAGGAGACATTTTGGATCAGGCACCTACTTCAGAGTGATAGGAGATAGCTGGTAGAAAGAGGTCAGGGGAGGAAAGGGGCAAGAGCTGCAGAGTAAAAGGTGGATCCAGAGGCTGTTTGGCACTTCAGGTGGGAGAGAGGAAGGCGATAGTAATCAAGGTTGGAGGTGACGTGGAGCAGACTGAATTATGCAAAATGTAGAATCTGATATGAAAGTGGGGTGTGAATGGGTGGGGAGGAGGGGTGGGGAAGTAAAATTGGGTGGGTGATGAGTAGAAAAGAAAGCAGTGCTGGAGGGTGTGTTTGCCGGGGGGGGAGAGATAGAGTTTGGTGGATGAAAAGAGGTTACCTGTAATTGGAAAATTCGGCTGTCAAGACTTTGGTTTGTCAGCTACCCAAATGAAACATGAGATCATGAGATACTAGTTTTCCAATTGGCCTCACTCTGGCAGTGGAGGCGGCCAAGGACAGATCAGTATAGGGGGGGGGGGAAGGGGAATTAAAATGGCCCTGGCAGACAGAGTGCATGTGTTCAGCAAACCAGTTACCTATATTACACTCAGGCTCCCTGATGTAGAAGAGACCACATCAAGAGCACTGAAAGCATTAGATGAGGTTGGAGGTCTGTGCATTATTTCATCTGGAAGTGTTTAGTCGCTGAACGGAGACAGGAGAGGTGGTGTAGGGACAGTTATTGCTTCTCCTACAAGTGCAGAGTAAAGTGCCCGGGGGAGGGGAAAGGACCAAGGGAACTAAGGATGTGTGGGAAGGAACTGCAAATGCTGGTTGAAACCAAAGATAGACACAAAAAGCTGGAGTAATTCAGCGAGTCAGACAGCTACTCTGGAGAAAAGGAATGGGTGACTTTTCGGGTCTGAAGTCAAGTCAAGTCAATTTTATTTCTATAGCACATTTAAAAACAACTCTCGTTAACCAAAGTGCTTTACATCAGTGCAGGTTAATGTGCTACATACAATGGTACATAGATCTAACAATACATACATAAATACATACATACAGCACTCCCTCAGAGGACCTCAAGAAACGCTTGTGAGTAGAAATAGGTTTTAAGTCTAGACTTAAAGGAGTCTATAGAAGGGGCAGTTCTGATGAGAATAGGGATGCTGTTCCACAGTGCTGCAACTGCAAAAGCACGGTCGCCCCTGAGCTTAAACCTGGACCGGGGGATAGTCAGTAGCCCCAAGTCAGCCGACCTGAGGGACCTGGAGGTAGAATTGTAGGTTAGCAGATTTTTGACATAGGTGGGGGTAAGCCCGTTAAGGGCTTTGTATACATATAGGAGGAGCTTGAAATTGATTCTGTACCGTACTGGGAGCCAGTGGAGAGAGGCCAGAATCGGGGCGATGTGGTCCCTTTTACGGGTACCCGTCAGAAGTCTTGCTGCGGCGTTTTGGACCAATTCCAGGCGGGACAAGGATGATTGGCTGATGCCAGTGTATAGGGAGTTACAGTAATCAAGGCAGGAGGAGATAAATGCATGGATGATCTTTTCAAGGTGGTCGAATTGGAGGAATGGTTTGATTTTAGTTATTGTGCGAAGCTGGAAGAAGCTAGCTTTTACCACAGCATTAACTTGTTTGTCAAACTTCAATAATTCAAGAAGGACCCCGACCCAAAAACATCACCTATTCCTTAAGGGAACTAAGGATTCAGGGACAGTGACTCTATTAAACTCCAGGTGATTGATTTGTATATACCATTAACTAAATTCTGCCACATCTAAATATAGTATGGGCTAAGCTTTATAAATCCATCCTGGCTTTATCTATTCAGCTGAAAATTGAAAGATCAGCACACTCGCTCATGAACAGAAGAACCTCGTGATTTCTCACAGACCAATGTTAAATTAATTATAATATAACAAAGAATCGTAGCAGACAGGAACAGATCCATAGGCCCACAAAGTTTACCAAGTTAAACTAATCTTCTCTGCATGCATGTGATGCACATCATGTGCCCATCTAAAAGCCTCTTAAAGGCCACCAACACCTCTCCCCTGGCTGCATATTCCAGAGACCACCACTCTGATTTTAAAAAAACTTGCCCCTCACATCTCATTTAAACTTTGCCCCTCTGATCTTAAAAGTTATGCCCTCTAATCCTTGACATTTTCACCCTGGGTTAAAAGTTCTGACAGTCTACCATCTCTATGCCTCTCATTATTTTATATATAATTTTTCTAATTTTCCCTCCATAAACATTTTTAGGGATTAAAGGATAATTTGTCAATCTTAAAGATCTGTTGAATTAAAGAAAACACATTTTGGCTTTTTATTGTAAACACAAAACTTGTTACCTTTCCATCTTTGACTCAAGGTGTGAAAATTCTGCAGGTAAACAATCGTCTTTGTTACACGCTTGCCTATTTCACACACAACAGCCAGGTATGCTGATCAAAACACAGTGTTGAAGCAAATCAGCAGGAAAGGCAGCATCAGTGGAGGGAATGGATAGGTGACAATTCGGATTGAGATCCTTCTTCAGAAATGTTGCCTGTCCATTCCCTCCACAGATGCTGCCTGCCCAACTGATTTATTCCATCAGACGGAAGGGTCTCGACCCAAAACATCACCCATTCCTACGATTCAGAGATGTTGCCTGTCCCACTGAGTTACTCCAGCATTTACCAGTGTCTATCTTCCGAGTTATTCCAGGACTTTTTTTGATCAGGATTCCAGAATCTTGTGTAACCATGTGAACTGATTTTTTTCCAGTACTCTTGACAGCATTGTTGTGTCATCATCAACTGCTGGGAAAGGGTTACAATAATACACACACAGCAGTCTGCCCAGATCACAGACGCCCTTCTGAACAGCCCTAGAGGTGGGGAGAAATCTCAGCAGTACTGTTCAGCAAAGATCCTAACCCTGTCCCCGAATCATTAGACACCCCTGACATGTTAGCAAGCATTCAAGACTCCAGGGCGGAAATAGGTGACTGTTACACTGTCTAAAAAAGGCCCCATTACTTATGATGAGACATTAAACCAAGACATTAAACCCTGCTGTGAATCAAGGAACAAGCTTGGCTCTGGGAGCACGTTGATGACAATGAGGTGATAACCACACACCAGCTCTACATCCAAACACCTACCGATGTCTGCCTCCAATGCACTCAAGCGACGGCGCCTCTGGTTGTTTATCACTAACAGAACACGTTACTTGAATTATGAACAAACCGCTTATAAAGCCTCCAGCGTCACTTAGAAATCATAATTAATAGCAATTTGTCGAAAAATTCACTAAAAACACCTGAGGAAATTAATGTGCAAATAAAAATACCACAAACCGTTCGGATTGAAAGCAATTTAACAGCTCGCTCCACGCGCCGAGTTTTTTTTTTACTTAATGGCGGTCAACGCTTTTCAAACCGGCATCTAGTGAGTTCCGCCGTTTCTCCCTGCGCATGTGCGAAGAGCCAAGCATTGTGGGGGTTGTAGTTCTATACGAGACGGCGCTCCTTCCGTTCAGGCCGGGCTGACGCCCCTCGCGAACTACATTTCCCTGTGAACGTTGCGCGAATGGGTTTCCCCGCCCTTTCGATTGCATGCGAAAGAAAGCCGGTTTGCAAGCGTGACTCTTATAGAAACTTACAAACATTCTTCAGGGGTTGGACAGGCTAGATGCAGGAAGATTGTTCCCGATGTTGGGGAAGTCCAGAACAAGGGGTCACAGTTTAAGGATAAGGGGGAAATCTTTTAGGACCGAGATGAGGAAAACATTTTTCACACAGAGAGTGGTGAATCTCTGGAATTCTCTGCCACAGAAGGTAGTTGAGGCCAAAGATCTTATAGCAGAGCAAGATAGGCTACTCCTGCTAAATGCAATGGACTGACGTGTAGTACGCTATGGAGGGGATCATGGGCATTTTTCCACGCCCATTTTAGCAACCTGAGCCTACCTAACCCGACCCAACTCGTACTGTAATCAATGTTGCGGGGCAACAGTTTGTGTGGGTCGCTATAAGATCTTTGGTTGAGACCACAGTTCATTGGCTATAGGGTGATTTCACGAAAGGTCACTGGAGCGTAGATCCGCACCCACGTGACCGAAAATCTCAAGTGGAGGACATGCTAGACATCCGGTACATGTTAGTGGATGGGAAAACATGCACTTTCCCACCCGTTAAAAACATAGAAAACGGCCAGGTTTTGATCTGCAATTTATTGTGCCAGTCGGGGTGACCGTGAGGCACAGCTACCTAGATTTACAGTTAAAAAAAAGATAGAAACTAAGGTAAATTAAAGAGGGAGCTGAAGGTGCCAATCCAGCAGAAGTGAACAGCGGACATTTGCCGTGGAGATTTAAAGGTCCAAAATATCGGGAATTATCGCGTTTGCTCGCTGCATTTCATCAAAAGTAAGTCAATAATGCCTTACTTTTGATGAAATTCAGCGAGCAAACGCGAATACTCTGTATACTCTGGAATTTACAAGGTTGAGAGGGGATCTTATTGAAATATATAAGATTATTAAGGGATTGGACACTCTAGAAGCAGGAAACATGTTCCGGGTGTTGGGGGAACCAGGGGCCAAGCAAAAGATTTTCACAGCATCTTGGTACTAATTACAATAATATACTAATACAAGGGCTTGAATTAACACATTTTTAATATTTGGCAGTTCCAGCAAGTCACCACATTTTGAATACATTTCCAGTCTTGTCTTCGTCATACCCTGCTTTTGATCCAGAGCAAAAGCAAATCGTGTTCAGATGAAGCAAAAACACCAACTACGTTTACCACTTGCCTTAAACCAATGTTTGCAAAAGTTTTTTTTAAAGCATGATAAAAAGACAGCATTTCATAATGAAAAGATCCAAATTCTGATACCAAGATCAGAACTGAGAAGGCCATCAACAGGTCCAGGCATTGAGGGGTCCACTCAGCACCACCTTGTATTTCTTCCACAGCTGTGATTCATTGTCAATGAGTGCTGCCAAGATTCCTGTGTCCACCCGGTTTTCCATGATGAGTGTAGCACCTCCACCAGGCCCATCAAGTCAAGTCATGTTTATTTGTCACATACACATACGAGATGTGCAGTGAAATGAAAGTGGCAATACTCGCGGACTTTTGTGCAAAAAGACAAATAACCAAACAAACTATAAACACAATCATAACACACATATACCTTTACATAATAAATAATGGAAGGAAAAACGTTCAGTAGAGTTAGGCCCTGGTGAGATAGGCGTTTACAGTCCAAATGGCCTCTGGGAAGAAACTTCTTCTCAACCTCTCTGTTCTCACCGCATGGCAACGGAGGTGTTTGCCTGACCGTAGCAGCTGGAACAGTCCGTTGCAGGGGTGGAAGGGGTCTCTCTACAACCCTCTACATTGGGATAACATTTGCTGTAAATGTGCTCTTCTAAATTGTTATAAATCGCAGCCAAAGTGCTTGGAATAGGAGTCCCTTCTCTTTGAATGGGCATACATTTAAGAAGAGGCAATGGGAATATAAGGAAGAGCTCGGGTTAGTAGTAGTAGTTGCGGTGGAAAGTAGTTGCACTGGATCCTCCAGTGCTTCTACGCAGCGGCGGTGGAAAGCATCTTGTCCGGGAACATTACCATCTGGTTCGGGAATTGCTCTGCCAAGGACAAGAAGGCTCTGCAGAGAGTAGTGCGTTCGGCCGAACGCACTATGGGAACTCCACTCACCCCCCTGCAGGAACTATACAACAGGAGGTGCAACTCCAGAGCAAACAAAATCATGAGAGACCTCTTCCACCCCTGCAACGGACTGTTCCATCCGCTACGGTCAGGCAAACGCCTCCGTTGTCATGCAGTGAGAACGGAGAGGTTGAGAAGGAGATTCTTCCCAGAGGCAATTCGGACTGTAAACGCCTAACTCACCAGGGACTAACTCTACAGAATTTTTTTCCTTCTATTATTTATTATGTAAAATAATATGTGTGTTATGATTGTGTTTATAATTTGTTTGGTTGTTTTGTTGTTCCGCGAGCATTGCCACTTTCATTTCACTGCACATCTCGTATGTGTATGTGACAAATAAACTTGACTTGACTTGACTTGACTTGACATACAAAAAATCGGAACTGCTTATGCTAGTTTACAAAAAAAAAGGCACAACGTACTGGAGTAACTCAGCTGGTCAGGCAGCATCTGTGGACATGGATGTTCTCCAGAGATGCTGCCTGACTCGCTGAGTTACTCCAGCACTTTGTGTCTTTTTGTTTCAGAGAAAGAGAGAGAGAGATGGACTAAGTACAATTTCAGGACGTCAGGAGGTATTGCTTCCTTCTGAATCAGACAGCAGAAGGCGGAGCGTGGGGTGGAGCATGCTGTGGCGATGGAGCAGAAACTTCAGCGTTAAACCTTCAGTAACTGGATGGACAAATGTGATTTTAATCCAGAAACCAGCAAGGCGGCCAGAGAGAGGGAATAAACCCCACTGAAAGAGGTAAACTGATGAAAAATGCAATGTGGGAAAATATATCGTGGCCACTAGTTTTTATTCTTCAAATTCTCTCCTTAGAGCCGTTGCAGGGTTAGGTTTCGGTTTCTTTCTCTTTTTAAGTCTTCTTATCGTCATGTGGTCCGACCTCCGGACTCGTTCGCAGTAGAGCAGGGGACCTGTTTGGTGGCCGGGGAGGGAACTACGCAACACCGCGGCTTTATTTTTTGTTGTAGGCCTCAACTGCTTCTGTGTGAATTAATTTCCAGACAAGGAGTGAGCTAATTTAATCAATTATTAAAGTCCACGTGCTCCCACTCTAAATTAGTCATTTAGTCGAGCTTTCCTCTAACACTTGGAAAGAATATTTTACTTTCAGAATCGAATTTGTTGTTAATTTCACCCTAACCATTCATTTCACACACTGAAGCATAACCTCCATATATTTAATCTGGTTTGTGACCTGGACAATCTCTCTGAATCTCTAAATTTAAATAATGTCCATGATTTTGAAACTCTGATATAATCAACTTTATTTATGATTGTAGTTTAGTCACTGGAATAATAAGAAATATGTGTATTTCTTTAGTACCTTATTACATCCCAAAGTACATATTGGATAATTAAGTACTTTAAAAATGAAGCAATCATATACACGTGGATTTACTCTTGTGATGTGATACTAATCAGATTACATTGCACTGATGTTGGTGAGAAAAGTGCAATGACTACAGCACCTTTTTTGAGATAGTATCAAGGGATTTTCCACGAGGAAGCATAAAATGGCTGTAAGTGTTGAGGTAGAGCTGCTACCTCGCTGTGCCAGAGACTTGGGTTCGATCTGATCTCGGATGCTATGTGTGCGGAGTTTGCATGTTCCCCCTTTCACGGTATGGGTTTCCTCCGGGTGCTCTGGTTTCATCTCGCATCCCAAAATCGTGCGGATTTTGTAGGCTAATTGGCCTCCATAAATTGCTCCTCGTGTGTAGGGAATGGGTGAGGAAGTACAATAACCAAGAAACTAGTGTGAACGGGTGATCGATGGTCGTGTGGACTCAGTGGGCCGTAGAGCCTGTTTACATGTGGTATCTCCAAACGAAACATTTCTCCATCCCCATGTGTTGTTCAGTACTATGCTAAAGAATCAACTTTTTGCTACAAATCATTAAAGTGGGCCTTGGTCTCACAATCTTCAGTGTGGGAGGTGATCAGAATGTGTATTTGTAACTTAATCCCCATGTTGGGTATGTCTTAATCTTACTTTGCAAATCAATTGTATACTGTGTGTTGGAGAAACAAGGAACTGCAGATGCTGGTTTACAAATAAAGGCACAAATTGCTGGAGTAACTCAACGGGTCAGGCAACATCTTTGGAGAACATGGATAGGTGACATATCGGATCAGGATCCTCTTTTGGACTGATTGTGGAGGGGGAGAAAGTTGGAAGGGTGAAGGGGCAGGAAAAAGCTGAGCGAATGATAGGTGGATACAGGTGAAGCAGGGGGTTGATTGGCAGATAGTTGGACGAAGACCAGAGAGGAAAAGACAAAGATTGTGTGATAAGGATAGAAGAAGTGCAAATTGTGAAGCCAGAGGAAGGAATATAGATGCAAGGGGATGGGAGAAATGGATGTGTGTCCAAGTGGGGCACAGAGTGGGGAGGAGTGGAAGGGATGAGGGGGGTTTGTAGGCATACTGTGTTAACATTTATAAAGAAAATTATTGATGTAACTTATCAATTATTCACTCCTCCTGATGAGGCAATCTTATTCCTGTACTTGAGTGATGGAAAAAAAGCATATATTGCACGTTTGAATTGGAAGCAGGAGTAGGCCTCTCGGTCCCTCAAGCCCATTCTGTCATTTAATAACTTATGCCCTCCTAGATAACTGAAGCATAGCTTCCTGGTGACACGAGAAATTGCAGACACTGGATGCTTTAGCAATATATAAAGTGCTGGATGAACTGCAAGCAGTATCTGGAGGAAATGAACAGATGATGTTGCGGGGCAGGACCCTTCTTCAGACTGATGACGGGAGTTTCTTTGGTACTTTGTGTTTTGCTAATAACTAACTGTTTTTCCACTTAATTCCCCCAGCAATAAAAAAATAACATCATTAGTTTACTTAATGACTTGCTGTATCAGCAAATCAGCCTTTTGGGAATTATATAGGAGGGCACCTGCATCTTAGAGTTCTGCAATCTTTCACCATTTAGATAATATGCTTTTTAATGTTCCTGCTGATGCTGGCAGATGCAAGAAAGGGCATAAATGCTGGAGAAAATCAGCGGGTCACGCAGCATCTCTGGAGAACATGGATAGGTGATGTTTCGGGTTGGGACACTTCTTCAGATCGATAAGGTTTTAATTGTCAAGAGAAACAGACATTCTCTTGGCAACTCTCTTGGTAGAATTTCAAACCTCTGTACATGGGGGTTTATATAAGTTTTTAACACAAAAACAAGAATAAATGATTGACTGCAGTTTTGGTGGCAATAATTGTCCACTAAGTTTCAACATTTTGAGTATAGACAAGTAACTTTGCAGAATTACATATTTGTAGTGGGAGCATATTGGAGCTGCCAAGCCAACTCTGAATATTAAAACACCTTTGCTGGAACAATGTCATTCATACGGATAGTCTAAATGCTTGAGTACGGTGAAACCAAAATTCTGATGACAAGATGGGTGACAAACAACATAAACCTTCAGGATAATAATAATAATAAATACTTTATCCCCTTATTCAGGGGAAATTCAGATGTCCTTGCAGCACACTAATAAAAATGCAACATAGCATTAAAGAGGAAGTTTAATATTAAAACATAAAAACTTCCCCCCACAATGGTTCCCACTGTGGGGGAAGGCACAAAGTCCAGTCCCCATGGATGTTTGAAAAATGGACAGGCAGGTGCCAGGATCAATAAGGAAAAGTACAAAGTACTGATAACTTACCATTTAGAATGGTGACTGGGTCCTGTTTTACAACTTTGAGCCTTTTATTATGGAAGGACCTTACAAGGAAGACCCAGTTCTCTGAAGATACAGAAATAAAGTCACCGATTGAGCAATAGAATACTTGCCTTTATTGCCCCAGAAATAGAATATAAGGACAATGTCAAACTAAGTTTAAAAAAACCCTGCTATTTATGCCAGAGTTAATGCATGGCATTACAGTTTTGATTCACACTGTGGAGTCAGGGGGGGACCTAATGACAGGAGACCATGACACCATGGTCCAAGTTCCCTTTATGGTTCTCTAAAAGGAGGTTGGCCTAGGCAATGGCATCATCCTTGCAGTTTTGCCAAGGCAATCAGGTCAAGATTGCAAAAGTGAACTTTGAGTAATTGAAGGATACAGCACAGAAACAGGCCCTTCGGCCCGACGAGTCCCTGTTGAACAGCAAGCACCATTTTTTACACTCATGCTAAGCCAACCCCTTTTATTCCCATACCACACCCTCCCATCAAACTCCCCCTGGACTTTGGTGAAACTTGGTGTAATTCACATTGCCTATTAATCTATTGACCCACACATTTTTGGGGATGTGGGGGAGGGGCGTATCTGTAGCACCCAGAGGAAACGCGTACGGTCACACAGAGCACAGGCAAAATTGCAGAGGCAGCACCATAGAAACATAGTAAATAGGTGCAGGAGTAGGCCATTTGGCCCTTCATGGCTGATCACCTAAAATCAGTACCCGCTTTCTCCCCATATCCCTTGATTCCGTTAGCCCCAAGAGCTATATCGAACTCTCTCTTGAATATATCCAGTGAATTGGGCTCCACTGCCTTCTGTGGCGGAGAATTCCACAGATTCACAACTCTCTGGGTGAAAAGGTTTTTCTTCATCTCAGTCCTAAAGGACCTACCCCTTATTCTTAAACTGTGACCCCCTGGTTCTGGACTCCCCTAACATCGGGAACATTTTTCCTGCATCTAGCCTGTCCAATCATTTAAGAATTTTATTTGTTTCTATAAGATCCAGAGGAGTGAAGGCCAGATACTGGAGGTGTGAGGAAGTAGCAGCTCTACTAGCTGCACTACCCGACGGGTATCCCCTCTGATGGGAGGAAAGAAAGACTCAGTCTTCTCTCACCAGGCAACTCATAAAATGGCTCAGAGATTGTGCCTATTACTCATTGTTTATGTTAAAAAAAAATAAAAAATTCAATTGCGTAATACTGCAAGAAAAACAGCATGCAACTGAAATCCCAGGCAAAAGTACAGGTACTTTCAGTTTCCACATCAAACCAGCACCTCCACCAAAACCCGGACATGAAACTGCTCTGCCACCAGGTGGAATCTATGATATATTTTCTCCACTAACTTGGATTTCTCTGGTGAATGCAGATTTAAACACCAGCAAGCCCAGGGTGCGCAAATGTGAGGGTCCTGGAATTACTTGTTTAAGAAGGAACTGCAGAAGCTGGAAAATCGAAGGTAGACAAAAATGCTGGAGAAACTCAGCAGGTGTGGCAGCTTCTACGGAGCATATATATATATATATATATATATATATATATATATATGGAGCATCCGTAGATGCTGCCTCACCCGCTGAATTTCTCCAGCATTTTTGACTACCTTCGATTTTCCAGCATCTGCGGTTCCTTCTAAAACAAGTAATTCCAGGACCCTCACATTTGTGCGTCCTGGGCTTGCTGGTGTTTAAATCTGCATTACTGGTGCCTTAGTCAGGATCAAACCTGGGTCTCTGCCACCACTGCTGCACCACTGTTCCATCCTTGCTTAGACTCCACATCATTAACATCATTAACACTTGTCAAATCAAGCTGCCCACAGTGCACAGATCAAGGAGAAAGGAATAATCTATAGTTCATGTTGGTTTAGTTTAGATGCTTTTATTTTGCTGTCAGAGTAAGATTGCTCGAGGTTCAAACCCAATATTAAGACATTGAGTTCAGGCTGTGAACCCCCGTTCTACTAGAATGCTAGAAGTGTGCTGCTGTGTTCTGGGAAAGGGTGTGTAGGAATGAGAACCATCTTTCTATGGGATTATTCCAGCATATTACTTTAGACTTTAGAAATGCAGCACGGAAACAGGCCCTTAGGCCCACAGGGTCAGCGCCGACCAGCGATCACCTCGTACACGGGCATTATCCTACACACTAGGGACAATTTACAATTTTACCGAAGCCGATTAACCTACAAACCTGTATGTCTTTGAAGTGTGGGAGGAAACCGGAGCACCTGGAGAAAACCCACGCGATCACGGTGAGAATGTACGAACTCTGTACAGGCAGCGCCCGTAGTCAGGATAGAACCCGGGTCTTTGGCGCTGTGTGGCAGCAGCACTACCACTTTGATGGTATTGCAATGTTTGTTTGGAATGAATGTCATCTTCTCCTAACATTACTCTCTGGGTATCTTCATCACGTCGTTTGCCGCCATTTCTTACAAAATTCTTAAGGGGTTGGACAGGCTAGATGCAGGAAGATTGTTCCCGATGTTAGGGAAGTCCAGGACAAGGGGTCACAGCTTAAGGATAAGGGGGAAATCCTTTAAAACCGAGATGAGAAGAACTTTTTTCACACAGAGAGTGGTGAATCTCTGGAACTCTGCCGCAGAGGGTAGTTGAGGCCAGTTCATTGGCTATATTTAAGAGGGAGTTAGATGTGGCTAAGGAGATCAGGGGGTATGGAGAGAAGGCAGGTACGGGATACTGAGTTGGATGATCAGCCATGATCATATTGAATGGCGGTGCAGGCTCGAAGGGCCGAATGGCCTACTCCTGCACCTAATTTCTATGTTTCTATTTCGAAAGGTCGATTGTCATCTTCGCCAGTCGCACCACTGTCTATACATTTATTGGATAAATAAGATGCAGTATATAACATGTGATCTACAAAATGGCTGTCTCCCTCCCATTTAACAAAAATAATTAATGCCATAGTGACTGATGTGAAACACAAAGAAATGCTTCTCCCTGTGTGTTTTGGCTTTAGTTGCACATTGTAATTCCACCTTCCTCCTGCCTGAATAACGATGATTCATTTTCCCCACAGCTGATACCAGCGCCTGCTGCTGTTAACATGTCGAGCACCTCTCCAGGTACACGGAAGCGCAAGGAAGAAATTCAGAAAGGATTACACTTCATTCAGTAAGGAAGGCCATGCTACCTCTCTGCTTTTTCCTGAAAGAAAAATACATTCTGTAAGGTTTTATCATGGAGATTCCGCAGTCATGTAAATACAAGGATTATGGGCATCGGGTTATTGCGTTGTAGAAGGTCCCAGATTTGGTTTTTGCTCCATAATGACTTAGTTGATTTTGTCTGCAGCAGTGGATGGGCCCTCTCTGCCTTTCAGTATCTGTGCCTATGACTTAGCTAAGAGGAATCTGCTCCAATTTCCTTTGCCAGCGAGTGAATTTGTTGAAGTCGGAAAAGAATATGATTTTGAGTAATAGAATCATACAGCGTGGAAACAGGCTCTTCGACCCAACTTGCCCACGCCGACCAACATATCCCATCAAAAAATGTTCGCAATGTTGGGCGAGTCCAGAACCAGGGGCCACAGTCTTAGAATAAAGGGGAGGTCGTTTAAGACTGAGGTGAGAAAAAACGTTTTCACCCAGAGAGTTGTGAATTTATGGAATTTCCTGCCACAGAGGGCAGTGGAGGCCAAGTCACTGGATGGATTTAGGAGAGAGTTAGATAGAGCTCTAGGGGCTAGTGGAGTCAAGGGATATGGGGAGAAGGCAGGCACTGGTTAGTGATAGGGGACGATCAGCCATGATTACAATGAATGGCGATGCTGGCTCGAAGGGCTGAATGGCCTCCTCCTGCATCTATTTTCTATGTTTCGATCTACATTAGTCCCACCTGCCTGCATTTGGCCCATATTCCTCCAATCCTGTCCTATCCATGTACCTGTCTAGTTGTCTCTTAAATGTTGCAATAGTCCCTGTCTCAACTACCTCCTCTGGCAGCTCGTTCCATACACCCACCACCCTTTGTGTGAAAAAGTTTCTGCTCAGATTCCTATTAAATCTTTCCACCTCCACCTTAAACCTATACCCTTTAGTTCTCGATTCCCCTATTCTGGGCAAGAGACTGTGCACCAGCTATGCCTAAAAAGACAATCTCCTGGTGCTCAGTGTCTCAAAGGTAGCAGACAGCAGATTTTAGCCTTCCTATGATTTCCCTCCGCCTGCAACCAAAACTGCCATCTCTTCTCTCATTTGGTTACTGACTCTAATCATCTCTCTGAGTATCAAACATTGGCCACGTTTGTGTCTGCACTTTCAGATCAGTTAGGAATTTTCTTTAAGTTCAGACAGCATTTTAGACTTGAGCACATGTTATCACTGCTAAGTTTCTCTCTTGAGATATGGAGATATAGTTCAGACAAATCAACCTCCCATGCCTTATTCAAGTGGCAGATTTCCATGTTTGAATTGAGATAATTCTGAATTTTAGTAAGCTACCCACATCTCATCTGAAACTGTAGGCTATATGTTGATCTTGACCCTCTGCCAAACATATGTATTTCATTTACAATACATGTCTTGCATCCTATGCTGCTGGATCATGTATTTTCCCTTCTCCTACAGTGCCTTGAAGGTCAATTGTAGTTCCTTCAGAGTGAGCTCAGCAAACATGTGGCACAGAAGGCAGAAGTGCTGCCTCATAGCATCAGAGACACAGGATCGATCGTTATATCTGATGCTGTCTGTGAGGAGTTTGCACGTTCTTCCTGTGAGCACATGAGCTTCCTCTGAGAGCTCTGGTTTCCTCCCATATTCCAAACAAGTGTGGTGTTATAATTTCATTAGCCTCTAAATTATCCTTAGTGTAGGTCAAAAGGATACAAATTGCTTGGGTAACTCAGCGGGTCAGACAGCATCACCGGGGAACATGAATAAGTGACGTTTTGAGTCGAGACCCTCCCAGGAAGAACGTACAAACTCCGCACAGACAGCACCTGTAGTCCGGATCAAACCCAGGTCTCTGGTGCTGTAAGGCAGCAACTCTAACACTGTGCCGCCCTTAAATGCATAGATGTTGTTAGCTTCAAGTGCTTCTTCTGTTAGAATCTAAGTCTAGTGTATTCTGGTCTTACTAACGCAAGTCACTACTATTAATGATTTGTGAATGTGTTTTCTTGATTTCCTTTGCTGCTTCACCCCTCTTAGACTCTTATTTTCCAAACATTTGGTAGTCACTGTGTTGCCACTTCCAAAATGAGTCACATTGCACATGCCCATCCTGACGTCCATTTTCCAATTGCGTTTATTACCATCATTATATGGACCAATTGGCCTTAGCTAAGGGTTGTGATGGAAAAATAGTGCAACTCCAGTTGAGAGACACTGATATTCTTGCTCCAGCTAACTGTACATCACAATGAGTTATAGATGTTGTATCCTTGCCTAATAGGCAATATTGCTAAGATATCTCACTGACGATAATGAATATATCTGCTTCTCCCACCAGATCTCCATTACCATATCCTGGAAGCCAAGATGAATACGAGGTACATCCATCTCTTACCGTATTTGATTACTAACTTGTTTTGATTTGTTTGTTTAACTCACTAAATTAGTGCACGCCACACTGGAGGGAGGAAAGTCCTTGGTTCCAATCCTAATCTCATTTAATTTAGAGTACAGGACTCCGCGCTAGACTGGTCCATGCTGGATGGATGTTATTCCAAGGAGCTTTTCTGTCTTTGCAATGTTCTATGCTTAATCTCACCCTATTGCAAAAGAAATATTTTCTCTGAACTGGCAAACAAAATTCTTTATTTTTGCTCCTCCATTCTTTTTCTTCTGTTGAAATGGTCTCCTTAATTTGCGTCACATTTAATTCTGCCTCGTTTAGCTATGCTATTTTATCTCAAAGTAAAACTGTGCCTATTTTTCCACATGGAACTGATTTGGTGTGTTCAGGGGGTGAGGCTATGTCTTGAATTGGGGCTGTTTATTAACCATGGATTACAGACAAACAAAATAATAAGACTAAGGTTTAGGCTTATAAATTCAGCGACCCCATCCCCAGGAATAAAACTCGGGCACCAAGACATTAGGTCAATATATTTGGTCACAATGAGGGAAGAAGAATTATCTTGCATATTTTCTGCTTTGGAACAAATCTACATGGCACTCTGGTTAATCTCATGGGCTGTCCCACTGTACGAGCTAATTCAAGAGTTCTCCCGAGTTTCCCCTGATTCGAACTCGGAGAATTACGGTAATAGCCGCTCGTAGGTACTCGGGGCTCTCGTGGACATTTTTCAACATGTTGAAAAATCTTCCCGAGCTTACCGCGTTTCCCGAGTACCTGCCATTAGCGTGACGAGCAGCTAAGAGACGTCCCGAGCTCCGACGTACCCGCTACGTACATTCTGTGCTTACCACAAGTTTTTTTTTAAACTCGGGAGAGCTCTTGAATTAGCTCGTACAGTGGGACAGCCCCTTTAGTGCGATAGATACTGAACCTCCTGTAGATTGATCGAATGTGGTGGAATAATGGTGATTGCCTTGTATTCTCTCTGCTCTGTTCAATCAACTGTAGATTCGCATCGGAGAACCAGCATATTGAGTAAAGGTCGAGTTGACCCATAAGCTTCCTAAGATCCATACTGAGAGAATAGAGAAGGAAGAGTAATACTGAGGCAACTGAACAAACTAAAATGGATGGACTGATTTGAGGCTGTTATGAGATTTTACCACCAGGTGACAGCAAGAGGTTGAAAATGTTGAACAGCAAACTAATAAAGGGTTCAACTTAAATGCACAATTTTGTTTCTTGTTCGTGTTAAGACTTTCCTGCGTCAGCTGGTCAAAAACTTACTGGAAGAAGGGAATGAGCTGTACAGAGCGACGGATTATAAACAGGCCCTGTTCCAATATGTTGAAGCTTTGAATGTAGCCCAGTATGCAGAATCAGATGATGTTGTGATCTCGCAGAGATTGCTGGAGCACCTGTATGTTAATCGAGCAACCTGTTATTTCAGTATGGTGAGTGTTCATCGGGATTCTATAATTTACAGTTAGTTTTAAGACAAAGGCATATTAGCCAACATTTACCTTTTAGGTAACACCAATGAAAGGGAGTATCTGGTCATTTATCTCATTGCTGTTTATGGGAGGTTGTTGTATGAAATTTGGGTCCTGCAATTCCTCCCTCCTCGGAAATACTATTTTGGCAGTTAAGCTGTTTGGGATACTACGAATCCATGAACTTAGGAAACATCCTACGAGTGTTCCATGCTCCTTTTTATACTTTAATAAAATCATTGCTCATTCTCCAATGCTCTGAAGGTAGAAGTCCTAGGCTATCCAGCCTCTTCCTATAACTCAAGCCTGCCTAGTAACATGCTGGTAAATCTCTCTGCACCCTATCCAACATGATGACATCTCATAGCTGGGCGACCCATAGAAACTTAGAAAATAGGTGCAGGAGGAGGCCATTCGGCCCTTCGAGCCTGCACCGCCATTCATTGCGATCATGGCTGATCGTCCCCAATTCCCAATTGGGACGACAGATGGCGCAATGGGCTAAGTGTTCGGCTGGCGACCGGAAGGTGGCCGGTTCGAATCCCGCTTGGAGTGCATACTGTCGTTGTGTCCTTGGGGCAAGACACTTCGCCCACCTTTGCCTGTGTGTGAATGTAATGTAATTATGCGAAGCACTTTGGGGTCAATGCAAGTTGACTAAAAATGTGTTATATAAATAAGATTATTATTATTATTATTATTATTATTATAATCAATAACCCGTACCTGCCTTCTCCCCATATCCCTTGATTCCACTAGCCCCTAGAGCTCTATCTAACTCTCTTAAATCCATCCAGTGATTTGGCCTCCACTGCCCTCTGTGGCAGGGAATTCCATAAATTCACAACTCTCTGAGTGAAAAAGTTTCTTCTCCCCTTAGTCTTAAATGGCTTCCCCTTTGTTCTAAGACTATGGCCCCTGGTTCTGGACTCGCCCAACATTGGGAAATTTTCTCCTGCATCTAGCTTGTCCACTCCTTTTATAATTTTATATGTTTCTTGGTGTTATCTGAAAGATAAATTCCCCGGATTGCTCACAGCCCTCCAAGTGTGGCCTCACCAACAATTTACCCAGCTGTATCATGATGTCCCAACTTTTGTGCTCATAAACCTGAACAATAAAAGCAAACGTGCCAAACACTTGCATCCCCACCCTGTTCACCACAATGGCCGTCTGCAAGGAGCTGTACTGATAGTGGCAGCAGGCAAGGGGATGAATACGGTCTACTCGGAGTCAACAATTGGCCTCCAAAGGGCAAGGCGAGAGACCGACTGATTAAGAGATTTTAAGGCTGGCACTGGTGCAGCAAAACCTGGAGGGAAAGGGCACTCTCAGAAAATTAACAAAAGTAAAATTAATATTTACCTCTCTAACATGGGGCAATGGGGAAGTAAGGCTCTGTGTCCATGGGTTGCTAACCTTCACTGTTCTTGCAGGGTGTACATGAGAAAGCGCTGGAAGACTGTGAAAGCGCTTTGAAGCTGAATGAAAACAATTATCGGGCACTTTATCGGAAAACCAGAGCGCTCAATGAACTAGGGAAGCATAAAGAAGCGTATGAATGCATAGCCAAGTGTTCATTCGCTGTTCCCCAGGTGAGTAATTCTGTTTACAAGTATTTATAACCTTTTGTCTCCTTTTCAGTTCCAACCTTTGTCCACCCATCTGCCAATTGAAAAATCCCCTTCATCGGTATCCACCTATCGCTGGCCAAATAAAAAAGACACAAGTTGCTCGGAGGATCAGGCGTTTCGGGGTGGGACCCTTCTTCAAGACTGGTTGAGGTTGGATTGGGAGAGGGGAGAAAGCTGGAATATGTCCACTTTAAAAAATATATATATATATATGATTTACCAAATACAGACTTCCATGATGCAAAAAAAAAATCTGCCTGTGATCGATAAACCCCTGTCCCACGGTACGAGTTCATTCCAAGAGTTCTCCCGAGTTCGCCCTGATTCGAACTCGGAGATTTACGGTAATGGCCACTCGTCGGTACTCGGGGCTCTCGTGGACATTTTTCATCATGTTGAAAAATCTTCACGAGTCTTCCCGTGCTTACCTGCCGTTAGCGAGTCTTCCCGAGTACCTGCCGTTAGCGCTAAGAGACGTCCCTGAGCTCCGACGTTAATTCTCCGTGCTTACCACGAGTTTGATTTTTTAAAACCTCGGGAGAGTTCTTGGAATGAACTCGTACCGTGGGACAGGGCTATTCCTCCCCAGTTCTCACGCTTCCATGTATTTTTTGAAAACTTAATTTCAAACCCCAAGCAACTATATCTAGGTCAATAATATAAATAGCAACGAGAAAATATCCCAGTAAAAGTCTCTTGGGACCCAACTGGTAACAGGACTCCAAGTACATCTTGTGCTATGTTCAAGCATTCAGACTATTCTTAATCCACTGCAGCAGATTGCTTCCAGTCCTACAGTACTCTATCCCAGAGAGTAGCCTGTCACCACATAGAGTCATAGAAACCTACAGCGTGGAAATGGGCTCTTCAGCCCAACTTGCCTATGTCAACCAAGCTGCACCATCTACACTAGTCCCACCTGCCTGCATGTAGCCCACATCCCTCTTATCCTTTCCTCTCCATGTACCTGTCCAAATGTCTTTTAAATGTTGTTATAGTCCCTGCCTCAACTACTTCCTCTGGCAGCTTGTTCCATAATTCCACCAGAGTGTCGACCTCGAGCTACTCGTTAGAGTAGCAAGATTTATTTTCTGGAAGCTCTCTCTGCTTTTTCTTGTTCCACTCTAAATTACCATAACAGGGAAAATCGTGATATCTTTCAGCTAATTACATATCATGGAGATGTAACAAATTGCCCCACGTTATACCACCAAGTACCATCTTATTCTTTTTGGAAATTGTAAATGTATTGGCTTCCTTCCAGTCTGGGACATGATCTCTGACTTTGGCAAGCTGCTAAAGATTCAGATAAGAGGCTCATCTAGTATATATTTCAATTCAATTCAATCCCCCTGCAAGGTCAAAAGCAGAAGGTCATAAGTCGGCTAATTAATTTTTTTTATCAATAGTTGTCTTCTCCTCCTGAAGATGCTGAGACTGATTCCACAAGTGCTGTTTATCTGAAAGAACAATTGGACAATTTGCTGGTCCCCAAACCATGAACATAGAATATATGCAGCAGATTCAGGCGCAAGTTCACAAGTTGTAGGAGTAGAATTAGGCCATTCGGCCCATCGAATCCACTCTGCCATTCAATCACGGCTGATCTCTGCCTCCTAATCTGTTTTTCCTGCCTTGACACCAAGAATTTGTCTATCTCTGCCTTAAAAATATCCACTGACTTGGCCTCCACAGCCCTCTGTGGTAATGAGTTCCACAGATGAATTGCTCTCTGACTAAAGAAGTTCCTCCTCACCTCCCTTCTATAAGAGCACCCTTTAATTCAGACTCTGGCCCTAGACTCTCCCACCAGTGGAAACATCCTTTCCACATCCACTCTATCTATGCCTTTCATTATTCTGTAAGTTTCAATGAGGTCCCCCCCCCCCCCCCCCCTCGACTTTCCAAACTCCAGCGAGTAGAGGCCCAGTGCGAACCCACTCATTCCTGGAATCATTCTTGTAAACCTCCTCTGGACAGCTTGTCCTCCAAAGCCAGCTTGTCTTTCCTTGGGTATGGGGCCCAAATTTGCTCACAGTACACCAAATGCAGCCTGACCAGCGCCTTATAGAGCCTCAGACTAAGAGGCTGCCTGTAATGGCAGAGTGCCTCGAGCCTGCTCCGCCATTACAGATGATGCATTATATCTGAAACTTTGGCTTTCTTTCTACAACTTGCCTCCATATTATGAAGCCACCCATTTGCTAACGAGGACCTCTAACTGGCACAAACCAGGGATTAAACCTGAGACTGTTTCACCCATTATGGCCAGCAATCAGAAGAAGCATTTTCTGGGCAATGTACTGATTACAAAAAAAATAAAATAAACTTGAGATGTGAAACTATAGAGGAATTATGTGTTATTCCTTTTATATTTAGGATGAAAATGTTGTGAAATTGACACAAGAACTAGCACAGAAGTTGGGGCTACGGATCCGTAAAGCATATATCAGAGCTCAGGTAAGGTGTTCTGGACTTGTTGTGTGTCTTTTCCTCTTTCCCTCTTTTTAATTTCCCCACAGATATAAAAAATAACGGGAACGAGATCTACAGGGAGCCAGAGTGGCTGAGTCTAAACCATTAATGTTGGAGTAGATGATGGCATGGTTGTTAGTTGGATGGAGAACAAATATCCCACTAAGAAATAGGATAAGATACAAGATAAGATTTTCACACAGAGAGTGGTGAATCTCTGGAATTTTCACACAGAGAGTGGTGAATCTCTGGAACTCTCTGCCACAGAGGGTAGTTGAGGCCAGTTCATTGGCTATATTTTAAGAGGGAGTTAGATGTGGCCCTTGTGGCTAAGGGGATCAGGGGGTATGGAGAGAAGGCAGGTACGGGATACTGAGTTGGAAGATCAGCCATGATCACATTGAATGGCGGTGCAGGCTCGAAGGGCTGAATGGCCTACTCCTGCACCTAATTTCTATGTTTCTAAGATACAAACTCCGTAAGGATATGAAGGCACCCAGAAATGTATGCAACATTGCAATCCACTAGGACAACCCAATTTTCAACATTTCAAGTGTTTTTATTTGGAGGGTTTGAATATATTTCTAGCTCGCTATGTTCAATTCCAGCCACAACGCATTAGGCTGGCAGTCAAAGAGCAGGAGAGGATACCACGGAGATTTAATAGAATGATGCTATGGATAAAGGACTTTAATTATTTGGAGAGGCTGGAAAACTGGTATTGCAGGGGAAGAAGTTAAGGGGAGGTTTAAAGGTTCAAAGATTTTAAAAATGCAAAAAAAAACAAATCCAAATGGTGGTCATTTGGTTCTTGTTTATCAAGTGGGAAAATATTCTGCAGATGTTGGAAATCTGGAGAAAAAAAGGAGGACATTCTAGGAACAGATTAAAGCAGGTTAAACAACATCAATGTGTAATGAATGTTTTAATTATTTTGGTCGCAAACACTTCATCAGCCTTGTGTTCAGCAATTCTGATGCGTTTGACCTGAAAACTATTGCTAGAGGTGATGAGAGGAGGTTGTCTTTACTCAGAGAGTGGTAGCTGTGTGGAATGAGCTTCCAGTGAAGGTGGTGGAGGCAGGTTCGTTTTTATCATTTAAAAATAAATTGGATAGTTATATGGATCGGAAGGGAATGGAGGGTTATGGTCTGAGCGCAGGTCTATGGGACTAGGGGAGATTATGTGTTCGGCACGGACTAGAAGGGTCGAGATGGCCTGTTTCCGTGCTGTAATTGTTATATGGTTATATGGTTAGTGAATGACCTATTTTGATATTGACTAGTAAGGGTGTCAAAGGATATGAGGAGAAGGCGGGAGAAGGGGGTTGTGAGGGAAAGATAGATCCACCATGATTGAATGCTGGTGTAGACTCGATGGGCCGAACGGCCAAATTCTGCTCCTACGACATATGAACGTATGTGAGTTACTAGCTGCTCCCCTTATTTTAGCTGTTTTTGTGTTTATGCAGATAGTTGAAGTTGTGACATGTGAAGGCAGTAAAAAATGATGTGACTGTACCCAATGTACACAAAAAAGCTGGAGAAACTCAGCGGGTGCAGCAGCATCTATGGAGCGAAGGAAATAGGCAACGTTTCGTCCCGAAACGTTGCCTATTTCCTTCGCTCCATAGATGCTGCTGCACCCGCTGAGTTTCTCCAGCTTTTTTTGTGTACCTTCGATTTTCCAGCATCTGCAGTTCCTTCTTAAACATGACTGTACCCAATGTCTGACTCCACTAATCCCACATCTATTCCCCTTTTTCAGCCTGACGTAGAAACAGTGGGCCTGACACCAATTGGAAATTCAGTGAACAGCGGGCATGTAAGTTGACTTTTGCTATTGTACTCCAGAGACATGATTCCTTCAGAAATCTTAACGGAGGGACGGACATGCTTTAATTAAAACGACTGTAGTTTGAATGATATTCAATAAATCCAAGGGTTTGATATCCATGTGGATGCAAAGGAAATTGGACGAATCAATAATCGGTTAAACATTCAGACACCGTCTCTCTTAAGAAATGTTCTGTCAATTAAAGATGACCCCTTTAGACCACTAAAAAGATGGGTTGTCAAAACTGCCTCTTTTCTACAATTGCATTAATCCTACTTTAGAGAGTTAGAAACATAGAAACATAGAAATTAGGTGCAGGAGTAGGCCATTCGGCCCTTCGAGCCTGCACCGCCATTCAATATGATCATGGCTGATCATCCAACTCAGTACCCCGTACCTGCCTTCTCTCCATACCCCCTGATCCCCTTAGCCACAAGGGCCACATCTAACTCCCTCTTAAATATAGCCAATGAACGGGCCTCAACTACCCTCTGTGGCAGAGAGTTCCAGAGATTCACCACTCTCTGTGTGAAAAAAGTTCTTCTCATCTTGGTTTTAAAGGATTTCCCCCTTATCCTTAAGCTGTGACCCCGTGTCCTGGACTTCCCTAACATCGGGAACAATCTTCCTGCATCTAGCCTGTCCAACCCCTTAAGAATTTTGTAAGTTTCTATAAGATCCCCTCTCAATCTCCTAAATTCTAGAGAGTATAAACCAAGTCTATCCAGTCTTTCTTCATAAGACAGTCAGAGTTGATCATTAAAATCTTCTCTGGCCCCTCACTACAATAATACCGTCTTTTGGATAAGATATAAAATGTCGGACCCAGCAGCTGCATTATTGAGTTCATGTAGAATATTTGGGAATGAGCTGGGAAGTATTCTTCTCCCTGTCCTGGCTGACATTTATCCTTGAATTAACTTAGCAGAAAGCATGAGATATTATATCATTGCCGTTTAGTTTTGTTTAGGGATACAGTGTGGAAACAGGCCCTTTGGCCCACCGAGTCCACGCCGACCAACAATCGCCCCATACACTAGTTCTGTTCTACACTCTAGGGACAATTAACCTACAAACTTACAAGTCTTTAGAATGTAGGAGGAAATTGGAGCAGCCGGAGAAAACTCACACGATCTTAGGGAGAACGTACAGACAACTACCATAGTCAGGATCGAACCCGGATCTCTGGTGCTATAAGGCTGCAACTCCACCGCAGTGTCAATGTGCCTTCCTGTTTAAGGATTATTGGTGCGTTTGGCTGCAATGAATCCTATAAAATGTAATCAATTCCTTTCGATCCAAAGTGGATGACCCATATTTGCTTACACTGAAATATATTTTCCATAATTTTACTAATTTGTGTAAGTGGAAATGTATATGCTGCTCTCTATGCCACCTTGCATATTTAGCAATAAATATGGTGGGTGGTTGAAGGTAGACACAAATCGCTGGAGTAACTCAGGGGGGTGAGGCAGCATCTCTGGAGAAAAGGAATGGGCGACGTTTTGGGTCGAGACCCTTCTTCAGACTATTCTTCAGAATAGTTGAGCTGCAAATTAGAATAACAGCCAATTATCCCACTCTGCCCTTGTTCAGAAATCAGTGAGTGGCAGAAGACAATAATTTGGCTTAATGTACACGAGAGGACGTTCTTGCAGTGACCCGTGTGCGTTGCTTCAGTATAATCTGCTATTCTTTTACTCTTGTACTTAAATATGATTGTGCTTGTGTATAGTTAGATTTTAATTTAAGTGTATGTAACAAAGGAATTTCACATGCTAGGGTACATGTGACAAGAAAGTGCCATTGAACTGTTCTCTATATTTTTGGATAGCACAGACTCTCTTATTGAAAAACTTTCCTAATATTTGACATTTTTTTAATTTACCATGTCATGGTGTCATATTGGCTAACAAGCAAACTTTCATTAGCAAAGCAGGCAACAATGTAAGCCACGTTCTTATTCTCCCACAGATATCCATAAATGGCACTAGCGATATAGATGATATTGAATCGGGTAAGTTTCCATTTAATTTGTTTGCTTGGCGCTGAACTTTCCATCGGGAGCCTGGAATATCTCGATGAGATAGCCAGTTGAGCTCCATTGTCGGCTCTGAAAGGCACGGTCTCGAGTAAGGAAGCGGCCGTTTCCAGGGTTCCCAGGCCGCTGAGAGGACTCTCCCGAAGCCGGAACAACATCACCCGGCAAGAACGGCCTGGAACATCGGGCCTCCGTAAAGGCAACTGTGGAGGCCTCAATTGGCCCGACTATGGGGGAACTGGGGTTGGGGGACTGGCCTTTGTGCCTTCCCTCATAATGGGAACCATTGTGGGGGGATGTTTTCATGTTAAAGTTCTTTAGTATTGTCATGTTTGTATTCTTTTTTTTATGTGCTGCATTGGCATAACAAATTCCACCAGCCTGGCTGTGTGCTCATTAAAATCAATCAATCAATCAATCAAATATAAATCAGCACAGCAGCCACAGCAACAACGGGTTATGTCTTCTGGAAGTTCATCCATGATCATATTGAATGGCGGTGCAGGCTCGAAGGGCCGAATGGCCTACTCCTGCACCTATTTTCTATGTTTCATGTAAATAACAAGCATTAGCTTACCCTGTCCACTTTCTACAGATGCTGGTTTGTACCAAATGCTGGAGTAACTCAGCGGAACAGGCGACCTGATCCGCTTAGTTACTCCTGCACTTTGTGTCCATTCTTGACACTTGACTTGACTTCAGCAACTGACAGTGGCAGAGAACATGCTGGTTATATATTGTTTAAGAAGGAACTGCAGATGCTGGAAAATCGAAGGTACACAAAAATGCTGGGGAAACTCAGCGGGTGCAGCAGCATCTATGGAGCGAAGGAGATAGGCAACGTTTCGTGCCGAAACGTTGCCTATCTCCTTCGCTCCATAGATGCTGCTGCACCCGCTGAGTTTCTCCAGCATTTTTGTGTACCTTCTGGTTATATATTGTGTTTCTGATGGGATTCCCCCTTACAATCATATCTTTATTTCTATGCAGACTTGTCCTTGGAGTTTCCATGTGCTCTAGGCCCGGCCAGCGCCCCCTCACTGGTCAGTGAACCCTCAAGCCCACTTCCATCAGCAGGCCTCAGCATCCAGCAGTCACAGGCAGACCCTGCCCCAGTCAAGGGCCTAGGCGGTGATGGGGTCTCCCTCTCAGTGCCTGAAACTGCAGATGAATTTGCAGATGAAGAAATTATTGGAGAAGACCTGGACACACTGTTGGATTCTTTCGGAGGGGCAAATGAATTTCCGACGGTAAGGGATAGGAGTATATAAGAAGGAGTGTAAATTCCAGTGGTCAGTTGGTCTTGTACTCTGGAGTAGAACACACAATTAGCTTGCTAATCAAGATTGCAATTCACCCAGTCGGTCTCGGGTTTCTGTGACTAAAAGCCCTGTCCCACGGTACGTGTTCATTCCAAGAGCTCTCTCTCCCGAGTTTGCCCCGATTCGAACCCGGAGATTTACGGTAATGGCCGCTCGTCGGTACTCGGGGCTCTCGTGGACATTTTTCAACATGCTGAGAAATCTTCACGAGTCTTCCCGTGCTTATCTGCCGTTAGCGAGTCTTCCCGAGTACCTGCCGTTAGCGTTACGAGCCGGTAAGAGACGTCCCCGAGCTCCGACGTACCCGCTACATTCATTCTCCGTGCTTACCACGAGTTTGATTTTTTTTTTTAACTCGGGAGAGCTCTTGGAATGAACTCGTACCGTGGGACCTGAGATAGTAAGACCTGAGTGATCTCCTGGACAAGTGTCGATCGCCTGGATTGGGGTCGGAGAGGAATTTCCCGGATTTTTTTCCCGAATTGGACCTGGGTTTTTATCCGTTTTTTTGCCTCCCCCAGGAGATCACGAGGTTCTTGGGGTGGAGAGGGGTGATAGCGGTATAAAGGGGAGGGTAGTGTCTTGTGTTCTGTGTCTTGTGTCTACTGTTTGTGGGTAAGTTTAGTGTCTGTTGTGTCTGTTTAGTGTTCAGCCATGAGCGAATGGCGGTGCGGGCTCGACGGACCTGGTGGTCTACTCTCGCACCTACTTTCTATGTTTCTATGTTTCTATGGGACAGGGCTTTATCAGTTTTTGTTTTGGTTTTAGAGATAAGGTGCAGAAACATGCCCTTCAGTCCATCAAGTCCGCACAGACCAGCGATCCCCGCACATGAACACTATCCTACACTAAGGACAAAATGTTGTATTTATATCAAACCAATTTACCTACAAACCTTTGTACGTCTTTGGAGTGTGGGAGGAAACCGAAGTTCGCTGAGAAAACCCACGCAGGACACAGAGAGAACGTACAAACTCCGTACAGACAATTCGGCTATGGATGCCAAGTCATTGGGTATTTTTAAAGTAGAAATTGATAGGTTCTTAATGACACAATAAATTAATAATAAATGTTTAATGATAAACATTAATAATAATAATGCCTGTTTATTGTTTCTGGCCATAAGACTCTACTGTATCCGCAGGCATCAACAACAGGGACAGTTCCCACCAACCTGCCCAACGATGTGTCCCGGCTCCTCGCCGTCTTACCCAGTGGTGCCCCAGTGCTTCCGTCTGCTGTGAAGGGTGATGTGGGCCCAAAGGTGTGTCTTCCACCGGCCTATTCCATGCCTCCCGCCCAGAAGATGGACACCCTGGACACTATCGGTCCATGCACAACTGTGAATAATCTAGATTCCTTGGACCTATTCCCTGGGACAGAACCTCAGCCCGGTAAGTATCTATTCTTTCTTGTACCATTGACCACTCATTTGGTGGGGAAACGCATCGGTTTGTTTAAAATCTTCTCCCAAGGCAAATGTGACTTTATGAGTTGTATTGTGTCCATGGACTCCTAGGCAATGCACACCTCATACCAAATGTGTCGGCCTTGGTGGATGTTTAAACAGACTTGCAAGAATATTACCATCGTTGTATGGTGCAGTTCTGCTGCCCCATTATAGGAAACATGAGGCTTTGGAGAGAGTACAGAAGCGGTTTCCCAGGAAAGACACACAATGTTGCAGGAACTCAGCAGGTCAGGCAGCATCTCTGGAGAAAAGGAATAGGTGACGTTTTGGGTTGGTCTCCAAATCTGAGGAAGGACATTATTGCCATAGAGGGAGTGCAGAGACGGTTCACCAGACTGATTCCTGGGATGTCAGGGCTGTCTTATGAAGAAAGACTGGATAGATTTGGTTTATACTCTCTAGAATTTAGGAGATTGAGAGGGGATCTTATAGAAACTTACAAAATTCTTAAGGGGTTGGACAAGCTAGATGCAGGAAGATTGTTCCCGATGTTGGGGAAGTCCAGGACAAGGGGTCACAGCTTATGGATAAGGGGGAAATCCTTTAAAACCGAGATGAGAAAAACTTTTTTCACACAGAGAGTAGTGAATCTCTGGAACTCCCTGCCACAGAGGGTAGATGGAAACCTCTGGAGACTTTGCGTCCCAGTCAAGGTTTCCGTGCGGTTCCCGGAGGTTTTTGTCAGTCTCCCTACCTGCTTCCACTACCTGCAACCTCCGGCAACCGCACGGAAACCTTGGGTGGGGCGCAAAGTCTCCAGAGGTTTCCGTTCAGGTTTCCTAAGTGGGACAGGGGCATTACTCCAGCCTTTTGTGCCCAACCTCAGTTGCTCTTCATTCATCTCATTGCTGTGTTCTGTGTTAGTTGCTTCATTAATTCCTTTCCCTGTATTTTACTGAAATAAACATAGTTGTTTGCAACCGTGAGATGTTCTTTCTCCATTCATTGATCCGAATCCTCGACAGTGTCTAAATTTTATCGCAACAATAATGAAGATCATTTTTGTGCTTCACCAGCATCGAGACCGATGACGCCAATCAACAATAAGAGTGCGCCAAGCAGCTTCTCATTGGTGAGCCCAATATTTTCATTACACCTTCTTTACGGCAGTTAGAGTTATGGTTAGTACAGGAAATATGTTGGTCCGGACACAGTTGCTTTCATTGTTTAGTTTAGATTACTTTAGAGACACAGTGTTGAAACAGGCCCTTCGGCCCATCGAATCCACGCCGGCCCTCGATCACCCGTTCACACTAGTTCTATGACATCCCACCTTTGCATCCACTCCCTACACACCAGGGGGCGATTTTACCGAGGGCCCATTAATCCTCAAGCCCGCACATCTTTGGGATGTGGGAGGAAACCAGATCACCCGGAAGAAACCCACGAGATCACAGGGAGAACGTGCAAACTCCACAGAGACAGCACCCGAGGTCAGAATTAAACCCGGGTCTCTAGCACTGTGAGGCAGCAGCGCTATCAGCTGTGCCGCTGTGCTGCCATGGCGACAATGAATTTATCACACGAACAAACTTTTCACACTGACTAGACCTTTCCAGCGTTTGCCTCTATTTATTTCCTGGAGCCTCCACGCCGTGCTGTGATCCAATGCCTTTACAACCCAGGTTAAGGGGCTGTCCCACTGTACGAGCTAATTCAAGAGTTCTCCCGAGTTTCCCCTGATTCAAACTCGTAGAATTACGGTAATGGCCGCTCGTAGGTATTCGGGGACTCTCGTGGACATTTCTCAACATGTTGAAAAATCTTCACGAGTCTTCGCGTTTCCCGAGTACCTGCCGTTAGCGTTGCGAGCCGCTAAGAGCTCCGACGTACCCGCTACGTACATGCTACATGCTTACCACGAGTTTTGATTTTTTTTTTAAACTCGGGAGAGCTCTTGAATTACCTCGAACAGTGGGACAAGCCCTTTAACAAAGACATTCACCGTGCCCAGATGGTCAAAGTGTCCCGTTCTCACCCGTCACCATTCTGCCTGCTCTAGCAAGAAGCAGTGGGTGGGAATCGGGGCTCTCACTGAATTTTGAAGATCAAGTGGAAAAGTTCAAAAATCCAGATTAATAGATGAGGTGCATTTGTTTATTCGGTTATGGTATTATGAGCGTTTATTGTTCATCCCCAATTGCCCTCGAGAGTGGTTGCTGATCAGGTAGTTTCTTCAACATTGTGCTCCCACTGTGCTGTTGTTGGGGTTGTAATCTCCCTGCATTTAGACTCCGTGATGAAGGGATTCCTATCCCCAGCAACGACCTGGTAGAAGCTGCATTGCAGCTCGTGGTGGACAGGGCAGGACTGAGTTGGCAGCAGTAGTCCTCACGCTCTGTACCAGCTGTCAGAGTAAGGAGGGGAAAGTGGGCCGAATCCTCACTGTCTCCGTCTCTTTCTGCACCAGGGTAAGCAAGCGAGCTGCCCGGCCACACCCAGCTATCCAGCCGCCTTCCTTGGATTAGTGCAGAGAGGCAGCGAATCGACTCCGTCGCCGTTGACAAAAAATCCGCTCAGCGACACACACGATCTGCGCCAGGCCTGTTCCAGCTGCTTTATTAAAACAGGTAAAGACAACTCTGCATCTTGACTCCTTGTGCTCAGCCGTTGGGCTGGCTGCAGAATGCGCGGGGCTGAGTGAGTGCTTCCGTCCGTAGCTGTTGTGAGGTAGGAAGGAACTGCAGATGCTGGTTTAAACTGCAGATAGACACAAAAATGCTGGAGTAACCCAGCAGGACAGGCAGCATCTCTGGAGAGAAAGAATGGGTGACCTTTTGGGTCGAGGCCTGAAGAAGAAACATAGAAAATAGGTGCAGGAGAAGGCCATTCGGCCCTTTGAGCCAGCACTGCCATTCATTGTGATCATGGCTGATCGTCCCCTGTCAATAACCCGTGCCTGCCTTCTCCCCATATCCCTTGACTCCACTAGCCCCTAGAGCTCTATCTAACTCTCTCTTAAATCCATCCAGTGGCTTGGCCTCCACTGCCCTCTGTGGCAGGGAATTCCATAAATTCACAACTCTCTGGGTGAAAAGTTTTTTTATCTCACCTCGGCCTTAAATGACCTCCCCTTTATTCTAAGACTGTGTGGCCCCTGGTTCTGGACTCGCCCAACATTGGGAACATTTTTCCTGCATCTAGCTTGTCCAGTCCTTTTATAATTTTATATGTTTCTATAAGATCCCCCCTCATCCTTCTAAGCTCCAAGAAATCCCCTCATCCTTCTAAACAGCTAGAAGCTGGCATTTTTGAGGGCCCATTATTTCTCAAACACGAGGCCTCCCAGCTGTTATCGAGCAACTGGTTAGCACGCAACAAAAGCTTTTCACTGTACCTCGGTACACATTAAACTAATGTGATGATATTAAACTAAACTAAAGCCTATCTACGCTAATCCCATTTGCCTCTTTCTGACCCATGTCCCTCTACACTTCCCTATCTAAGTAAAAAACGGACACAAAGTTGTGGAGTAACTCAGCAGGTCAAGCAGCATCTCTGGAGAACATGGACAGGTAGCATTTCGGGTCAGGACCCTTCTTTAGACTATCACTGTTTGGTGGCATTGCATTTAACTTTGCATGGGTGACTGTTTTCTTGGATGGGAAACTAGAGTTAGAGATGGGAAAAGTGAGTTGTTATGATTGTAGAGGAGGTGGTATCTCTGAAATAAGGTGAGCGAGGTGCGGATTTCACTGAAGTTCTTCACAGGACTGGTTTGCCAGTACAACAGGTAGAGGTTGACAAGTTTCCTCAGAATGGATCACTTCTTCTCTAATGTCCATTAATCATAGATAGCAACAGCAGCTGTGAAATATCTAGGTGCCCATTAGGGAATGGCAGTGAATGTGAAAAATTGATGGCCTTGCAAGTAATTAGCTGGGTCATCTAATCAAAGGAAACTGCAGCAGCGAGTTGCTTCTCGTGTTAAATCTCCATTGTAACCTGCTGTGATGTTGAACCCACTGGAACCCTGAGGGGAGATTGCTCATTTAAGTCTGTTAATGCCTTGGAGCTTGGCACTGAATTCAACATTGTGCAGGAAGGGATGCTACACTCAGGCTCCCTGATGTAGAAGAGACCACATCAAGAGCACTGAAAGCATTAGATGAGGTTGGAGGTCTGTGCATTATTTCATCTGGAAATGTTTAGTCGCTGAACGGAGACAGGAGAGGTGGTGTAGGGACAGTTATTGCTTCTCCTACAAATGCAGAGTAAAGTGCCAGGGGGAGGGGAAAGGACCAAGGGAACTAAGGATGTGTGGGAAGGAACCGCAGATGCTGGTTTACATCGAAGATAGACGCAACATGCTGGAGTAACTCAGTGGGTCAGGCAGCATCTCTGCAGGAAAGGAATAGGTGGCGTTTCAGGCCGACAGTCTTCAGATTGAGAGTCGTGGGAAAGAGGGAGCTATGAAAAGGTTCAGAATGAATCGGAACCGCCATCGATGACTAAGGAAAGGTGGAACTCACAATGGCTGTGGTAGAGTTGATAATGACGGAATATATGGAGCTGTGGATGAGGTAATAACGAAGGGATTCAACAAGTTTTGATCGATGTCGTCATCGATGTCTAACCTTAACTTTTTTTTTTTCTCTCTCCATCGTTGCTGCCTAAACTGCTGGGAATTTCCACCATTCTCTTTGTCGCAGGTTGCTCATTTATCTCGGTATCTTACATACCCTGCATTATAATTTTCCTTTCTCTCTGTATTCGCATTCATGTCTCTGTACGTACAGCTCCCCGAGGCAGACCAGCTGCAGTTAGGAAGCTGCCACCACCCTCTCTCGGCTACCACCAACTCCATCCGTGTCCTTTAATGTCGCCTCTCCGCAGAGATTCCCTTTCTTCCCTCCACCACTCTCCCTCCTTTGTGAGTAACTCGGAAGAGTGGGACAGGCCCTTGGGGTTCAGGCCTGTAGGACTGAGATGAAGAGATGATTTTCATTTGACATTTTGTGAATCATTGACGTTCTCAGCCCCAAATAGCTGCAGCTACTCAGTTCAGTGTTCAGATATTTAGATTGCGAGGTATCTATTGCCCCTGTCCCACTTAGGAAACCTGAACGGAAACCTCTGGAGACTTTGCGCCCCACCCAAGGTTTCCGTGCGGTTCCTGGAGGTTTTTGTCAGTCTCCCCACCTACTTCCACTACCTGTAACCTCCGACAACCACTTGCAACCTCCGGGAACGGCACGAAAACCTTGGGTGGGGCTCAAAGTCTCCAGAGGTTGCCGTTCAGGTTTCCTAAGTGGGACAGGGGCATTAAGTGTTTGGGAGATATGGGATCTTGCATGAAGCTAGAGTCGGTACGAGTGATCAGCCATGATATTAATTAATGATTGAGCGTGCTCTGCATGTTTTACGTAATTCCTAATGTTTTTAAAACCATTTGTTTGTTACCGGCTTCCCTCCCTTGGTCCATTGCATTAACTTTGGTCTAATTGCTGATTTTCTTTCCCCATGTTGTTTTAGGAGCTAAAGCATTAGATTATAATTATAACCCTGACCTAGACCATAAATGTAAAAAAGATCTTCTTATTGGAAGACTGAAGGAGCTAACAAACTCGCGATGGAAAAGACTCAGGCCCCGACCGACCCGGAATAATTACGGAGGGCCATACTACTTGTGTAAAGGTATGGATGTGTGAGTAATTCAATACTGCTCATAATGGAGACCTAACCTTAAAATACATCATGTGTATGCTGTATGTGTATGTGTATACATATGCTGATTCACGTTTTAACTATTTCATTTCCCCCACATTCATGTGGATAATGAATGCAGGAGAAATTAAATAGTTAAAATGTGAATTCGCTTTCTGATGGAGTACTTCAACTTAAGATTGTTGTTCTTTAAGAGTAAGTAGGATCAATGTTCTGTTTTAAGTCAACGGATCTAGAACGTAGAACAGTAGAGTGTCGGAAGGAACTGCAGATGCTGGTGTAAACCAAAGATAGACACAATATGCTGGAGTAACTCAGCGGGACAGGCAGCATCTCTGGAGAGAAGGAATGGGTGACGTTTCGGGTCGAGACCCGAAACGTCATCCATTCCTTTTCTCCAGAGATGTTGCCTGTCCCGCTGAGTTACTCCAGCATTTTGTGGCCCTATAGAACAGTACAGCACAGGCCTTCCAGCTCATGATGTCTGTACCAAACATGTTGCCAAATTAAACTAATCGCATGATCCATACCCTTCCTTTCCCTGTATATCCATGTGGCCATATAGAAACCTTGAATACGCCACCATTGTATCTGCTGTCATAACAAGGTGAATTGAGTACCGTAAAAGCTTCTTAAACACCACGAACATCTCTGCTTCCACCACTTCCCTTGGCAGCACTGAGAATTTGGGACTTAGTCTGAAGAAGAATCTCGATCCGAAATGTCGCCTATTCGTTTTCTCCGGAGATGCTGCCTGACCCACTGAGTAACTCCAGTGTTTTGTGTCTACAGCAATTGAAGTCTTTTTTTTTTCCATACGGACGCGTGACATTTGTGAGAGCTGTTAAGAATCAATATTTATGGGAGACTGGTGCTAAACTGTAGCAGCGATGCTAAATGGCATTCTGCAGTGGAGCAGATTAGCAGTACTTTTAGTAAATGTGCAGTTCTGACGAATGGTCACTTGGGAACATCTGTCCCGTTAATGTGGATGGGGGTGTGCGTGGTTACTGAAGTCTACAATGAGAGTTAGGGTCACGTTGTTGGGAAAAGAGAGGGGTAAATCGTATCATCTGCATACTTGGTCATGTACAGGTGTGGAGGGGAGCCCTGTGAACCAGTGGGCCAGACTGTTGTTCAAGTATCCATAAGGAGGGGTCGATGCCCAGGCCATGGTTAGAATGCTGAGCTGTAATCGATGAACAGCATTCTTAGAGTGTCTCTGTTGTCGAAACATCCAGAGACGAGGCAAACTGATAGCATCCAGTGTGGGGGGTAGCAACCGGCCAGGACCTCGAAGCACCGCCCTCGTTGAGGCAGAGAATTGGAGCCACAGAATCAATATTTATGGGAGACTGGTGCTAAACACTCTAAATGGCACAGTGGAGAGATTCAGATTCAGATGTCAGATTCATTTTAACATTGTCAGTGTCAGTGTAAACAGTACAGAGAACAACGAGTAAATGCAGAGAGTGGTGAGTCTGGAATTCTCTGCCTCAGAGGGCGGTGGAGGCCGGTTCTCTGGATGCTTTCAAGAGAGAGCTGGATGGGGCTCTTAAAAATAGCGGAGTCGGGGGATATGGGGAGAGGGCAGGAACGGGGTACTGATTGGGGATGATCAGCCATGATCACATTGAATGGCGATGCTGGCTCGATGGGCCAAATGGCCTACTCCTGCACCTATTGTCTATTGTCTATTTAGGGCAGGCAAGAAAATAAGTTGCAGATTTATGGTGTAAACACATGTGATCAATTCAAAAAGGTGATGTTCTCAATTTGTTTCTTCACAGATATAGTGAGTAAGGGGGACTGCAAGTATGGGAATCAGTGTACATTTGCTTACTGTCAGGAGGAGATAGATGTCTGGACACTGGAGCGTAAAGGAGCAATAAACCGCGAGCTACTCTTCGACCCACTAGGAGGCGACACGAGATGCAGCCTCACCGTAGCTAAACTGCTGAAAGAACATCTTGGCCACTTTATGTATCTTTGTGAGGTGAGATATTGTAAAACACATGGGAGTCTTTTCACCCCAACTTCTTTTTTCACTACTCTTTAAATAACATAACACCTCCATTTCCCCCCATTGTTGTTTTCAAACCACCCCGTGGCTTAGGCATTCATGGCAACCCTCTCCCTACATGGCAATGTACATATTGTGTCAAAAACCCAAATACAAAACGTGGACAGTTTCTGGCCTAATCAGGTTTGCATTCCCTAAGTAATGCCTTTAGAACCTGCTGAAAGGTAATACTCCGAACATGTTCAAGAAGGAACTGCAGATGCTGGAAAATCGAAGGTAGACAAAAGTGCTGGAGAAACTCAGCGGGTGCAGCAGCATCTATGGAGCGAAGGAAATAGGCCGAAAAGAGTCTGAAGAAGGGTTTCGGCCCCGAAACGCTGCCTATTTCCTTCGCTCCATAGATGTTGCCGTACCCGCTGAGTACCCTGCGGGTAGGTTGCAAAGTCTCCAGAGGTTTCCGTTCAGGTTTCCTAAGTGGGACAGGTTTCCTAAGTGGGACAGGGACATATAAGGGCCTGTTTCTACACTGTATCTCTAAACTAAACTAAAGCCATTCTGGTGGCATGGAGATTAAGTCTTCATATCAGCGGCAACACTAAATAGAATCAGCCTGAAGAAGGATCCCCACTCGAAAAGTTACAGTGATGCCCACCTCAGTATACGCTTCCTTTCCCCATTGATTACTTTTTCCCTCATTCCTCAATTCAGTGAAGCCAAATTGAAAGCCACCGTATCCTGTACGCACTTCCCTTTTAAATGGGTTTATTGTAAACTCCAAATGCATTCCCCCTCCCCTCTTTCAATCTCTGATGCTCATTTACGCCTTCTGTTACAGGAATGTTTTGATAGCAAACCCAGGTTAATAAGCAAGAAGATTAAGGAGGATGCATCATTCTGTTCTAATCCAGAAATTGTGCACGATTTTGAAGAGAATAAGTGAGTATGCAGGATCTCAATGCAGAGTATCATGTATCTATACACTGAACGGCTCAATTGTAATCATGCATTGTCTTTCTGCTGACTGGTTAGCACACAACATAAGCTTTTCACTGTACCTCTTGTACACGTGGCAGTGAACTAACCTAAACTAAACTAAACTAAACCCCCAGGTGCCTGGTCCACATGTTGCGTGCCACAACGGTTAAGTATTGCAAGATCCGCCAGTTCCAGGAGCACTGCCAGTTCGACGTGTGCCGGCATGAGGTGCGCTATGGATGCCTGCGGGAGGACAGCTGTAACTTCGCCCACAGCCTCGTCGAGCTCAAGGTCTGGGTGATGCAACAAAGTTCAGGTACACCCGAGGAATTCCGCTGTGTGCTTTCTGCTCAACATTCCCACGTTAGGCATGTAAACATGTCCACAGCAAGGTGAACCGACAGACCTAAAACTCTCTTTACACTGGCAACAGCCAATCTTCCCTGTCCCGCCTGCAACTGGTCCAAAACGCCGCAGCGAGACTCCTGACGGGCACCCGAAAAAGGGACCACATCACCCCGATCCTGGCCTCTCTCCACTGGCTCCCTGTGCGGTTCTGTATACATTTCAAGACCCTCCTCAATGTCTACAAAGCCCTCAATGGGCTTGCCCCCTCCTACATTAAAAGTCTTCTCACCCACCACTCCACCTCCAGGTCCCTCAGATCGGCCGACTTGGGGCTGCTGAATATCCCGCGGTCTAGGCATAAGCTCAGGGGCGACCGTGCCTTTGCGGTTGCAGCTCCTAGACTGTGGAACAGCAGCATCCCCCTTCCCATCAGAACAAACTACCCCCTCCATCGACTCCTTTAAGTCAAGACTAAAAACGTATCTATACTCCCAGGCCTTTCCTGACGTCCACTGAGCGAGGGCTACATGTATATATGTACGTAGTTTGTTTGTTTATACTATTCTTATAACAAATGTAAAGCACTTTGGCCAACAAGAGTTTTTTAAAGTTTTAAATAAATGTGACTTGACTTGACTAAAAGATTGGCAGCACCACCTGAGGCTGGTTTAGTTTAGAGATACAACGTGGAAATAGGCCCTTCGGCCCACAGAATCCCACACTGACTAGCCAGCACTCCGTACACTAGCACCATCCCTGCACACAATTCTCATTTTATTTTAAATCTTTTCCCAAACCAACTAACTTTGTAGTGTGGGGAGGTGAAGGTGTCTGGAGCACAGTGGACTTGCGTACTCCCAGCCTTGTCCACATGAAGCCTCATTGTTCCATGTTGCATTGTGGTGATTCTGTAATCCCCATTCATCTTGCAGGCATCACGCACAGTGAGATTGTAGAGGAGTCTACGAAGTATTGGCAGTGTGTGGAAGCAAGTGCAAACAAGCTACAGGTACCTTGAGGTCACTTAAACCACTTAATAGCATGTGGTTATAAACTTATTCATTCCTTCGTTTGTTCATTTGTTTATAACCACAACAGCACCTTGCATTTATACAGCGGCCTTTAAAGTCTAGAGGGCCTAGTTTTATGGCGAGAAGGGCAAAATTTAAAGGAGGAATGCATGGCAGGTTTACTCACACAGATGTAAAACGAAAGTTGTTTTTTAAATGTGCTATATAAATAAATGTGACTCGACTTGACTGATGGTTCTGTGTTTTGCTTGCTTGAGGTATCATCTAAAGCTGGCAAAGCAAACTCGCTGGGCATGAAGATGAAGTTTGTCTGCGGCCAGTGCTGGAGGAATGGGCAGGTGGTGGAGCCAGACAAGAGCCTCAAGTACTGCAATGCCAAAATACGCCACGGGTCAGTTCACTTCCTTGCACTTTGATCTTTTTCAAGGAATAGGGGGGGTTAGGCCCAGAATGTGACGCACAGCTACTAAATGGTGCACAAGATGGGAAAAGTTGGGGGATAGATAGTTATGGCAAATACTGGTGCGGTCTGAGTGGGAATCTAGCTGGATCTCTGATATTAAGATGTTATGTTGGCAATTGTTCTCCCACCATGTTCCTCTTATTCCCTTTCACTTATCCGACTGGCGTCTTGCAGCCTGGCTTGTCCATTCCGCTGTTGGAAGTGTTAATGTACTCGGATTCTGACAACAGCCACCCTTTAGTTCTTTGGCCAAGTAGCCTTGCTTTTCACAGTGGAGCCCGGGTGTTAAGTTTGCAGTCTATTCAGCTCTCTATTGCAGCAGGTACACGCATTAATTAACAGCTCGTGCTCCGATCTCCGCAAACACTCCACAGTGATCAGAGCTCCTCCTGACACATCATTGTTGTGATCAGTTGTATGACCTGCGCATGCAGAGAGACGGGCACTGCAAAAGCTCAGCAGGTCATGCAGCATCTCAGGAGGATGTGGGTAGGCAACGTTTTGGGTTGGGACCCTTCTTCAGATTGACGGTAGGAGGGGAGGAAAAATCTGGAAGAGATTGAATATGGGTCCCCGATCAACTGGAATAACTCAGTGATTCTCAACCTGGGGCCAAGTTCATGGCAAATTTCAGGGGGGGCACAGAACATTTTGGGGATTTAGGGGGCCACTGGCTTAATGAAGGGGGCCACAGAGCTACCACCCTGTTGCCTCCTAAATTTCAGTTCTAATAAATTTAAATAGATAGATAGATAGATAGATAGATAGCCTTTTATTGTCTATGTAGTTGAAATATATTTTTAACGTATGATTATAAATGGTTGTTTTATTGAACCCACAAAATATTTTTGATGTTTGTGGAATAGAATAAAAGAGAATATATGTGCAATTGATAGACACTGATATTTTTATGGAAGGTATTATAATATTGAAGTAGTTTTTTTCCGCTATTAATGTCTGGGGAGGCCACAGAAAATTAAAAGATCCCAAGGAGGCCATGAACTAAAAAAGGTTGGGAACCACTGTTCTAACTGAATCAGTCTGAAGAAGAGTCCTAACCCGAAACGTCACTGATCTATGTTCTCCTAAGTTGCTGCCTGACCAGCTGAGTTACTCCAGCAGGCTGTGTTTTTTTTTGTGTTTTTTTAAATATTTTATTTTATTAGCAGTAAGTACAATCATATGGCGCCAAAGTGCCTAATATATATTTTCAGAATACATTTTATGTACTGCATCTTATTTTTTTTGTTATATTAAAGAAAGATTAGAATAAGAAAAATAAATTTGATAGTAAAGTTGAGAAAAAGAAAATAGAAAAAAGAGAATAAGTCATAAATTTTTTTAAATAAAAAGGTGAGATCATTGTTTGTAATCTTGACCAACCCTCGTCCAGTCCTGAAACAGTTAGCTTTTACAATTGTGTTGCACAATATGATTCCAAAAAGACGACAAACGGAGACCAACTCCTTATGAATTGGGCTGATTTATCCATTAGGAGGAATCGCATTTCCTCCAGATGAGCGGTGTCCAGCATACTTGAAATCCACATTTTAAGCGTTGGTATTGATGTATTTTTCCAAAATTTAAGTATTAATTCTTTTGCTATTATTAAACCATAGTTAAAAAATAAATGTTGAGATGCGTTCAATTTATTCCCATCTTCCATTACTCCAAATATAATCATTTCAGTATTAGGGTCCATTCTTATCTTAAATAATTTTGTAAATATTTCAAAAATATCACTCCAAAATCTATAAAGTTTTATGCAGGAAACTAAGGAGTGTGTTATAGTTGCGTTTTGGGATAGACATTTATCACAAGTGGGGGATATATTTGGATAAAATTTGTTCAATCTTGTTTTTGAATAATATAATCTATGTAAAATTTTAAATTGAATTAGATTATGTCTTACATTAATCGAACATTTGTGAATATATATCAAGTACTTTTCCCATGTAACCTTCGTAATTTTTATCATTAGTTCCCGTTCCCACTCTTCTCTAAGTACCTCTGTCGATGGTAGGTCTATATTTAGAATACTATTATATAAATATGATATTAATTTTTGTGAGTCAGCTTCAATATTCATTGCTTCTTCCAATAATTCAGGAGTTATTTTTTGATATCCTTGTATATATTTTTTCATGAAATCGCAAATCTGAAGATATTTAAAATATTGGTTGTTTTTCAGTTTAAATTTTAATTGTAGTTGTTGGAATGATAGTATGTTTCCCATTTCGTACATATCCCCGATCCTTCTAATTCCGAGACTTTCCCATTGGTTATATGTTTTATCAATAAGAGATGGTTTAAATAAAGGGTTATTCGCTAAATTCGGCATTAACAATGATAAATTTCTTAATTTTAAAGATAATTTTATTTGTTTCCAAATTCTTATTGTACCATATATAATTGGGTTCTTCTTATATATTGTGTTATTCAGTTTTTTCGGGGAGAAGAGGATCGTTCCTATATTACAAGGATGACAATCCTCCTTCTCCATTTTTATCCACTCTGTCTGTTGGGTAGAACTATCCAGCCAATACATTATATTCTTAAGTGTTTAAGAAGGGACTGCAGATGCTGGAGAATCTAAGGTACACAAAAAAGCTGGAGAAACTCAGCGGGTGCAGCAGCATCTATGGAGCGAAGGAAATAGGCAACGTTTCGGGCCGAAACCCTTCTTTAGTCTGAAGAAGGGTTTCAGCCCGAAACGTTGCCTATTTCCTTCGCTCCATAGATGCTGCTGCCCCCGCTGAGTTTCTCCAGCTTTTTTGTGTACATTATATTCTTAATATGTACTGCTCAGTAATAATACATAAAATACATAAGTGAAAGTCCCCCGACCTCTTTTGGTTTACATAAATGTTTTTTTGTAATTCTATGTGATCTATAGTCCCAAATAAAATTAGTAATATTAGAGTCTAATTTAAAAATAAAAATATTTTGGTATATATACCCATAGTAATTGTGGTAAGAAGATCATTTTTATAGACTGAAATAGGTATAGTAATTGTGGTAAGAAGATCATTTTTATTGCATTTATTCTACCTAATAATGATAAAGGAAGTGTTTTCCAAAATGTAATCAGCGTATTAAGTTTATTTACAGTCTGTGTGGTTGACTGTAATCCGTCATCACTGAGCCATTCCACCAAACCTCTTCGTAAATCCCTTCCGAAGCTTTCACTTCCTTCCTAAAGAGTGATCCTCCTCTGTTTTTTTGCGCAGGTGGACGAAAGAGCGGCGGGTGATGCTGGTGATGTCCAGCGAGCGGAAGAAGTGGGTTTCCATCCGTCCGCTGCCGTCTTGCAGGAACATCCCTCAGCAGTACGATGTGAGTACGGGGAGGCAGCAGGCTGTCTGTCCCCTTCACAGCCTTCATGACTTTACTTCGCAGCCATTGATGTTTTTAGTTTGAAGGGCCTGTCCCACTTTGCGATTTCAGCGACTGCCGGCGTTATATCAGGGTCGCCGTGAGATTTTGAACATTTCAAAATCCATCGGTGACAAAAAAAATGTCGCGACACTTGAAAAAACAACGTGCGCCATATGTGATCACGCCGCACATTTTTCGGTGACCTGATACGGCAGTCAATGATGCCGGCAGTCGCCGAAAAAAAAATCGGAAAAAAGAGAGACAGGCCCTTTAGAGATACAGCGCGGAATCAGTCCATTCGCCCACCGAGTCCGTACCGACCAGCTCTATGTTGTCTCACTTTGTTATCCACAAGGCAGGGTTTGCTTGGCCTTTCCTGTGGGGTTAATCCTCCAATGTGTCCATCCGCTTACTTTCCAGTTATGTACACACGTGGCCAACGGGAAGAAGTGCCTGTACATTGGGAACTGCTCCTTCGCCCACAGTCTGGAGGAGCGCGACGCCTGGACCTACATGAAGGAGACCAAAAGTGAGCAACTTTCATTTTCAAACTGTTATCCCAGTTATCCCCCTGTGAGTCCACACTTGCTGGCTCCATTCAAAGAGAAGCACTAGCCCTCTTAAATCACCCAGCGTTCTGATTCCCCCCCCTCCCCCCCCATCGCCCCATTTCAGCTATCAAACGCTTTTTGTGATTTAAAAAAAAAAAAAACTTGCCCTCAAGATCCACTTGGACTCTCCCATCTCTCACCTTAAACCCATGTTTCTGATAAACCGAGCAGAAGATGGTTGCAGTGGCGTAGGGTGGGTTTTGAGCGCCCGGGGGCAGTTTAAAGTTTTGCGCCTCCTCATTGGGGGGGGGGAGCGGGGAGGGCAGAGGCAGCGGTGGCTGGGGCAGGGGCAGCGGCGACCAGAACTCGGAGCTGGGGCGGCAGCAGTGGCGGCCTGGCCCGCGCTGTTTTTATACTCACAGCTCCAGGTAACCCCTCCTCGCTCCAACGGCTCCCCGGGCCTCTTAATTTTATTAACAAAACATTTATTCAACAATTTTTTTGCGCCCCTAAAAATTTAGCGCCCGGGGCAACCGCCCCACTGCCCCCCCCCCCCCCCCCCCCCCCCCCCCCACGCTACGCCACTGGATGGTTGAGCTCGTATATAATAGTACTCGTGTATAGCAGGTTTGACCGGATTGTACACCAAGTTTTCCCCTGCATCTCAAGCTTTTTCATTTGCCGTCTTTCATGCAGTGCACGACATGCAGCAGGTGTATGACATGTGGCTGAAGAGTCAGAAGCCAATGATGACTGGAGGGGCGACCGATCTTTCCACTCGGCCAGCTGAGAAGCAGATCCACATGCCCACTGATTACGCTGACGTAGGGGTATGTATGAGATTCAAAATTCAACAGAGTTTATTGTCATGTGTCCCTGATAGGACAATGAAATTCTTGCTTTGCTTCAGCACAACAGAATATAGTAGGCATTGATACAGAACAGATCAGTGTGTCCCCATAATATAAAGACTGGATGACTTGGTTTTACTCTCTAGAATTTAGAAGATTGAGAGGGGATCTTATAGAAACTTACAAAATTCTTAAGGGGTTGGACAGGCTAGATGCAGAAGATTGTTCCCGATGTTCCAGGACAAGGGGTCACAGCTTAAGGATCAAGGGGAAATCCTTTAAAACCGAGATGAGAAGAACTTTTTTCACGCAGAGAGTGGTGAATCTCTGGAACTCTCTGCCACAGAGGGTAGTTGAGGCCAGTTCATTGGCTATATTTAAGAGGGAGTTAGATGTGGCCCTTGTGGCTAAGGGGATCAGGGGGTATGGAGATAAGGCAGGTACGGGATACTGAGTTGGATGATCAGCCATGATCATGTTGAATGGCGGTGCAGGCTCGAAGGGCCGAATGGCCTACTCCTGCACCTAATTTCTATGTTTCTATGTCTATGTTTCTATAAATATATACACACACGAATAAATAAACTGATAAAGTGCAAATAAACAGATAATGGGCTATTAATGTTCAGAGTTTTGTCCGAGCCAAGTTTAATAGCCTGATGGCTGTGGGGAAGTAGCTATTCCTGAACCTGGTCGTTGCAGTCTTCAGGCTCCTGTACCTTCTACCTGAAGGTAGCAGGGAAGATGAGTGTGTGGCCAGGTTGGTGGAGAAAAGAGGAATCTTTTCACTCCTTCGTGTACCAAACAATAAGATTTGATAAGAAAGTTTGGCACAAGGCCACAGTTAACAGATAAACCTGGTTCAGTTCATTTTTTTTTCTGCAACCATTTCTTGCTTTAGGAATCTAAGCAAGGTGTTAATTTATGAAATAATGAAATAAGTAAGTGCTTCACATGTGTCTTTGTTCAAATGCTATAAGTATTATATTATAGGTGAATCTCTGGAACTCTCTGCCACAGAGGGTAGTTGAGGCCAGTTCATTGGCTATATTTAAGAGGGAGTTAGATGTGGCCCTTGTGTCTAAGGGGATCAGGGGGTATGGAGAGAAGGCAGGTACGGGATACTGAGTTGGATGATCAGCCATGATCATATTGAATGGCGGTGCAGGCTCGAAGGGCCGAATGGCCTACTCCTGCACCTAATTTCTATGTTACTATGTTTCTGTTATTGATGGCATGATGTAATAGATCGGCTACCACTGCTGGCTATGTGGGAAGAACAGCAACAGCGAGAAGCAATGGGAGAGACACATCACGTCGGAGAAGCACAAGGATAAGGTGTTCAACTCTGAGGAGGATCAGAACTGCTGGCAACATCGCTTCCCCATGGGAGAGTTCAAGCTGTGTGAGAGGTGAGACACTGGGGGTGGTGTTGACGAAGCAAGAACTGCACAGTGTACCAGCTATACACATTATACCAGTATACATAGCACATGGGCGGCAGGGTGATGTGGCGGTCGAGAAGCTGCCTTATACTGTCAGAGACCCGGGTTCGATCCTGACCCACGGGTGCTTGACTGGACAGAGTTTGTACCTTCTCCCCGTGACCTGCGTGGCATTTCTCCGAGATCTTCGGTTTCCTCCAACACTCCAAAGACGTACAAGTTTGTAGGTTTTTAAGAAGGAACTGCGGATGCTGGAAAATCGAAGGTAGACAAAAGTGCTGGAGAAACTCAGCGGGTGCAGCAGCATCCATGGAGCAAAGGAAATAGGCAACATTTCGGGCCGAAACACTTCTTCAGTTGTACAGGGTCTTGGTGAGACCACACCTGGAGTTTTGGTCTCCTAATCTGAGGAAAGACTTTCTTGCCATAGAGGGAGTACAGAGAAGGTTCACCAGACTGATTCCTGGGATGTCAGGACTTTCATATGAGGAAAGACTGGATAGACTCGGCTTGTACTCGCTAGAATTTGGAAGATTGAGGGGGGATCTTATAGAAACTTACAAAATTCTTAAGGGGTTGGACAGGCTAGATGCAGGAAGATTGTTCCCGATGTTGGGGAAGTCCAGAACAAGGGGTCACAGTTTAAGGATAAGGGGAAAATCTTTTAGGACCCGAGATGAGGAAAACATTTTTCACACAGAGAGTGGTGAATCTCTGGAATTCTCTGCCACAGAAGGTAGTTGAGGCCAGTTCATTGGCTATATTTAAGAGGGAGTTAGATGTGGCCCTTGTGGCTAAAGGGATCAGGGGGTATGGAGAGAAGGCAGGTACGGGATACTGAGTTGGATGATCAGCCATGATCATATTGAATGGCGGTGCAGGCTCGAAGGGCCGAATGGCCTACTCCTGCACCTATTTCTATGTTTCAGACAAGTTTGTAGGTTAATTGGCTTGGTATATAAAATGTAAAAATCTCCCCGGTGTATGCAGGACAGTGTTAGTCGCTGGTCGGCACGGACGCGGTGGGCCAAATGGCCTGTTTCCCGCACGGTATCTCTAAACTAAACTAGTGTTGGAGTAGCTCAGCATGTCACGAGACTGAAAGTGTTGAAGGGCATGTCTCGGGTGTAGGTTGGAAGGATGGAGACTGGTCAAGGGGGGTGGGGGGGGGGATTGGTGCTGTTTGAATGACGTCCGCTCTCCCCCTTTCCCAGACACAAGAAGAAGAGCTGTACCGACGGTGATAGCTGCCGCTACGCCCACAGCCAGGCAGAGCTGAGCGAGTGGCTGGAACGCCAGGAGATCCTGAAAATGAAACTGGCCAAAGCCAAGAAGGACATGCTGATCACCCCGGAGGACAACGATTTTGGCAAATACAGTTTTTTGATGAAAGACGTAATTTAATGGATAAAACCGGTTCAGTTTAATTGTCACTGAAACCTTTTCCAATTTAAGGAGAACTGATTTTGATAACTTGATGGGTCGTCATGAGTTAATTGCGACCTCGTTACGCTGAGAGGTGATTCTTGTCGACTCGCTTGGGCTGCATTTCTCTCCCGTCTTAAATGCGGTCGTTGCAGGAAAGGGGAAACGCCTACGCAGCATCAGATAGTGCTAATTGCAGCTGTGGGTAGGGACGAAGGGGGTGGGGGGGGGGGGGTGGGGGGGGGAGCGGGTGCCGTAGGTGTGACGTCAACGGGTTATAAACACCTGCACGTTGACTGGTTTTATAAACCCTTCCCTCCCCACCCCACACACTACGGCACAGCGAGAGGTGGCTCTGTGAGTTGGCTCTGTAGAACTGAGGAGCTGCTGACAGTCTCAGCCCACTTTCTTCACCGAGATCACTAATCGCAGCCCCCAGTTACTGGACCACCCGACACAGCTTGTGTTGGAACTTGACCAGGGTCTTATTTTATTTTTTTTTTTTTTTTTTAAATAACCTGTGATCGTTGGCCAACAATACTTGCAAACTAACTGTGACCGTGTCACATATATGGACATAACGTACCCTAGTGAGGTTGTAGATCAGTGAGAAAGTAAATGGGAGGGGGGGGGGGGAATAAATGCCAGAGAGTAGAGAGAGGGCATCGCGATGACCAGGCTGAGAGGTCACGTTTTTTAAAAATATATATGTTTTAAGAAGGAACTACAGATGCTGGAAAATCGAAGGTAGACATAAATGCTGGAGAAACTCAGCGGGTGTGGCAGCATCTATGGAGCGAAGGAAATAGGCAACGTTTTGGGTCGAAACCCAAGGGTTTCGACCCGAAACGTTGCCTATTTCCTTTTTTTAAAATATTTATTTTGTGTTTGTCTCTGGTCAGTAGAGCTGTTTTTAAAAAGGGAAAGATAGTGTTGGTTGTGATTTGCCAGGAACGTTACTGAGGTGTTAGCCAGATGACAACATTGATTTCAACAGGTCACATCCATCTCCGGAACTGATTTTTTTTTTATTTTTTTTTTTTAAACGATGAGATACTTTAAATGCATCAACTAGTGCCAGGCGCTAATAGTCCCATTTTCTTCCTTTTTACTCTCAAAGTCCAGCAGAGATATATATCCACTTTCTGTATTCTAACCCATCTGGTCACTGTTGTGTGTGAATGTAGATGTTGTGGTGAGGGGGAGTGTTGGCTCCACTCTCTTCAAAAGGTGACAAAATGGTCAGTGGGTAATCATTCGAAAGGAAACACCCTGACTGAATTGGGGGGGGGGGGGGGGGGGGTTTCACCCTATTTGAGCAACCCAATGCCTGAGGGTAGTTGTAGAAACAAGGAACTGCAGATGTCGGTTTACATTTTTTTAAAAGACAACATGCTGGAGTAACTCAGCGGGTCAGGCAGCATCTCTGGAGAAAAAGGATGGGTGACGTTTCAAGAAGGGTTCCCATCCGTAACATGTCCCGTCTTTTTCCTCCAGGGATGCTGCCTGACCCACTGAGTTACTCCAGCACTTTGTGTCTACCTTAAGTCTAGGATGTTGTGGATTTTGCCCCGATCACCTACCAAAGCCAAGGAAGCATTCCTTTAACTTCATTTTTTTCTGAGAGGGGAGAAAGGGCCAAAATATCTTTGATTGTACACTTTGGATAGTTGAGAAAGAGAGAATCTTTGCGAATCAATGATTTGATGGATGGGCCAAAATAACAACTGCCTTGTGCATTAGTTGAATGCAATGTTATGGCTTTCTTCTGCTGAACAATAGTTCCACCCCCTTTATTCATTCACGGCTAGTCCTCCTCAAACATGGTGCAGATGTAATTTAAAATTGATTAAATATCAGGTCATATGATTTTGTTAATATTGCGTTGGAAGTTAGTGTTTGCCGAGGCTATTCAAGGTATTCCAGGGATAGAATCAGTGGGCCATTCTATCTGAAGATTCATGGAGAGGCATCTTCCTCAGTGGGATCAGCCTGGTGTCCAGGAATTAACCTTCAAGACACAATCATGGGCCAAAGTCAAAGAGGGATTAAAACAAAATAATGCATTGTTTGTTTCTGCAACCCATTCTGTCAGATGTCACACAAATTGGTGTTAATTGTGAGTTTTGGAGAGGGGGCGAGTGTGGCTTTTATTTTGGGAAGCTGGCTTGTTGCCAATAACACCTGATTCTTTTGTCTGAATTCATTCCATTTTACTGTTTTCTAGTAAACTTCTGTGTACTATTTTATTTTAACATATTAGAAGTTGTTTGATGGTTCAGAACCACCCATTCAGGCACGCAATGTCCTGTTGCTTTTGGTTTCGGAAGGTTGTGGAGCGATGCAAGATTGAATAAGTTGCATTGCAAATATTGAACCTGGCACCAGTGTAATTATTGTAAGAAGGAACTGCAGATGCTGGTTTCCATCGAAGATAGATAGGCACAAAAAGCTGGAGTAACTCAGTGAGTCAGGCGGCACCTCTGGAGAAAAGGAATAGGTGACGTTTCGGGTCGAGACCCTTCATCAGACTGTCTCGACCGGAAGTGTTACCTATTTTCACACAGAGTGGTGAATCTCTGGAACTCTCTGCCACAGAAGGTAGTTGAGGCCACAGTTCATTGGCTATATTTAAGAGGGAGTTAGATGTGTCCCTTGTGGCTAAAGGGATCAGGGGGTATGGAGAGAAGGCAGGTACGGGATACTGAGTTGGATGATCAGCCATGATCATATTGAATGGTGGTGCAGGCTCGAAGGGCCGAATGTCCTACTCCTGCACCAATGTTCTATGTTTCTATTCCTTTTCAACAGAGATGCCGCATGATCCGCTGATCCAGTATCTTCTGCCTATATTCGGTGCATTTAGAAACATAGAAACATAGAAATTAGGTGTTAGGACATGTGGGACCACTTGCAGGAAAATGACCAACAACAGTGGGCACAATAATGAGGGGGCATTTGTAACTGAAGGGATCAAGACCTCTGCATTAAACAGAAATAACATTTTACCACCCAACTTGCAAAATAAAAAATCTTAAGATGGCCTCATCCATAACTGTGGGGTTGCTGAGCCAAACTGCGACGAATGGGGAAATGGGGTAGGTCGTAACAGGAAAATATGCATGCTGTAATCGTATTACTGTTGAATTATTATTATTAGAGAAAAGAGGGATCTTTTCCCTCCTTCGTGTACCAAACAATAAGATTTGATAAGAAAGTTTGGCACAAGGCCACAGTTAACAGATAAACCTGGTTCAGTTAATTTTTTTTTTCTGCAACCATTTCTTGCTTTAGGAATCTAAGCAAGGTGTGAATTTATGAAATTATGAAATGCTTCACATGTGTCTTTGTTCAAATGCTATAAGTATTATATTATTGATGGCATGATGTAATTGTAAGGAATTGTAATTCAAATCACTGGAGATGGGACGAATCTTTTTTTCCCCCCATTAAGCTTGTGTACTGCTTTGCATTCGGCTGACAACGAGAGCGTGAGCCATGAGTGAAAGAAAACAGAAGTATTCGGGTGGCAAAAGAAAAATCAGGTTTTAAAATGCAAGTTATAGCGTTGGCAGATGAATTTGGCCTCTTCTCGTTGGTGGCCAGCTGATATTCTGATCATGGTAATCCCCAGGCCAATAATTGCACGTCAGAGCTGGACTTTGGCTGGGATGCCACTGACAGCCCACTGGATTAAATGCAAGAGTAGCCAAGTCTGGCAGACCACCGTGAATTTACAGGGCTGGGGTGGGATTACTAATTCACAAGGGATTTTTACAGTGCTTCCATGTTAGTTTGTCACTGTGGAGTACTGTGGCAACAGCAAAAAGGTCAGGTGTAGGAAGGAACTCCGATGCTGGTTCACACTGAAGATACACTCAAAATGCTGGGAGTACCTCAGCGGGTCAGGCAACATCTCTGGAGAAAAAGAACAGGAGACGTGTTGGGTCGAGACCCTTCTTCAGACTGAAGAAGAGTCTCGACCCGAAATGTCGCCTGTTCCTTCTCTCCACAGATGCTGCCTGATCCGCTGAGTTACTCCAGCATTTTGTGTCCATCATCAGCACGGGAAAGTCAGTGGATTGCACTGACCTGGTCTAAGGATTACTCCAGGCAGTGGGAGACGGGGTGGAAGAGCACATCGTTTTATAAAGATCTCTATTACATTGCCATGGTTTACAAAAAAAAAGTCTTATTAATTTAAAAACAAAAAAATAACATGGTAATTCAGGTTGGTTTAGTTCAGAGGCCAGAAAATTTAAGGCATTTGATGAGAGGTGTTAGTCATTCAGCGCAATGAGAGGGAATGGAATAGTTTTTGTAAGATCGAAGATGAACATAATCATGAATATGAAGTTATGGAGTAAATTGGGAAAGGGGTGAAACTTGCTAAATGAGTATTTGATAACTAATGCTAAAGGAAAGGCGAGTTGAAGAAAATGTCTTTCTGTAGACAATGGTTAACAGTGCTACTAGAATACATAATTGTTTTTAAAATTTCAAAGATAATGTTTAAATGGACTTGGGGAGAGGACATATCTAGGTGGACAAGTCATCCACAGTCTGAACAGACCAACACGCTCTCTCTCCTGTTGGAATGTAAAGTGTTAATTGGCCGGCCATGTGAAAGTTTCATTGCCAGAGGTGTGACAAGGTGGGATTACAGTGATGATCTCCCACCTTACCTCTCCCCAAATCTATAGTTAGATGGCCCTGATGTTGCTAGCTGGATATCACTCATCAGCAGACCAGTGATGTCTTTGGAGGTCCAGGCTACTCGTGGGTGGGGTGGGGTTTGGTGGTAGTGTCAGTGAAGGCAGAATGGGTTGAGGGCATTGAGTGGAGATGTAGGCGGGATAAACTGGGATCATGGTATTGGAGAAGGTGCTGAAGTGTTGAGCATGACCCTGACATGTGACCTTCAGCCATATTCCAGATTGAGGAGCAACCGGGTCATATGGGTCACCGGCTCCATGGTTTTGCTGTACTCTGGGGAGGAACAACGCTGAGTGGAGCAAACCTGCGGATATGATTGTGCTTGTGACAAAATGATCTGCAAATTGGCACTGGAATAGAAGAGAGATGGGAGTTAAATGAAATAATATTGGGGTGACGGTGAGGTATTTTCCCCCCCCCACCCCCCTCTTCAGAAGCTCTACTTCTCATTGCAGCCATATATCTGCTCATCGTTAAAATCATATTTACTTGTTTATATAAAGATATAAATATATATAACTATACATATAAAGTACATTACTGTGATAATGTGTTGGGGCCACCCATGGCTTTGCTAAGTGTGCAGGAGGTTGACACACTCTTGAAATGCTTGGTTTTAAAATGTCTAATTTCCTAAGAGAGCATGTGAAAGCTTGGTGGCCCCTTTATAGAATAAAGAAAGTAAATGTAGTGATATATTATAGGCCCATGCTGATGCATAGGTTTGTTTGGTGAATTTGTATATGTCAACCAATATTGATGTGGATTAGTAATCCAGATTTTTTTGAGATATGACTAAAGACTATAATGGAAACTAAAATGAATGAGGAATTGTAATCATACTGCATGCAGTGGGTAAAGTGGGATTAATGTGCTCACACTTACAGAGAATCTGCTTTACTGATCACTTTGATGCTCTTGTCTTCTGTCAGATTTAACAGTTGGTGTGTTTCTCAGTTCCAATTGTATTGTGGACAGGGCTGGATGTGGCGATTTGAGTGGAAACAAAAACTCCTGCATAAAAGACAGAGTCCCTTCCGCTGGCTCCGACACCAACCATTTCACCTCCCGAGAAAATCCCATTCCTATCATAGCTCCGCCGTAACCCATTTCCAGACCTAAACCCATCGTCGCCACCGATCCAAATCCAACCCCCATCATACACTCCAAGATGGCACAGTGGCGCAGCAGTAGAGTTGCTGCCTTACAGCGCCAGATACTCTGGTTCGATCTGGTTTCAATATATAACATTGTACAAAATATTCTGCCCACTCTCCTCAAGGGCGGCACAGTGGTAGAGTTGCTGCCTTGCAGCGCCAGAGACCCGGGTTCGATCCCGACTATGGGTGCTGTCTGTATGGAGTTTGTACGTTCTCCCCGTGACCACGTGGGCTTTCTCTGAGATCTTCGGTTTCCTCCCATGCTCCATAGGTTTTAGGTTAATTGGCTTGGTGTATGTGTAAATTGTCCCTAGTGTGTGTTGGATAATGTTAATGTGCGGGGACTCGGTGGGCTGAAGGGCCTGTTTCCATGCTGTATCTCTAATCTAAACTAAAGTTTTTAGCTGGGCTTGCTAGCTGTCCACCCTCCCCCAACATCTAGAACTTCTTACACCCTGGGAGTCAGAACTGAAATTTACCGTTCGAAGGTAGACACAGATCATCGGGGAATGGGTGTGTTGTTAGGGATTAGTGGAGATGAGGGTGGGGGGGTGAGGTATGGAGGCTTCTGTCACCCTCAGACTTACTGCATTTTGTCGTCTCTGTACTGTACACTGCACAATGACAATAAAGATTGAATCTGAATCTAAAGTCACCGGTGGCAGAGGTCCCTAGCAGGATTTTATGTCTTTCTGAACCCTTCTGTCCACGGGTTCTTGGGGAGAGCCTGAGTGTAATGTACTGTAAGTAAGGAGAGATATCTCTAGCAAATACTTGTCACCACCACAGCAGGCATCACATTCTTCACCCTCGTCTTCTGCAGTTTTGTGCTCTGGACTAAGGATAATGTGATTAAAATCTATCTTGGTCGAGTGCAATATACAAAGTTTGTATTTGGACCCACAGGTGACCATATAATGCAGGTCTTAAGTACATTGAGTTGTCTTCTTATTGAGTCCACACACAAGATTAGAAGTTGTCCAGCCAGTGCTGAACACGCTTCTCTGCATCTGCATACAATGGTGTCTGTCTTGCGCTTCTTGGTGGTGGTGGAAAGATTGGTGGGAACAGGGCCGCGACGCAAACTCTCTTTCCTTGACCCTCAGTACATTGGGTCAGCCTAGTCCATTAACGGGACCGGTTTCTAAAATATGCATCTTGTTGTGGTAGGGGTTGAATCCCCAAACAGTGCTGGTTAATTCGGGATATTCCTGTTAACAAATTTTATATTTCAGTTTCCAATAAATGTATTTCTTTTAACATGAATCCAAATCTGTGTCATTTCCTTCATTTGTTTTTTTTACATCATTCAAGCTTCTGAAAATTGTTACAAAGGCAAAAGCTGCAGGATTAGGCCATTCGGCCCATCAAATCTACTCCGCCAGTCAATCATGGCTGATCTACCCCTCTCTCAACCCCATTCAATTAATTGCCCTGCCCCATAATCCCAGACACCCTTACTGATCAAAAATGCTGGAAATATGAAATAAAATCAGAAAATACTGGCAATCCTTAATGGGCCTGGGGCATCGGTAGCGATAGAAACTTATATCAGTTTCATCAGAAGTTGCAGGGTTTAAACAAGGGAATGGTTTAGGAGGATACAGGCCAAACACAGGCAAATAGGACTAGTTTAGATGGGGTATGCAGCTCAGCATGAATGAGTTGGGCAGAAGGGCCTGTTTTGGTGCTTTGGTGTATGACTGACTCAAGTACAGAACCAATGTAAGAGTTATAGGTATAGCTGTCTCCTCCCCTTCCTCAGCCCCCCTGCTTGAAATAGGGTGACTCCTCCTTTTCCCTTTCTTGTCCCCAACCCCCCGCCCCCGATCAGTCAAAGGGGGTTTCGGCCCGCAATTGCCTATTTCCTTCGCTCCAAGATTCTGCATTCTGAGTTTCTCCAGCTTTTTTTTAACCTAAGAAATTATCAACTCCCAAATATGTTGATTGAAATGAACAAAGGGTGTTGGTGGCAATTGAGGCAAATTCCATTCAGTTCATTGATTTTAATTATGAAATTCATCAACTCCCAACAATGTGGAAAGCACCTTCGTTGTTATTACCTTTCTACCTGTCAAATTAGGCCTGAGTGCTTACAAAAACTGCCTTAGGCTAAAGACGAAATGTGTAAGAAGGAACTGCAGATGCTGGTTTAAACCGAAGATAGACACAAAAAGCTGGAATAACTCAGCGGGACAGGCAGAGATTTCAATCTCTGGAATGAAGGAATGGGTGACGTCTCTTAGGGTCCCCTAAGGCGACTGGAAACCAATTATCCTCTCGCACGCACTCTGAGATCAACAACCCCCCCGATGTAGCAGAAAGCCTTAACTTGCAGAATTATTAGTGCATTCCTCCTCCTCTCTGGACGCCAGTCCCTTTTCTGCAACAATATAAAATGCCGGAAAGACTCAGCAAGTCGGACAGCATCTGTGCGAAGAGAACCGTTCAGGCGGGAGACCTTTCATCAGAGCGCAAAAATATCTGACATCTGCCAAATCTTGTGTCAGCAACATCTGCATGTACTTAAATCGTTTTAGCATAACAAAATCTCCCAAGGAGTTTCACGGGTCAGTCTCTAAGCAGCACTTCACTCTCAGCCGTATCATTGGAAAGAAAGAGGGAAGTTTTAAGGAGCATCTTGAACCAGGCAGTGGGAGAAAGGGTTGTGGAAGGAATACTAGTTTGAGTTCCTCCTTTATACTCTTTTTAAACTGTGACCCTTTGTCCTGGACTTCCCCAACATCGGGAACAATCTTCCTGCATCTAGCCTGTCCAACCCCTTAAGAATTTTGTAAGTTTCTATAAGGCACTTATAAGATCCAGTACCTCTGCCGGGACAAGACAACCCTGACATCCCCTACGCATTGGTTGGTGATGATGCCTTCGCACTCAGGCCATGGATGATGAAGCCATACCCTCACAGGCAGATGTCAAGGGAGCGAAGGATCTTTAATTACAGGCTGTCCAAGGCTAGGAGGGTCGTGGAAAATGCTTTTGGTATTGCTAGCCGATTCAGATTCTTGCAGACTACAATGGAGCAGGAGCCCGGGAATGTGCAGACCATTGTCTACGCTGCATACGTCCTCCACAACCTGATCCGCACTAGGGGTGCAGCAGCAGCAGCAGCAGCAGCCATGGTGGAGGGTGACACGGTGGACAAACAGACAGGAGACGTCACACCAGGTTCATGGAGAGCTGCAAGGCAGGCTTCACCGATGGTGGCACTAGGCACATTGCAAGGAAACACCAGCAACAAAAGAGCAAAGGAGCAGAGGGACCATCTCTGTGCTTACTACAACTCCGAGCGAGGCAGTGTACCCTGGCAGAACAATATGTGGTGAGGATCAACAGCAAACATCCCACACCACAGAGGACCACCACTGCAGGAACTGATCTAATAAAAGGAGGATCTATGGCCTGATAAACTGATCTAATAAAAGGAGGAGGTATGTTAATGGAGGATTTTTGTATGTCAAATTAGTAAAACTGAAATATAATACCTCACACATCGCACATTCTTTGAAATGCCATAATTTTAAAAGCAGATAAATGCCTTTGCTTTATATGACATCTCATGACACACTTTGCAATTCAATGCCTGTGTGTGTTTTATTTATCTAATAAATCAAGGATTTTATATGTGAGATGCATTCCATTATTAGACGTGGTTTCCATATTAGAGATCAACGCCGTGATTAACTAACTGCTTTTTCCACTACACCAAAAGGTTACACTGAAGTTTAATAATCAAGTTGTGGGTGAGGTTATTTCCCATAAACACCCATGATTTTATAAGAATTAATTTGTTTATTTAGTGCATACAAACAAATAACGTATTAAAAAACAAGAGGCTAATGTTTAATGTGCAACACAATTCAACATAATAGTGAATGTTGGAGAGGGCATTACTCTTTACGGCCCATTTGCACTGGGCAATCCTCCATCAAATAGTCGGAAAGATTCAGGCTGAAGTTGGCGCTTGTGTCGGGACCCTCCAATCGCGCCGGGATCTGTTGCTCCGATCGCATCCATGCCGGGTGCCGCATGATGTGGCGTTGAGCTGGCTGCCCTGACATCAAAGGTTACTTTATTAGTCACATACACCAATTGGTGTAGTGAAATGCTTGTTGCCAATGCAGCACATAAAAAAAAATACAGACATGACAATAATAAAGAAATTTAAACATAAAACATCCCCCCATAATGGTTCCAATTATGAGGGAAAGCACAAAGTCCAGTCCCCATCCCCATGTCAAACCATAGTTAGGCCTATTTTGGCCTCTGCAGTCGCTTTTACGGAGGCCCGATGTTCCAGGCCGTTCTCGCCGGGTGATGGTGCTCCGGCGTCGGGAGAAACCTCTCAGCGGCTTGGGAACCCTGGAACGGCCGCCTCCTTACTGGAGACTGCGGCTTCCGAAGCCGACAGGCCGCGCTGGGTGGAGCTCCACTACTGGTGATCTCAGCGAGAGATCCCAGGCTCCCGATGTAAAGTTCAGCGCCGCAGCTGGCCGCTCCACAGACCCGCAGCTCTGCGATGTTTTTCTCGACGGTCTCAGCTCACCGGAGTCCCAGCGTGGCGACCCAGGCAAGGCATCGCCCGCTCCGCAATAGCGCTCCAGCGCTGTGCCGCCGCTGATGCCGAGGATCTGGCCGGTCCCGACGGGGACGCCGCTCCAGGCCCGCGAGGACGGGTCAGAGGTGCGGGTCGGAGAAAAGCAGCCTCCCCGACAAGGTGGGGACCCTGAAAAGTAGTTTCCCCCTCCCCCTCCCCCACATAAAAAAGACTAGAGCTCCAGAACAAAACAACTTTAACTAACTAAAAATACGAAAAATGAAAAAAACGGACAGCTGCAGGCTGGGCAGCCATACCATACAGGACGGTGCTGCCATCCAGGGGTATGCCATAGGCCAGGATCCCATCATTGCCTGTGGGCAAAACACATAAGTCTATCAATATGTATGGGAGTCAAACAAATCACAACCTTTCACAAGCTGTGTGTCAGAGACAATCTTAAGTCAGACTGAAGACTCACAAAGGTTTCACAGTGTACCTGGGGAGCATGTTGTGGTGCCATCATTCCCAATTTATTGGTGTGGCATGGGCCTCATCGGACTCTGCAACACCAAGGGATTCGTAGTGAATAATTCATAAAAAGCATTAAAGTAAAACGTTTATAAATTCAATAAACTTTGATTCAAAGATTTTACTGGCAGAAGAAGTCTGTGCGCCCTTGTCAAGACCAAACCCTCCAAGCAGTAGCTGTGCCATTGTGACTCGGGAATCTGCAACATCTCCTCCCTCAGTAGCGCTGAGTAGGCGTAAACGATTCTTTCGTGCGGAGTCCTTGGCTGCGACAAGACGTTTATTGACTCGGCAGTGGTCTTAGCCTGTCGCATGATCTGCAACAAAGAGAGTGCAATCCTGGGAAGGCTTTTTTGGGAGGCGATGGAGAAACGTGGACAAGGTCGGGCGGAGTAAAAGGCGGCCTGAGAAATTTGCTGATGGTTCACCCAAAAGCACTTACATCCGCGAACATCTCCCGCTGAAGTTGTTGAACAGGCACGTCGCAATCTGCCGCAGTTGTGCGGGCCGGCTGCTGTTTGTCCGCAGTGCTGGACCCAGAGGGTCCCTCTGAGGCATCCGTCTTGCCCTCACTCGAGGTGGCGCACGATGATTTCCCCATGGTAATGGCTGCAGAAGCATTTCATTTGGACCTCCAGGGGTCCAAATGACAAGTAAATATACTGTATCAGTAAATGTGCAAAAGGCGAACATCTCCCCAGTTGTTGAACAGGCACGTAGCAAGCAAGTTGACCACCATTTGACTATCCCTCACTTCCCAACAAATTAATAATAAACGTGTATCAGAAATGTGCAAGGCCACCAGGACGTAGCAAGCAAGGTGACCACCATTTGACTATCTCACTTCCCAACAAATTATAATTGTTACATCATTTTCTTAACTATTCACCTTCCTGCCGCTCTTCCTCCTATGCACTCGGACTATGTGGTTCCGGACAAACCCCCATTTCTCCATGATCCACTGCTCTCTGTCAGTCAGTGGCTTACTGGCGGAGCCAGACTTGCCAAGACTGTGAGACAGCTTCCCGAACCGTGTCCTCTGACTCTTGAGCCATTGACACAGTTGGTCATCTGTGAAAACATAGAATAAATGAAGATCAGTGTTGAGCAAATTGTAATCTTAATTGGAACTGCAATTACAACCAGAGAAATGTGGACAAAACTACAAAGTGTGTACTTACAAGAGCAGCCAGGGAACTCCTTCGCCTTGTCTTCAAGCATTGCGTTGCGGCGATCTGTGCTCCTGAAATCACTATGGTACTTAACGTACAGTTCTCGGTGGGCCTGATACCATTCTACCAGGTCTCCCTCTTGTTCCCTGGTAAAATTATAAGGCCTTGTGATCATCCTCATCTTCTTCTTCGCTGGCGCAGCTGAGGCATCAGTTTCCGAGTCCCATTCTGGAACAGCAGCTGGGGCAGGAGCTGAAGCAGGAGATGGGGCAGGAGCTGGGGTGGGAACTGGGGTAGGAACTGGTGAAAGTGCTGACGCAGGAGATGGGGTAGGAACTGGTGAAGGTGTTGAGACATAAGATAGGGCATGAGATGGGACAGGAACTGGAGCAGGAGCAGGGTCAGGAACAGCAGCATGGCCAGAAGCAGTGGCTGGACCCTCCAGGATCTGTTTGTTCTTTGTAATAGCCTGCTTTACCTTGTCCTGCATGGATTGCTTCTTGATGTTCCTGGGGTGCCTTGTTCTCTTCATGTTCCCTGTGGATCGCTGCAGCTGGGAAGAAAAGGGAAGAAACACGGTAAGTGGGGATTAATTTCAAATCGCGCGCGGTTTTTATGCTGACACGATGAAGGCGGGCGGGCTGATAATGGATGTCGGACGGCGTCGGTCGGGCCATGACGTCATCGCGCAACGCCACGCGCTAGGCGTACGCCGTCAAGACGCTGCGTACGCCCTCAATGCGCCTGCGGGCCGACAGTGCGGGATTTTCGGAGCCCTGCGCGATGTCGGGAAGTGGGTCCGACCCCGCGCGGCCCGTACGGTGCTCGTACGCCTCAAGCGCCAGACGCATGCAATCGCATGCAACGCGTGTCATCACTCGCGGCTTTCTTCACGGCGATATTTCCCTTTTATTTATTCACAAACCATTCTTACTGCTCAATTAAATTAGAAGAAAATGTAGAAGAAAGTCATTTGCAAAGATTTTTCTTATGGGGTTCTGGAAATAATATTCTGGAGACTAATCCTTATTTCCTGCAGATTCCAGATTAATCTTGGAGACTTGGCAAATGTACAGCAAGCTGGCTGAAGTTCTGTGCTTCCTCGGCTTTACTTGGAAACCTACACAGCTGCATCATTTTTTAGTTTAGAGATACAGCGCGGAATGGTAGCGTCTGAGCAGAATGGTACGTGGGAAATGTATGCAGCAACAGGCTGCCAGTGACTGGGACAGAGACAGCCTGGGAGACGTGCAGCCGGACAAATGGAAACAGCAGCTTCTACTTTCCTACCTTAAACCAGCTGGGAAGTGTCAGTTGGGCTCAGCTCAGGGGCAGTGGGACCATGTGTGTGCCCATGACGTGGTTAGCGTCAGCATGCCAGTAAAGCAGAATTAAAAGGGTGTTCAGGGTGATAGTTTCCCCACCACAACACCACGTTGCAGAATGCTACTAGTTGGAGCTGGCTGCCTCTTTCTCCCACGCCACAGCCTACACTTCACAAATACGGTCGGTGGCGCAGCGGTAGAGTTGCTGCCTGACAGCGCCAGAGCCCCGGGTTTGATCCCAAGCAACCACGGGTGCTGTCTGCATGGGGTTTGTACATTCTCCTTGTGTCCTCCGTGGCTGTTTCGGTTTCTTCCCACACTCCAAAGACGTACAGGTTTGTAGGCTGATTGGTGGTAACATTGTAAATTGTCCCTAGTGTGTGTTAGTGTACGGGGATCGCTGGCCAGCGTGGACTCAGTGGGTCCAAAGGCCTGAAGGGCCTGTTTCTGCGCTGTATCTCTAAACTAAAAAATGATGCAGCTGTGTAGGTTTCCAAGTAAAGCCGAGGAAGCACAGATCTTCAGCCAGCTTGCTGTAAATTTGCCAAGTCTCCAAGCCTAATCTGGAATCTGCAGGAAATAAGGATTAATCTCCAGAATATTATTTCCAGAACCCCATAAGAAAAATCTTTGCAAATGACTTTCTTCTACATTTTCTTCTAATATTCTATTGAAATAATACTGGAGATGGTGAGAAGCATCTGTCCATCCAATTGAATAGTTTAGATAGACACAAAAAGCTGGAGTAACTCAGCGGGAAAGGCAGCATCTCTGCAGAGAAGGAATGGGTGACGTCTCGGGTCGAGACCATTCTTCAAGTCTGAAGACCTTTCAGTCTCCAGTTTTTGTGTCTATCTTCGGTTTAAACCAGCACCTGCAGTTCCTTCCTTCCTACACAATAGTTTAGTTTAGGTCAGTTTTGTAATGTAGTGTGGAAACAGACCCCAGGGCCCACTGAGCCCACGCTGACCGACAAGCTATGTCTCTCTCCCACACAGACAGCACCCATAGTTAATATTGAACCTGGATCTCTAGCAAAGATCATATGATCTTTGGTCTCTAGCGCTGCAAGGCAGTAACTCTACCACTGCGCTACACAACAATGAAGCATTTTTTAAAATGTTCAAATCAGCAGTGGAAGGTGGGCTGATTGGACGTTGGTGGGGTGAGGAATTTATTGCCACAGACAGCTATGGAGACCAACTCAATGGATATCTTTAAGCAAGAGAGTGACAGATTTGTGATTAGTGCAGGTGTCAAGGGTTATGGGGTGAAGGCAGGAGAATGGGGTTGAGAGGGAAAGATAGATCAACCATGATTGAATGGCAGAGTAGACTTGATGGGCTGTATGGCCTAATTCTACTCCTATAAACTTATGAACTAGGACTGAAGGGCCTATTTCAGTGCTCTCTGACTCTAAACCTCATGATGTTCAACCTTATACACATATCATCTGTTCCTCACTAATCCCAGACTTGGAAGATGCTTCCTTTGGGACACTCTACTCTGGCCAGCTTTCTTCTATGCTTTGCAGATGTTTCTCAATCACAAGCTGGTCTCTGAAGGCCCGTCTGTAATAGATGCCCCGTGCTCCAGAACTTCACTGCCATCACAATGTTCACCAGTGCAGTTCCTTCCTACGTATACCTCCTGCAAGAAATGTTTTATAGCAATTTTCAAGGTGGCTTTTGTGGTCTTTTCTGGGGTTTCAGTCACTTCAGAATATATCATCTAGGATTCTGAGTGAGAGGATATTCACCATTTCCCCTAGGTTTTCCTGTCTGATCTCTCTGCACCAAATCCCCCATGCACAAGCAATAAAATGAAATGTGCACCAATTGCAATATGCCTTCTAATTATGCCTTATAATAAATATGATTGGAACATATTTACATATGAATTATATTTTAACCTGTCTGCCAATTTTACAAGCAGCAATGCGACACTGTAGTCTCACCTGTCTGAAAGTTGCCAAGTCCCATTCACCCATCACGCACCAGAGCGCAAGGAAACAGGGCAGGGGTAGACCACTTGGAACCTCAGGCCTGCCTCATCATGGTCAGGGTTGGTCCCTGACCTCACCTCCTCAGTGCCAGGTCCACACAGCCCTCAATGTCTCGAACATTTGATCTTCGGTTTCCTCCCACACATCAAAGACCTAGAGGTATGTAGGTAAATTGGCTTGGTCAATGTAAATAGAAAAATTGTCCCGAGTGTGTCTAGGATAGTGTTAATATGCAGGGATCGCTGGTCAGCGCGAACTCGGTGGCCTGAATGGCCTGTTTCCGCACTGTATCTCTAATGTCTAATGTTCTGGCACAATTTTCAAAGTTCATGCTCCCGTGATCCAGGTTCCAAAATTGCCTGGGATAAAAAATTCTAGATATACACCACGAGTCAAGTGTGTTTAATTGGCAAAATTACCAGCAGTGGAAAAATTAAATTCCTACATGCTGCTGCTCACGCATATTAACGCAATGACGCACAGATAAATATATAACAATTAACAATACAATAAATTAATAGCCGTAATATCATGCAACCATCATAGCGCTGTGTGTAGTGCAGGCAAAGACATGGTCCCGCTGAGTTACTCCAGCGTTTTGTGTCAATCCTGGGTAAACCAGCATCTGCAGTTCGTTCCGACACATTATATCTCTGTATGGACAGTGTTACATAACATTGGTGATGCTTAACAATTTGGTCTCAGGATGCAAGTGGCTTATTCAGATGCCTGGGGGGGGGGAGGAAACAGACCACAGACCTTTCCACCCTGTTACAAGCTGTAGTGGCTTTCAACAGAAATTAGCTACATGCCCATACAGGGTGATGCAAATGGCCTTTGATGACTTTTAAGTGTATGAAGGAACTGCAGATGCTGGTTTAAATGCTGCAGATACAAGATAAGACACAAAAAGCTGGACTAACTCAGCAGAACAGGCAGCCTCTCTGGAGAGAAGGAATGGGTGACGTTTCGGGTTGAGACCCTTCTTCAGGCCCGATTTCAGCTTCGACCGAAAATGTCACCCATTCCTCTCCAGAGATGCTGCCTGTCCCGCTGAGTGACTCCAGCATTTTGTGTCTATCTTTGATAACTTTAATACCGGTCATGAACATTTATTGCCCACAGAGAGGTTAGGAGTTTGTCCAGCTTGGTCATTGCTCCTCACTGCTTTGTTAAGAAGTCATACAGCAGGTGTGGAAAGACAAGCAGAGTTTTATCCTTCAGAATACAGATAAGTGTGTTTACTGGGCTACATTCTTGGTTGTCAACTTTTGTCATTCTGTTCTCATCCCTACCTGACACAATAATTCTCCACAACCATATAATCGGCATTCCTGAATTTGGATCCCTTGATCATTTCGAAATTTAGTCGCCTACCTCACCATTGACAGTGAAATTAGTTAGGCGTGGCCCTGCCTGATGTGAAGGTGAGCCCACAACTGTTTCCAGCCTTGAGCTTCTTATGTAAGGTCGTTTATACTAGCATTGGAGGCATGTGCCTGAAGAAATTCATGAGGCTAATTCCTGAGAGTATTGGCTTTATCAAGAATGGCTAAAAAACAAAAAGTTAGATTGTAGTCTTTGGAGTTTAGAAGAAGATGGGTGGTTTTATTGAAATACTGTAAACCCTGTAAATACTGTAAATGGACCATAGGGAGAGGGAATGGTGTCTGTTATTGCTGTTTGTCTGCTATAACTGGCAGAATGGCACCTATCTGTATATCTCTTCCCTCACAACCATTCAGGGACCCCATCATCCTTCCAGTTGAGACAGAGCTTCCTGATGCGGCCTCCTTTACAACAACGGCACCAAGTATGGACTTGGTGACCATTTCGCTGAAGACTTGCGCTCGGTCTGCCAAGACCTGTTGAGTCTCCCAGTTTCTAGCTGTTTTCGCTCCTCTTCCTATTCCCATATTGAATCTTCTGTCCCGGGACTCCTCCGGTACCAGAGTGAAGCCACATGCAAACTGGAGGAACAGCACCTCATATTCTGCTTGGGTAGTTTACAACCTAATGGTATTAACAATGAACTCTCCAATTTCGGATAACTAGCAATCGTGATTTTTGCCTCCCACTCTTCCTGCTGATAGAGCTGCTGCCTCAAAGTGCCAGAGACCCAGGATGGATCCTGACCTCAGGTGCTGTCTGTATGGAGATTGCACATTCTTCCTGTGACTACTTGGGTTTCCTCCCAAATCCCAAAAATGTATGTGTTTGGAGGTTAGTTGACCTCTGTAACTTACCCCTAATGTGTAGGGAGTGGCTGCAAAATTGGGATAACATAGAACTAGTATGAAAGGGTGATCAATAGTCAGTCTGGAAATATGTTGTATCTCTAAACTATCAGTCTGGAGAAGGGTCACTTATCTATGCTCTCCAGAAATACTGCCTGACCCGTTGAGTTATTCCAGCATTTTGCAGTCTTTTTTTTAAATGGTAAGTATATTTATTTCTCTCTCCCTATATATACTGCTTCAGCGCAGATTTGAAGTAGTTCTTCATGCAACAAGGAAAATTAGATAGAAATTTGATAGGACTTGACTGATTAACAGGGAGAAGCTGTTGTCTATAGCACCAAGATTCAAGGCCTACATGTGAGAGGCAAAAACACAATGGAAATGTAAAGCAAAACATTTTGTTTAATACATGGGGAATGGCTATGAACAAAATTTCACTTGCATATAAGGGTGATGGAAACCGTCAATCAGGACCTTCAAGGGGAATAAGATGTGCACTAAAGTGCTCTACAAAGAGGTGACGGACGCTGAATGGCTGCTTATCTGTGGAGAACATTATTTTTCCATGATTTTCTGGTTTCCCCAGTACACATCAATTCAGAAAATCTGAGGGAAAACTATTCATAAGTGATAAGAGCAGAATTAGGTCATTCGGCCCATCAAGTCTACTCTGCATTTCAATCATGGCTGGTCTATCTTTCTCTCTAACCCCCATTCATCTGCCTTCTCCCCTTAACCCCTGAAACTTGTACTAGTCAAGAATCTATCTATCTCTGCCTTAAAAATATCAATTGACTTAATAGACAATATGTGCAGGAGTAGGCCATTCAATGTGATCATGGCTGTTCATCCCCAATCAGTACCCTGTTCCTGCCTTCTCTCCATATCCCCTGACTCAGCTATTTTTAAGCCCTATCGAGCTCTCTCTTGAAAGCATTCAGAGAATCTGCCTTCAAAGGCAGAGAATTCCACAGACTCACCACTCTCTGTGAGAAAAAGTGTTTCCTCGTCTCCGAGGCTTACTCCTTATTCTCAAACTGTGGCCCCTGGCTCTGGTCTCCCCCAACATCGGGAACATGTTTCTTGCCTCTAGCGTATCCAAACCCTTAACAATCTTATATTGGCCTCCACAGCCTTCTGTGGCAATGAATTCCACAGATTCACCACCCTTTGACGAAATAAATTCCTCCTTATCTCCTTTCTAAAGGAACGTCCTTTAATTCTAGGACCTCTGGTCCTAGTCTCTCCCACTAGTGGAAACATCCTCTCCACATCCACTCTATCCAGGCCTTTTGCTATTCTGTAAGTTAAAGCCTATTAAAGCTTTTAGATGAGGAAATAATAGTTGGTAAGGCTGAAAGCGTATGTGGGAAATGGCGGAGGTTTTATAACCACGCCCCAGGCTAAGGCGTTGGCTGAGCTTATATTTAAATACTACATCATGAATTCATGAACAGTCTTAGATCGTGATGACTACTGCTGCACTATAATACTAATCTGTTTCCAGAATTTTCATTGATTAACCTTCCTCATATCCTGACAGAATAATTTTCAAGTGAAATGAAGACGTGCTTTTCCACAGCAACAGCGGTATTTCAAAATATTTTACTGTTAATAAGAGCACAGTGCAGGAACAGGCTCTTCAGCTCACAATGTCCATGCTGAACAAGATGCCAAGTTAAACAAATCTTCCCTTGAATGCATGTGATCCGTATCTCTTCATTCCCTGCATATCCATGTGCCTAGCCGAAACGCCACTATCGTATCTGGCTCCATCACCACGTCTGGCAGCTTCCAGGCACCCACCACTCTGTGTAAAAAAACCTGTTCCGCAGACATCTCCTTTAAACTTCGGCCCTTGCACCTTAAAGCTGTGCCCTCTAGTCTTTAACATTTCCACCCGGGAAAAAGGATCTGACTGTCCACTCTAGCTGGGACTCTCATAATTTAATATTCTTTCATCAGCCTCCGATGCTCCCAAGCCTGTCAGGCTTTATCCTGCCCCTCCTTTCTCCCAGCTTATTCCCCCCCCCCCCCCACAATGTCTGGAGAAAGGCCAGTTAAATAATATGTTGTCAATAGAGAATGGAATGGAATATTTTATTGTCACATGTGACTAGGCACAGTGAAATTCTTTGCTTGCACACCCAAGGTATACTAATGCAGAGGAGATGAAGATTGATGTGATTTGGATAAATGGTTTGGGAATAAATAAAATCTGAAGAGGTTGCAAATACTGTGAGAGGGAAGCTGACCGTTTTTAATTCAAGGCAATTCAAGGCAGGATACAGAGATTGCTGAACTTTGATTTAATTGATGGTGATGGAGACACTAAAGGAGACCGAGGGGAAACATTTTCACACAAAGGGTGGTGGGTGTATGGTTGAGGCAGGTACTATTATAACACTTAAGTAACATTTAGACAGGTACATGGATAGGACAGGATTAGAGGGATGTGGGCCAAACGCAAGTAGGTGGGACTAGTAGATGGGGCATGTTGGTCGGTGTGGGCATGTTGGGCCTGTTTCCACACTGTATGACTTGATGACTCTCTATGACTCTATGAGACATGATATATTGTTCAAGATGGCAATGGAGCTACATCTGATTGGTGAAACTATGGTTCATTCTGCAAAAAAAATCCCAAGAATTTGTGCAGTCTGTCTCAAGCTGGTGAATACTGGGGACGAATATGATGGATACAGTCTTCACAATGGAATGGAGTCATCCGACAAAGGAGGCAAGTTATCTGAAAAAGATAAAAATTAATCCCGCTCCACTACTTTTGCCCCACAGCCCAGTAAATATTTTATTTTCATTTCCCTTTCAAAGCTACTATGAATCTGTTTCCAATTACATTTCAGACATTGCATTCAAGATCAAACAACTTGCTGAGTTTCAAAGAAAATCTCCCATCCCTTGCGTGTTTTTTTGCTTTTAATCAGCGTATATGTTGACATCTACGATTGTTCTCGGAGAGGCATAGTAACAGTGGAGAGGGACACTGGATATCAAGGGTGACCCGGGAAACTTCTTTATATGTATCGATTCACTAGTCATGGGTGCCATCTTATATTGCTATAGGAAGAATGTCATTAAATTGGAAAAGGTGCAATAAAAAAGGATTTACGAGGGGATTACTGTCTGGGGAATTTGAGTGAGAGAGGCTGGATAGACTTGGTCTTTTTTTCCCCCTAGCACATAAGAGGTTGAGGGATGACCTTTATAAAGATTTACAAAATCAAAGAGCATAGATAAGGTGAATGGCCACAGTCTTTTTCCCAAGGCATGGAGGTCTAAAATTAGAGAGTATAGGTTTAAGGTGAGAGGGGCAAAATTCAAAACAGACCCGAGGGACATTTATTTAATACGGACGGTGGTGGGTACGGAACAAGTTGCCACTGGAAGTGGTAGAGGAAGGTATAAGTACGACATTTAAACAATAGTGGGACATGTACAGGGTTAGGAAAGGATTGGAAGGATATGGGCCAGGCACTTATCATAAAGATATAAGAAATAGAAGTGGGTCAATCGAGCCAGATCCATCTTTCAATAAGATGGCGGACGAGCTGATTATAGGGCTCATTTTCACTTTCCTGCCCAAACATGGATGAATAAAAATGAGGTAAAGGCCTGTTTCTACGCTGTATGACTCTATAACTTTTCACATAGAAAGCCATGTTACTGTCAAGAGAATGTCAATTGCCTTCTCTGGACTTTAAAAGGTCACCCCTTAGCCCCTCCACACCCCAGGGAAAACAGATCCAGACTACCCAGCTATTTTGCAGGTTCCATCAAACATTTAGACAGGTACATGGATAGGTCAGGTTTAGAGGGATATGGGCCAAATGCAGGCGGGTGGGACTAGTGTGGATGGGGCATGTTGTTCTGCATGGGGACGTTGGGTCGAAGCTCCTATTTCCATGCTGTATGACTCGATCACAAAGAAAATTCAGACCTGGAAATAGACAACATTTCAGGTCTGTACCCGGGTCGGGACCCCTTCTTCAGACTGATAGCAGAGGTGTGGGGGTAGAGGTGTAGGAAAAGGCCAAAACGAATCAGGGCCGGCAACAGATGATCAAGAAAGGGTGGAGCCCATAGTGGCCCATTGTTGGCTGGAGTAGAGGTGATAACGAAGGAATACAGGGATGCAATCAGTGGAACTTATAAGATGAGTGCAGCGTAGGTTCACCAGGTTAATTCCTGGGATGGCGGGACTGACATATGATGAAAGAATGGGTCAACTGGGCTTGTATTCACTGGAATTTAGAAGGATGGGAGGGTATCTTTTAGAAACATTTAAACTTCTTGAGGGATTGGACAGGGTATATGCAGGAATTTTTATCCCGATGTTGGGGGAAGTCCAGAACCATGAATCACAGTTTAAGAATAAGGGGTAGGCCATTTAGGACTGAAATGAGGAAATAACTTTTTCACACAGAGAGTTGTGAGTCTGTGGAATTCTCTGCCACAGAAGGCAGTGGGGGCCTTTCCAAGTTAGATTTAGCTCCGAGGGATAACTGAATCAAGGGATATGGGGAAAAAGCAAGACTGGGGAACTGATTTGGGATTTTGTTTAAGAAGGAACTGCAGATGCTGGAAAATCGAAGGTACACAAAAATGAGAAACTCAGCGGGTGCAGCAGCATCTATGGAGCGAAGGAAATAGGTCTGAAGAAGGGTTTCGGCCCAAAACGTTGCCTATTTCCTTCGCTCCATAGATGCTGCTGCACCCGCTGAGTTTCTCCAGCATTTTTTGTGTACCTTTGATTTTGGATGATCAGCCATGATCATATTGAGCTCAAATTGATCATATCTAGCTCGAAGGGCCGAATGGTCTACTCCTGCACCGATTTTTTATGTTTCCCTACATATCACATTTCTTTGAAATATGAGGTGTTGTTCCACCAATTTGCTTGTGTATTTGTCTGCGAATATATTTTGTACTTATTGTTTTTTAATATTTAGAAAACTTTTTTTTTTGGAAAATGAAAAATAATAATGCGGACTTTCACAGCCCTCCCTCCTGCAAGCATGTCTCAAGGCTCAAGGTTAGGATGGATGCAAGCTGTTGTTGCATTGCACGCTACATTGCATTGCACAGATCAGCATTCAACACCATTATTCCATCAAAACTGATCCCCCCCCCTCCCGGACACTTATTATTTTTTTTTAATTCAAATCGTTTGCTATGTCGCTCTTCAAGGGAGATGCTAAATGCATTTCGTTGTCTCTGTACTGTACACTGACAATGACAATTAAAATTGAATCTGAATCTGAATCTGATCTGCTGCTGACGATCGCCCGATCCAGGTCAGGGTTCGGTTGCGACACGCGCCCGCCGTGAGAGCACGTGTACCGGCGCCTGACCCACTCACGTGACGTTCACCGCCACACACCACCTCCCCCCCACACACGTGATGTTCAACAACCCCCCCCCTCCCCACGTGATGCTCATCACCCCCCCCCCCCTCCCCACGTGATGCTCATCACCCCCCCCCCCCCCCCCCCGTGACCCACGCCTTGAAGCCCCCCCTCCACCCTCTTAGAAGCCCAACGGCTTCGGCTCGAGCGACTGTTGAAGAACCGACGGGTCACTCATCGTTATATAACCTCCCCGCCAGAAGTAAGCCGGCTCCGTCAATCCTCGCTCTGCGAAGAAAAACATCCCCTCAGAAACATGACGCTGTTCGAGCTTGACTGAAGAGAAAAAAAAAGGTTTAAATAAGCGGTCACCTGAAGGCGCTCACCTTTCCCCTCCAATGCCGGCGGATAATATATGCTAAAAGGAGGCCCGACGTCTGACGTGGCGTTCGACGTGTGAATATATTATGTTAATTGTAGCCAATAGGGAGAGCGCGTCCGCGTTGACGTACACGATTATGTTAATGTATGCCCAAGGGAGCCAATGACGTTCATTGTTTTGCTGCGTGCTCATGAATATGCAGAGTGGAGCCCCGACACCGATGCGAAATACCGGAGGTTTGTGGTGACAGCGTCGGGCTCCTCACGGAGAAAACCACATTTTATTTCTTTTTGAAAATGCACCGAAAGCCTCCACAAGTCACGGAGCCCCGATGTGACTCGACGGTTTTGTCCTCGTGGCCGGTGGTTCTGAAGACTCTGATCGAGAACCCGCCGCAGTCGCTGCTGGATAAAGAGGGTAAGGAGGAGCGCGCTTCAAAACAAGGCCCCGTGGGGGGGGTGACAGATGACAGGCGCCGCAGAGGGTCCTCCATCAATCTCTGGGCATCGTCTTGTTCCCCCTACCGTGGTCCCACTGCTGGGTCCCATCGCCGGCCGCGCCCCGGCCTCATCCAAGCCCCGCCTGGACCCAGCACCGCTCGCCCGCTCGCACCCCAACATCAGCAGCAGCCCGCACCCCAACCTCATCCAAGCCCAGCTTGGCCCTTGGACCCCAACATCAGCAGCAGCAGCCCGCACCCCAACCTCATCCAAGCCCAGCTTGGCCCTTGGACCCCAACATCAGCAGAACCCAGCCCGGTCCCCAACATCTGCCTGCACCGCAAAAAAATCAGATCAGAAGAAGGGTCTCGACCCATTCCTTTTCTCCAGAGGTGCTGCCTGACCCGCTGAGCTACTCCACCGTTTTTGGGGGGGTCTATAATCTATCTTCGGTCTAAACCTCTAACCAGCATCTTGCAGTCCCTTCCTACACATTTCGTCTGCTCCCACCGAGTCCCAGCGCCGGCCGCACCCCAACATCAGCAGAATCCCTTCCGCAACCCCCAACCTAATAGAAACATAGAAAATAGCTGCAGGAGTAGGCCATTCGGCCCTTCGAGCCTGCACCGCCATTCAATATGATCATGGCTGATCATCTGTGCCCCCACTGGGTCGCATCGCATTCCGCACCCCAACATCAGCATAACCCAGCGCCATCTGTACACCAAGATCATCCACCATCTTCTCCCCCCCATCTGATTATCCGAACCTCCCCCACCGGGCCCCAACACTCCCACCCCCAAGTATCCAAGCCACCCTCAGTGGGCACCACTAGTCAAAACAGACCCCACCACATCGGGATATAACGCTGCCCCCTCCCCCGAACCATCCGTGCCGAACCCCGTGCACCCTCCCGGGACTCCTGTTCCCACGGGTTTTGCAACGCTTTTGATGTGATGGCGCCAGTTGCGGTCGGCGGGATGGATCCTTTCCCATTCAGAGCGAAGAATGCGGAGATTACAGGGGGGGGGGGGGGGGGGGGGGGGTCAAGGCGCCGGCAACGGTGCAAATGTTGCGTAGGTTATAACCAGAACTGTTGAAATATATGACCCAGAAGAAGGACGTTCTGTCCGTCGCAATGCTTTCCCAAAAGAACCATCAGCTCCCTCTTTCCAGTTTCATATCCACCGTGACCTTACTTATTGTGGTTTATCAGACAGGAAGTCAAGGATTCAGTTGTTGAGGTGGGGTGTTTGGTTATAGGTCCAGAAATTTGAAGATGAGTTTGGTTGCAATTATAGTGTTGAAGACAGAGCTATAGTGACCTAAGTGCCCTTGTCTAGATGTTCCAAGGATGAGTGTAGGGCCAGGGAGATGGTATCTGCCATGGACTACTTGTGGCAATAGGCGAATTGGAGTGGATAACAGCTGCCTGCAAGCTGGATTTAATGTGCACCATGACCAGCTTCTTGAAGCACTTCATGATGGTTGATAGTAGAGCTACTGGATGGTAGTCATTAAGGCATTCTACCTTTCTTTGGCACACGGGATGATAGTGATTTTCTTAAAGCAGGTTGGAACCTCAGAATGGTGTCGGGAGAGGTTATAGATGTTGGTGCATACTCCTGCCAGATGATACATGTAGGTTCTGAGGATAAGGCTGGGCACTCCAACCAGGCCTATTGGTTTCAGCGTGATCACTGTCTGGAAGGCTGATTTAGATGTTCAGAGATCCAGCGCGGAAAGAGCCCACCAGCGATCACCCCATACACTAGCACTATTTTACACACTAGGGACAATTTACAGTTTTACTGAAGACATGTAACCTACAAACTTTTACGATCATTGGAGTGTGGGAGGAAACCAGAGCACCCGGAGAAAACCCACTCAGTCACAGGGAGAATGTACAAACTCGGTACAGACAGTACCCTTAGTCAGGATTGAACCCTGGTCTCTGACACTGTAAGGCAGCAACACTGCCATTGCGCCACCATGCTGCCCTGGCTGATTTGACATCTGCGATGGTGAATGTTGGTACGATGCACCCAAGACTGACGGGGCGGGTGACATAATTTCATTGACCTTCCATTCAAAATGTGCATAGAATGCACTATCCCACTTCACAATGCAGCCAGTTATAACATGCAATCCTTGCCACAATCGACAGTGTGGCTAGCCTGGAACTCTAGATTGGTCTGCAATTGTCTCCTGGCATCCCTGGTGACTTTCCAAAGGTTAAAGTCTAGATTTCTTGAGAAATTGGAATATTAGAATGGGACAATTTGACTCCAGCTGATAAAGTTCCCTACTTAAATACAGACACCACACAATGGGTTAGGTACACCAACTCAAGTTTGAGAAAGGTACACAAAAATACTGGAGAAACTCAGCGGGTGCAGCAGCATCTATGGAGCGAAGGAAATAGGCAACGCAATAGGAAAAAGCCTGCTGAAGAAGAAATATAAAGCTACAAACTATAGTCAAGTATCTCATAATGTATCTATTATATATTTAAAGCCTTTAACCCTTTCACAGCAGTATCTGTAGAAAAATAAATGGCTGATCATTCCTGTTACACCCTTTCCTTGTCACAAAAGTACCGGTTTGAGTTTAAGTTTAGTTATTGTTATGTGCATTGAGGTACAGTGAAAAGCTTGTTGTGTGTTAACCAGTCAGCAGAAAGATAATACATGATTACAATCGAGCAATCCACAGTGTACATGATAAAGGGAATAACGTGAATAACGTTTAGTGCAAGATAAAGCCCATAAAGTTCAATCAAAGATAGCACGAAGGTCTCTAATGAGGTCGATAGTAGGTCAGGACTGTTCTCGAGGAAAGTTTATTTGCCTGATAACAGCTGGGAAGAAACTGTCCTTGAATCTGGAGGTGTGCGTTTGCACATTTTATACCTTTTGCCTGATGGGAGAAGAGAGGAGAGGGAGTGGCTGGGGTGCGATTCGTCCTTGATTATGCTGGTGGCCTTGCCGAGGCAGCTTGTGGTACAAATGTCCATTTTTTTCAACGTTTTAAATGGTGAGCATGTGAGATATGAGAGGGAAGACCTGACTTCAAAAGAGAAAAGCAATGAAACAAACATAAAATCCTACACAAAAATAACCAAAGAAAATTATAACATGGCAAAGAGTCTGATCGTTCGTCTCATGATCTCCGCAGGTCCTGCTCTGTAATTTTGGAAATGTAAATAAAATGCCTTCCTTCGAGATAAATCTCCACCAGTGACATTTTGACGCCTTCATGGACATTTGTTTAAAAATTAAAATTGCAGCATTGAAAGGGGACAGGATGATGTTAATAGAAGAACCGCCTGGAACTGCAGTTCTATTTTATTTGTGCAATTCATTTTAAGAGTATTTATTTAATAATATTGTCTTTGCATTCAGCTTCTCTTTCTATTCAGTCAAATTATTATGCAATCCTATAATGTAGAAATGTCCCCTTTGGCCCATTCAACCTGTGTCAGCTCAATTAAGCAATCACTTAATACTTTATCCCATTTAAGTCTCCTCATGTTCCATCAATCCCCTTTCCCCCCCCCCCCCCCCCCCCCCCCGTTCCAGATTCTGCCACTCATCTACACCCCACAGGCAATTTTACAGTGGACAGTTAACCTACCATCCTGCAGGTCTTTGGGATGAGGGAAAGAAACCGGAGGATTCAGGGGAGGTCATGAATGGGGGAGAGCGTGCCAACTCCCCACAGACAGCATCAGGTTAGGATTAGTCTTGTGCTGCTGGAGATATGAGGCAGCGGCTCTACAAGCTTCACCTTGAAATACCAGGAGCAATTGTTGAATTTAACAATGTGGTTCTGGGTGTCAAAGAACATTACTATTCCAAGCAGTCCTTGAACCAGCTCCCACTATTGTACACAATATCCAATCCGTAGCTAACCCCCCACTTTCCTGTTCAATCTCTCAATGTTTCCCTACCAGGGACAATTTCTTCCCAGCTGTTATCAGAGAACAAAACCATCCTCTCAACTTGAAAGTGACCCTGAGCTGCTACCTACCTCACTGGAGACCCTTGTACTGTCTTTAATCGACCATTTCTGGAGTTTATCTTGCACTAAACTTTATTCCCTTTATCACGTATCTGTACTCTATGGACGGCTCGGTTAACATAGAAACATATAGAAGGCGCAGGAGGAGGCCATTTTGCCCTTTGAGCCTGCACCGACATTCATTGTGATCATGGCTCATTATCCACAATCAGTAACCCGTGCCTGCCTTCTCCCTATATCCCTTGATTCCGCTAGCCCCTAGAGCTCTACCTAACTCTCTTTTAAATTCATCCAGTGAAGTGCCTTCTGTGCAGAGAATTACACAAATTCACAACTCTCTGGGTGAAAAGGTTTTTTTCTCATCTCAGTTTTAAATTACCTCCTCTTTATTCTTAGACTGTGGCCCCTGGTTCTGGACTCCCCTATCATTGAGAACATTTTTCCTGCATCTAGCTTGTCCAGTCCTTTTATAATTTTATACTTTTCTATAAGATACCCTCTCATCCTTCTAAATTCTAGTGAGTACAAGCCGACTCTTTCCAATCTTTCCTCGTATGACAGTCCCGCCATCCTGGGGATTAACCTCGTGAACCTACGCTGCACTGCCTCAATTGCAAGGATGTCCTTCCTCAAATTAGGAGGCCAAAACTGCACACAATACTCCAGATGTGATCTCACTAGACGACTGCAGAAGGACCTCTTTACTCCTATACTCAAATCCTCTCGTTATGGACGCCAACATGCCATTAGTTTTCTTCACTGCCTGCTGTACCTGCATGTTTACTTTCAGTGACTGGTGTACAAGGACACCAGGGCTTGTTGCACTTCCCTTTTTCCTAATCTGACACCATTGAGATAATAATCTGCCTCCTTGCTCTTGCCGCCAAAGTGGATAACCTCACATTTATCTACATTTTACAGCATCTGCCCACTCACTCAACCTGTCCAAGTCACCCTGCAACCTCCTAGCATTCTCTTCGTAGTTCAAACTGCCACCCAACTTTGTGTCATCTGCAAATTTGCGAATGTTTACTTTTAATCCCATCTTCATTTTTTCACCCTTTTTGTTACCTTCTGTTGTCCTTTGAAAGTTTCCCAATCCTCCGGACTCCCGTTCCCCTTTGCTATGTTTTACACCTTTTCTTTTAGTTTTATTCCATCCCTAATGTCCCTTGTCAGCCACGATTGCCTCTTCCTCCCTGTAGGATCTTTCTTCCTCTTTGGAATGAAATGATCCTGCATCTTCTGGATTATGCCCAGAAATTCCTGCCATTGCTGTATCACCATCATTCCTGCTAAGATCCTTTTCCAGTCGATCTCTCATGTCTTCATAGTCCCCTTTGTTCAACTGCAACACTGACACTTCTGATTTAACCTTCTTCCTCTCAAATTGCAGATTAAAATTTACCATATTATGGTTACTACCTCCTAGTGGTTCCTTTACCTCGAGTTCCCTTATTAAATCTGGTTCATTAGACAACACTAAATCCAGAATTGCCTTCTCTCTGAAAGGCTCCAGTACAAGCTGCTCTAAGAATCCATCTCGGAGGCACTCTACAAACTCCCTTTCTTGGGGTCCAGAACCAAACTGATTTTCCCAGTCTACCTGCAGTTTGGTAGTTGGTAGTATCTGGGAGTTTTAGTAGAAAGTGTTATAAAATCTAATCAAATGTACTTGCATGTTTATTTCCTCTAAACTAGTCTAACATGTTGAATAATCAAGGATGCAAATTTCAATAAACATTGGCAGCATGGAAACGGGCCCTTCACCCTTTTGTTTTGCTGTATAATTTTATGACTATTGTGGGCAGATGGGTCTAGCTTAGATGAGGCATCCTGGACAGCATACATGAGTTGAGTCAAAGAGATTATTTCCTTGCGGTATAACTCTGATTCTACCAGGGGTAAATGTGACTAGCTTAGATGAGACATCTCTGATCAGTATGGACGAGTTGGGCTGAAGGGCCTGTTACCTTGCTGTATGACTATTGCAGAAAATGGGGCTAGCTCTGGTCAGCATGGACAAGTAGTCCGGCATGGTCCGTTTCCTGGACACCACTCCAGCTTTTTAGTGTGTTAATATAGAATGAACGCTGGTTATCATATGGAATCAAAATAAGTGAGTCTTTGTCAGGATTCATTATTAGATCTTGGTAGGTATTTACAACGGAGGTAATTTTATGAATTGTTGTCAATGAAGAGACAATGCCAAAGAAACGTTGAGTTCTAGGACAGATCAGCCAAGATCCTATTGAGCGGCAGGGTAGTTGGCCCATTCCTGCTTCTGTTTTCCTGTTATATGATCTTCTCCGTCAAGAATCAGTCCATTGTCGGAGGCACCATTCATGATGCCAGCTGGCGCTGTATTCAGAAAGCTCACTAATCAGAAAAATGATTACTCGTCTGAGGGGAGGAAAAAAACAAGCATGTCAACAATCTATTCTGCCATCGAAACAAAGAACTGCAGATGCTGGTTTACTAAAAAGCTCACCCTGCTCACTCAGTAACAATCTGAATATTGATATCAAATCTGAAGAAGGGTCCTGATCTGAAATGTCTTCTAGCTTTGTTCTCCAGAGATGCTGCCTGATCTGCTGAGTTACTCCAGCACTTTATTTATTTTCTTTGTTGTAAACCAGCATCTGCAGTTCCTTGTGTCCAGGTGGTTCTATACTTTGGGGATGAGGTCAAGTTTGGCTCTGATATTTGGATAGCATTTTTTGTGCCCAATACATAGTTAGATTTGTGAATAAAGGATAATTGTGTGAGGTTTTATAGCCATAATTCCACGAGCAACCACTCCAGTGAAGGAATAAGTGACTCTAGGAGAGAAAGGGTTGCAGTGAATTTATGACCACGGAATATTTAATATTACCTGCCGTTGTCCCATCTTGCACATCAGTAATTCCTTTCTCTTCACCATTAACAACAGTGCCTTCAATTGTATAGGTTTTAAGCTTTCAAATTCCCACTGTAAACCCAGTGGGGCAGCGGTAAAGTTGCTGCCTCACAGCGCTAGAGATCCGGGTTTGATCCTGACTGCACTGTGCTGTCTGTACGGAGTTTGTACGCTCTCCCTCTGACCGCGTGGGTTTTCTCCAGTTTCCTCCCGCATTCCAAAGACGTGCAGGCTTGCAGGTTAATTGGCTTCTGTAAATTGCCCCTAGAGTGTAGGATGCAAAAGCGAGATAACATAGTGTACAAGTGATCGATGGTTGGTGCAGACTCGGAGGGCCGTAGGGATTGTTTCCTTGTTACATCCCGAACACTAAAACCCACTAACTTTCCAGTAGTGCTTAAAACATCTCTCTCTGACAAGCACTTTATTACCAACCCTAATATGTGACTCATTCTCAAATGTCAACAATCTATGGATTTTTTGGCTGCAAATGGCTATGTACTATATTTACATTAAGATGCTGGCATTGTTCAGTGTGTGTTCTCGGGGATTTAAAATGCTACATATTTAAATCCTACAAATGTCTATGACACTTTAAATGCAATCTAAAATGTAACCAGTTGACATTACTGCCCAACATGATTGAGAACAGAAGATTGCTTGTTATCAGACTGATGTAGAAAGAGGAGTCTTAGTTTAGTTTAGAGATATTGCATGGAAAAAGACCCTTCAGCCCATCGAGTCGGCACTGTCTATCCATCATCTCTTCACACTAGTTCTATGTTATCCCACTTTCTCATCCAGCCCCTACACTTTGGTGAACTTTTGCAGAGAGCCCATTAACCTACAAACCCGCACATCTTTGGGATGGGGCAGGAAACCAGCAAGGAGGGAATCCGCATTATCACAGGGAGAATGAGCAAACTCCACACAGACAGCACCCGAAGTCAGGATCAAACTCGTGTCTATGGTGCTGTGAGGCAGCAGCTCTACCACCTGTGCCACCATCTTGTATCAGGAGATGCAAGGAGGCTGAGGGACATGGAAGGCTGCACAGTGCTAAAATATGCTTTTGCACGGTCTCCTTTACTTTAAAGAGAAGCACACTAGGTCAGTGAAATTGTCTTTCTGAAAGGAATTGATTATTCTCCGTTGGTTTTATATTGCAGAACTTAGATTCCCAGACGTGCGCTTGCAACTGAGGTGAGCCAGTGTTGTCATTTGGCCTGGGTGCATTGCCTGGGGAACACAACCTTGCAGCCTACAGCTCGACCTGTTTCCATGTGCACAGTGGAGCAGGTATGAGTTTCACCCAAAGAGGCTCATGTATCTGGCCATTGCATATTAATTGTTACTCATTAGTTGATGAACTGCATTCCATTCCATTCCATTGGCAAATTGCTCGCCAACTTTTACTGTCTGGGCCTCTGGGCAATGTGCTAAAGGAAAATAGACTCAAGGGTCAAGTCAAGTGTACTTAATTGTCATGTGTACCAACAACAGAACAATAAATTCTTACTTGCAGCAGCTTAACAGGCTTGTAAATGCAATAGATAATTATAATAAATTAATAACCACAGTACTAGTACAAAAACAAAGCCATAGTCCTCTATGCAACTACAGATAAACCTCGGTACCTGTACACTAAATTTTTCCCTTGCATACATTTCAGTAAAATCTCACTACATGCACTACCCTCCATAATGTTTGGGACAAAGATGCATCATTTATTTATTTGCCTCTGTACTCCACAATTTGAGATTTGTAATAGAAAAAATCACATGTGGTTAAAGTGCACATTATCAGATTTTATTAAAGGCCATTTTAATATATCCTAAACATACTGCTAAAGCAACAAAGGATTTTTTCAAAGCTAAAAAAAGGTAAATTCCTGAGTGGCCAAGTCAATCACCCAATCTGAACCCAATTGAGCATGCCTTTTATATGCTGAAGAGAAAACTGAAGGGGACTAGCCCCCAAAACAAGCATAAGCTAAAGATGGCTGCGATACAGGCCTGGCAGAGGATCACCAGAGAAGACACCCCACAACTGATGATGTCCATGAATCGTAGACTTCAAGCAGTCAATGTATGCAAATGTTATGCAACAAAGTACTAAACATGCCTACTTTCATTTACATGACATTGCTGTGTCCCAAACATTATGGTGTCCTGAAATGGGGGGAATATGTATAAACGCTGCTGTAAATTCTACATGGTGAAACCAAAATGTATAAAAAAAGGCCTTTATTAAAATCTGACAATGTGCACTTTAACCACATGTGATTTTTTTTCTATTACAAATCTCAAATTGTGGAGTACAGAGGCAAATAAATAAATGATGGGTCTTTGTCCCAAACATTATGGTATATAAAGGACAGCAACAGCTAAATAGCCAACACATTTCTCATTTTCACAGACCAAGAGCTAATAACAATAATTAACCTTGCAATTAGTTTAGCTTAGAGATACAGCCTGGAAAAAGGCCCTTCGACCTACCGAGTCTAACCGACTATTGATTACCTATTCACACTAATGAATAATGAAGAAGGGTCTCGACCCGAAACATCACCCATTCCTTCGCTGCAGAGATGCTTCCTGTCCCGCTGAACAACTCCAGCATTTTGTGCCTACCTGTTCACACTAGTTCTATGTTGTTCCACTTTCTCATCCTAGGTGGGAACCCTTCTTCAGTCCGAAGAAGACCCCCGACCCGAAACGTCGCTTATCCACTCCCTCCAGCAGTTACTCCAGTACTTTGTGTTTTAATCAAGCTTCCAGCAACTGCTTCTTTCTATCTCCAAGGTGTCACTCGAATGATCACTATTTCAGACTCTTCGTGAGAAAAGGACTTAAACCGATAATGTAAATTTCAATGTTAATTTTAATCTTTGCCCAGAAACAGAAATATATTTGTCTAATTTACTTGTGACAGGGAAGAATAACGCTTCTCATTGACTTCTGCAGAGAAGGATGAGGATAAAGAGAAGACTGTAGATGAAGCTGCCAGCAGCACCATGGCAGTATCAGCTTCCCTCATGCCAACCATCTGGGACAAGACCATCCCTTATGACGGGGAGACCTTCCACCTCGAGTACATGGATCTGGACGACTTCCTGCTGGAAAATGGCATCGCGAGCAGCCCAAGCCACCTGGGCCTGCCAGATGCTCTGGAAAATAGCCTCTTGTCCGTGGCAGATCTGGACGAGAAGGAGATGGCTCCTGCAATGCCCACACCTGCTTGTAGAAGCGTGATATACCCGACAGCAAACTGCAACGGTAGGTCCTGAATGGTTGCGATGTTAAATATTTGGTTTGATTGCTGTACCTCCTGAGAAACTGGTTCAAAATAAGACCTTTTCCTATAGATTCTAATGTTCCAAAGTGAAATACAGTAAACCTTCACTATTCCTGCTATAGTGGTGCCACAGTAGCGGATTTTCCAGACGATTGGATGTCATCTTTCATATCACAAACACTCTCTTTGTTTAACATGTTACATTGTAGTATAATTTCTTTTAACAGAGTGGGAAATATGCAAGCATTCTAGTATGCTTTAGATGTAGTACAGAGGGGATCTTTTGATCAATGTTTTTTTTTATGGATATCCTTTGCCCAACTAGCTACAGTCAGTTTGTACATTCACATATTGTCTTTTGACATAAGGGAGACCATTTGGCCCATCAAGTCTCTGCTGGTTTTCTGAGCAACCCCATCAATTCCATCCCCCTACTATTTGTGCTGTAGCTCTTATTAGTATATTTAAGAGATACGGCATGAAAACAGACCCTTCGGCCCACCGAGTGCACGCCGACCACACCAGTTCTATGTTATCCCACTTTCTCATCCATCCCTATAGTCTCTGAGATGCCCATCAAATGTACCTGGTCTTTCCACCCACTTGTATCAGGGGTACTTTGTAGTAACTGCTTAATCTACCATGTTACATCAATTGGCATATCCTAAACATAGAAACATAGAAAATAGGTGCAGGAGTAGGCCATTCGGCCCTTCGAGCCTGCACCGCCATTCAATATGATCATGGCTGATCATCCAACTCAATATCCTGTATCTGCCTTCTCTCCATACCCCCTGATCCTTTAGCCACAAGGGCCACATCTAACTCCCTCTTAAATATAGCCAATGAACTGTGGCCTCAATTACCTTCTGTGGCAGAGAATTCCAGAGATTCACCAATCACTGTGTGAAAAATGTTTTCCTCATCTCGGTCCTAAAAGATTTCCCCCTTATCCTTAAACTGTGACCTCTTGTTCTGGACTTCCCCAACATCGGGAACAATCTTCCTGCATCTAGCCTGTACAACCCCTTAAGAATTTTGTAAGTTTCTATAAGATCCCCCCTCAATCTTCTAAATTCTAGCGAGTCTGAAAGCTGCTTCAGAGTCTTGAACAAACTGCAGGAAACAGCCCCTTTGACCCAAGTCCACATCCACGGATCCTACATCAAGTCCATATTTTATTCTCCCTATCAACTCCCCCCCACACATCCATACGTATTGAGGGCTGTTTACAGTAGCCAATAATCCGCAAAAGCGCACATCTCGTTGATATGGTTGGAAACATCATGTTGGGTATGGACATTGTGGACCGAAGGGCCTGTTCCTATGCTGTACTCTTCTAGGTACAGTTAACCAGAGAAAACCCACACGGTTACAGGGAGAACATACAAACACGACGCAGACAGCACTCAAAGTCAGGATTGAACCCAGGTCTCTGATGCAGTGGTCTATAGCTGTACCACCCTGCCTTTTGTTTTTCATTTCCCTTGCCCTCTGGTCCTGAAGGAAACACTTTTGTCAGTGCCATTTTGTTTAGTGTTTCACTCCTCAATAACAGAGGCAGTGCTGAGGATAACATCCCTAATTGTCTGAACAATTTACAAATGCAATAACTTCACTTGAGAATGACGCCGAGCTACAAAACCATTCAAATACCCAGGTTTACCATATCTTAGGAATTACATTTCATTCAGTTAGATCTTGTCATGTATATTGATATAATTTTGATACTGTATAAATTAATAAAGTATTTGTTCATAAAAAATGTTCTCTTTACAATTACTATGAGGTGCAAGATGAAGCTAAAGAATCACAAGCAGTTATTTTACAAATCATTCCTTTTGTCATACAGTCTTAGAGAAACAGGCCTTTTGGCCCAAATTGCCCACATCGGCCAACATGTCCCATCTATAGTACACTGATCCCATCTGCCTGCATTTGACCCATATCCCTCTAAACCTGCCCTATCCATGTAAACATTGCGATAGTACCTGGCTCAACCATCTCCTCCGGCAGCTCGCTCAATACATCCACCACTCTTTGTGTAAAAAAGTTATCCCTCGGGTTCCTATTAAATATTTCCCCCCCCCCTCACCTTAAACCTATGCCTCTGGTTCTCGATTCACCTACTCTGGGCAAGAGACTCTATGCGTCAATCCGATCTAATCATCTCGTTATTTTGTACACAAGATTTGTATTAATCTTGTAAAGTTACGAAAGGGATATTTTATATAATCCATCGCTTCGTTCCAGATTCTGATGGAGACGAGTCTGAAAGTAATTCTCCCACCTCAGATGACACAGAGGCGATTGATGTGTTGGTGAACTTTGAACCAGACCCTACCGACCTGGTCCTGTCTAGTGTTCCTGGGGGAGAGCTGTTTGATCCTCGTAAGCACAAGTTTTCGGATGAAGAACTCAAACCGCAGCCTATGATTAAAAAGGCAAAAAAGATCTACGTTCCACCTGAGCAAAAGGTATCTGTTCAATGACTGGTGCTGCCACCTTGCAAGTCAGTGGGTAGGAAGCTGTTTGTGTGTCACAAGTGTCTTGCTTATTGCTTATGCTGGAGTAACTCAGTGGGACAGGCGGAATCTATGGAGAGAAGAAATGGGTGATGTTTCTGGTCGAGACCTTTCTTCAGACTGATTGTAGTAGTGGGGAGAAAATTGGAAAGTAGCGGTGGGACAAAGCCTAGTCTGAAGACGGGTCTCGACCCAAATTGTCACCCATTCCTTCTCTCCAGAGATGCTGCCTGTCCCGCTGAGTTACTCCAGCATTTTGTGTCTTTAACTCCAGTGTTGATCCGAGTCCTTCTTGTTTTAAGGATGACCGCTACTGGACAAGGCGCAAGAAGAACAACCTGGCGGCGAAGCGGTCGCGGGACGCACGGAGGCTGAAGGAGAACCAGATCACGGTGCGGGCTGCCTTCCTGGAGAAGGAGAACTCGGCCCTGAGGCTGGAGGTGGCCGAGCTGCGCAAGGAGGTGGGACGCTACAAGAACATCATCTCCAAGTACGAAGCCAAATACGGAACCTTGTAAGAAACCTTCAGCTGTCTTGGTCAAGGGGTGGGAGGAAAAAATGGTTGTGCAACAAATCCCACCATCGAGGGACAGCCGTAACCTGCTATTGTAAAGAAAGAAAAAAAAGTACAACTTCCTCTTCTCAGCTATTCCCGCGCACAACCGTCTCATTTAACGAGTTGACTGGTGTTTAAATATATTCACGGAGTATATATCCTCAAACATTATATTTCTTGAAATAAAATACAGTGCCCTCTACCTGTACTTTTGGGTAACACGTTACAAAGCCAGCCAGAGCCTTTTGCTGCTTGTCAGAGCCAACGTTGTCAAGTCAAGAGAGTTTATTGTCATGTATCCCAGATAGGACAATGAAATTCTTGCTTGCAAGAATTGAACTCTTGAAGGGTGAATAACGTTGAACTCTTTAAGGGAGGTTAACGGCGTTGGGGTTTATTTTTAACATGGGGCCCAGGCAATCTATTGTCCTGAACAATTTTGTTTTCTTGTGGGCGTGAATTGATGATTTGTTCCTGCTGATAGAGTTCGGGCATCTTTTCAGAGTTCAGGAGGGTGAGGGGTGATCTTATATGGGTGTACAGATCATGAAACAGGTGGGATAAATGCACTTTTTGCCAAGACTAGGGGAATCGAGGACCAGGGAACATAGGTTTAAGGTGAGGAAAGGTTTACTAGGAACCTGAGGGGTAACTTATTTATACATATGGAACGAGTTGCCGGAGGAGGTAGTTGAGGCAGGCACTATCGCAACATTTAAGAAGGATTAGACAAATGCATGGGTGGATAGGATAGGTTTAGAGGGATGTGAGCCAAACGCAGGCAGGTGGAACGAATGTAGATAGGACGGACATGTTGGTCGGTGTGGGGAAGTTGGGCTGAAGGGCTTGTTTCAACACTGTATGCCTCTATTTTCAACGTCCACATCCATAAGTGACTCCTACCCAAAAGAAAAGAACATAAGGGATAGGTGCAGGAATACTTTCCACCTCACCTCGCTTGCCTCATCATTCAGTAACTTGTTGAGCAGTAATTCCTCTTCCTTTGCAGGGTGCTTAGACGTCTGTCCGTCTCAGTCTCAAGACTGACATTTGACCGTCTTGTCTTTTCCCTTGGAGCCTGTATACCGGCCTGCATTTTCATTCCACATTGATAGCACTCCTAGGTTGCATACAAAATATCTCCTTCAATCAGTTGGTGATCATGAATGTTTGTTTATTTTTGGGGGTGAATCATTGTGTACTTTCAAGTACCGTAGTTGCCAGCCGCATGGTCTTCAACTTTGTAAGTGATTTGCTAGACACACCAGTTTTAAGTTTATTTGAAAGGCGGGTTTTAAAGTTTTGCATTTAAACTTATCATTCCCCCCGCATCAGGATTCATTGTCCTTTTCCATGACTGTTTTTAAAGGGTCACATCCGAGTAACTATACAATCCACGCATAGTTGGGTCAACGCAATGAATCTACCGGTTCCCTTTGCAACTGTGCTGGTGCTTTGCACTGTGCAATGGTCAACGCATAGACATAAACTGTCCACTTCCCAACAAATTTACTATGCAGTATGAATGGGCGTCAAATTCCTGTCAGCTGTGATATAAAGACAAGAGCCAAGAGTTATATTGTCATATGTCCCAAACAGGAGAAATAAATTCTTACTTGCTGCAGCACAATATAATAAACGAGAAAATGTTCAGTGGATATATATACACACATTTGCACACACACTTGTATACACACGTACACAAACACGCACCCATGCGCGCACACACACGCACACGTACACGCACACACACACCAGTTTAAAATCTTCCCTGATCAAACCACCAGGTCTGGTGCAGATTGAATGAAGGGTGGAAAAAAGCACAATTTGTAGCTCGGAGACAAGGAAATGCAGATGCTTGTTTACAAAAAAGAGCAGACAGTGCTGGAATCTCTGGGGAACATAAATAGATGGCGTTTCTAGTTGAGACCCTTTGCAGACTGCTCAGTACGTCACCTATTCATGTTCTTTAAAGATGCTGCCAGACCCATTGAGTTACTTGAGTCTTTTTGTTTTTTCACGATTTGTAACTTGATAGTTTAATTTTTGGAGATTTAAAGGTGTGGCGGAGGGTTTTAGAGGTGAGATCATGTTGTTAGTGCGTGCACTAACATTACCTTGTCCCCTTTCTTTAAGTGTTCCATGGGACGTGGAATAATTCGAGTGTTTTTTTTAAAACCACATCTGGAATGGACAGAAAGAACAACTGAGACAAAAGATCTAAGCAAGTAGATGCTGACTTTCAAATGTGTCTGTAATCTCAATGTGTGGCTGTGCAGTTTGTCATTTTATACCCCCCACCCACACTTTTGCCCACAGCTCCCAGGTGTTTGACACCGCCCTACACCCCCTCTCATCCCTAACTCTCTGAGGGTTACCCAGTACACAGGGGGTTACCGAGTACACATTAATGTTCTATTTGGAATCACTCCCTTTGGGTTTGAATTTATTACTTTTCTACGCTCACTGTTTCTGGAAAGTTGCAGGAATGAGAAATATACGTTGATCTTCAGACACTGGAATCTTGAGCCAAACACGAAGTGCTGGAGGAACTGTGGTCCCGATCCGACACGTCATCTGTCCATTCCCTCCACAGATGCTGCATGGTCCACTGAGTTCCCCCGGCACTTTGTGTTTTACAGAAATGAGATTGCCTTCAAGCAGTTGGTGATTGTGAAACTTGTTTGGTTTTTAAACAGTGCTGGAATAAATCAGGCACTGGGAACATGGATAGGTGACATCCAACCTGAAGAACGCTCTCGACCCAAAATGTCACCTATCCAGATTGCACCGAAAACCTCTCCTAACCATGTTTTCCAGAGGTGCTGCCTGATCCACTGAGTTACTCCAGCACTTTGTGTCATTTTTTTGTGAACCAGCATCTGCAGTTCCTTGTTTCACCATGAAACATTATTTTTTCGGGGTGAATAATTGTGTAATTTCAAGCAGATAAAGTAGTTGCTGGCAGTATGGTCATGAGCTATGCATGTGATTTGCTAGACACACCAGTTTGAATTTTATTTGTGAGGCAGGTTTAAAGTTTTAGATTTAAGCTTGTTTATCAGGATTAATTTCTTTTTCCAAGCCTGTTTTTAAAGGGAATACATTCCGGTAATTTTACTATCCATGCATAGTCTTCAACCAAAGTTGTGTCGTGGCAATGAATCAACGCGTACAAGTGCAGTACTTTCACAGCCATGCACTCTGTCCTTTTTATTGTTGCTTATTTTTGAACTACATGAAACAAAACTGCAGAGAAGTTACCGTTAAGTCTTGATTGCAGATTGTTGCAATGGCGAGCATGGTTCTGATCTCCCCAGGCACATAGAAAGCCCCCTGAAGAGGGGTGTGAAAGGGAGCCGTGCAGTTGTAATTGTCAGATGGGCAGATGGAATCAGGGTGAAACAAACAAGGGCAAGTCTGAGCCGAGGTTTATGAAACGTAAGGGATTTGATAAAGGTTGATGGGTGAAAAGCTCGACGTCAGTAACAAATCCACGAGTGGAAACCAGGAACTGTAGCTGCAGATTTACAAAAGACACAGTGGCTCAGGCAGCATCTCAGGAGCCAATATTTGAAGGGTCCAACCCGAAACGATGCCTGTCCATGTCCTTCTAATAAATCCAGTATGTGGTTTACCAACAAGAATGGTGAGATGCAATACTTGCAACTACCTGGAAGCAATCAATAATGTAGATAGGTATGTGCACAAGGAAGAAAGGAATGGAAGATGATGTGAGGATGGTGAGTAATGTCTTACTCATTTGTCTTTAATTCTGTTTTCTGAGATAGCATGCACAATTTCGACTTTAAATCACTAAATCTGCATTAATAATAAGGATAAAAATTGGACATGGAAAATACTTATTGCACTATCCTACCCCGCAGGGTGTGCTGGCTTCCCGCCCCCCATTGACAGGGTTTACAGCACTCCAGAAGCAATCCCTCCCACCCCAACATTAGGGGGGGGGGGGTTGCACAGGATCGAGGGGCCAGACTTTTACCCAGAGATGTCGAGCGAATGAGTGAGTGCGTGAAAGTTGGTTTCAAGTTGAGTGAGTGACCCTTCCCAGATGGAACTACCTGCTGCTGCTATACCTGTAGTGTTGAGACTGCGATGGTATCTATGCGTGTCGTAGACAATGGGGAGGGAGGCAATTCTGGACCTGCCACTGATTGCAGGGCACAGCTGATTAAAATGCCGTTGTGGTTGTATTCAACACGTTAAAATAGTTGCTGGGCAATATCGCAATCCATGCGACAGGGCTTTGTTTTTTCCGCTGTAACTTTTAATAGCTTGCTTGTATGAAACAATGTGCATTTAATAAAATATATCTATCTTGTATATGAAACCTCTGTCCTGGCACCGTCCCTGTTTTTGCGTGAATCGGTTATATGAACAGAGCTCTTTTCAATCAGGGACATTATGGTATATGCTATCGTTTTCTGCCTTTTCAGTTCATTGTTGTTTGCTCTTTGATTTGTTAACCTTCCGAGATCAGTAGTGAGCATTGGAAGTAGGCTTAAAATATTTACATTTTCCAGGTACTTCCAGTCCAATTTTCCTGGATCTCGGGGTCACTGGTGACACTCCCAGATCTGGAGCCGATCGAGGTATGCCCGAATCTCTAAACGCACCAGCACAGGTTTTAGTTTAGTTTAATCTGTCTCAGTAAAGATCTTTGCTGCTGATTCATCTGATCAGTCGGGGAAACCATAGCCCGGCTTAAAATCGGTACAAAAGTCAACAACTCTGAAAGGAGTATTCGGTCCAATCCTGTCCATGCCTCCAAAGCCAAATCCGAGGCTGAAGTTTAGTTGAAAGATGCAGTGGAAACAGGCCTTTCGACCCTGATCCACGCTGACTATCGATCAAAGAAAAGCGCAAAGTGCTGGAGTAACTCAGCGTGTCAGGCAGCATCTCAAGAGGGTGGTCTGATCGGGGTCAGTGATATTTGTTGCCTGAGTTTGCACTAGTAGAGAAGATTGGATATCGGAATAAGGAGGACACGGGGACCTTTGTGTAAATGGCGTCAAACTATGGCAACGGGTGCAAGGATTTCACTAGCAGTGCATGCGTGACAATAAAGAACCATTGAATAATGCTTCCTAATCCAACTGGGAATACGTCATTGTACATGAGGATACTGAGGTGACCAAACACAAAACACACAGATAGACACAAAATGTTGGACCCACTCAGTGGGTCACGCGGCATCTCTGGAGAAAATGGATTGGTGATGTTTCTGGTCAGGACCCTTCAGTCTGATTAGAGTCATAGAGTGATACAGTGTGAAACCAGGCCCAACTTGCCCACACCGGCCAACATGTCCCAGCTACATGAGTCCTACCTGCCCACATTTGGTCCATATCCCTCCAAACCTGTCCTACCCACGTACCTGTCTAACTGTTTCTTAAACGTTAGGATAGTCCCTGCCTCACCTGCCTCAACTACCTCGTCTGCCAGCTTGTTCCAGATGCCCACCACCCTTTGTGTGAAGGGATTATAGTAGGGGGAGCATGGAAAAAAAACTGGAAACGAAAGGAGGCAAAATAAATGATGGCCGGCAACAGATGACCGTAGACAAGGGGGTTCCCTGATAGGCAGATTGTTGGTCAATGTAGTGATAGAAAGAGGTGCGAGCCCAAAAGAGATACACAGTTGCAAATTGTTTACAGACTTTTAGTGGAGAAAGGTGAGGGGGGCGGGAGGGAGTTTGTTGAAGTTACCTAGAATTGGAGAATTCAATGTTCATACCAGGGTAGACAAAAGTGCTGGAGAAACTAACTCAGCGGGTGCGGCAGCATCTGTGGAGCGAAGGAAATAGGCAAGAAACCCTTCTTCAGACTGATATGGGGGGGGGGAGGGTAAGAAGAAAGGAAGAGGAGGAGCCAGAGGGCTGAGGGAGAGCTGAGAAGGGGAGGGCTAGGGCTAGGGCTACAGGAAATTGGAGAAGTCAATGTTCATGCCGCTGGGGTGCAGACAATTTACAATTTTACCGAAGCCAATTAACTTACAAACCTGCACGTCTTTGGAATGGGAAAGGAAACCAGAGCACCCGGAGAAAACCCACGCGGTCACGGGGAGAACGTACAAGCTCCGTACAGACAGCACTCATAGTCAGGATGGAACCCGGGTCCCTGGTGCTGTAAGGCAGCAACTCTACCACTGCGCCACCGTGCCCTCATTGGTCCTGTGGACAAACATTCCCCCTTCCAGCTCCCCTCCCCTGTCTCCCACCACCAGTGGCTCAAAGAACACACACCGAGATGCCAGCTGTCCATTGCTTAAAGTAGGCACGAGAGGCACAAAACCCAGCCTTTTTAGCACTAACGGACAGAGAAAGGAGCTGAGCGGGGCTGAGAGTTTGGGGGAGGCAGGGGGCTTTCCAGGGATAAAGTGACCCGTGGGGATACGAGGTTCCCAGCAGTTGCACAGCAGAGTCTGAAGATGAAGGAAAGTTTGCAATAGCGTCCAGTGATGCAGTCTCTACTTCGGGATGTGAGATCCCAGAGTATTGAGGGACCAGCTGCTGAGCTTAGGTTAAATTGCCCTGTTGGCTGGTGGTGGAATTTCCGTGCAGTTCCTGGCTGTCCCAAGAGTGGTTTTTATAAAGAGTGGGGTCCACCAGGGTAAACCAGAAATGTTTTATAAAAACTACCCCTGGTGCACAATGTGACTATTTTAAGCCCTGTGATTTCTAATACAGTATCTGTATACAATATATATTCTTGCTGTAGCTAATGTGCAAAGGTTTTTTAAAGTCTATTTTTGATTGTTTGTTCCTTAGAGAACAATAAATGCTGTAAAATCCCCAATGTGTATCACCTGTCGCTTTCTTTTAATGCACAAAGGAGTAAAAATAACACTCTCTCGTTGGCAGAGATGCCAGAGCTGGAATCTGGAGCAAAATGAAATTGATCTTGAGTCACCGAGTGATGCAGTGTGGAAACAGGCCCTTCGGCCCAACTTGCCCACACTAGCCAACATGTCCCAGCTACACTAGTCCCACCTGCCCACGTTTGGTCCATATCCCTCCAAACCTGTCCTATCCATGTCCAATCCCTTAATAATCTCATCCTTCTAAACTCCAGTGTATACAAGCCCAGTCACTCCATTCTTTCAGCATACGACAGTCCAGCCATCCTGGGAATTAACCTCGTGAACCTACGCTGCACTCCCCCAATAGCAAGAATGTCCTTCCTCAAATTTGGAGACCAAAACTGCACACAATACTCCAGGTGTGGTCTCACTAGGGCTCTGTACAACTGCAGAAGGACCTCCTTGCTCCTATACTCGACTCCTCTTGTTATAAAGGCCAACATGCCATTAGCTTTCTTCACTGCCTGCTGTACCTGCATGCTTACTTTCAGTGACTGATGTACAAGGACACACAGATCTTGTTGTGCTTTCCCCTTCCCCAACCTGACACCATTCAGATAATAATCTGCCTTCCTGTTCTTGCCACCAAAGTGGATAACCTCACATTTATCCACATTAAACTGCATCTGCCATACATCTGCCCACTCACCCAACCTGTGTATCCTCATAGCATCCTCCTCACAGTTCACACTGCCACCCAGCTTTGTGTAATCTGCAAATCCACATAAAACATCCCGACCAGAAACGTTGACTGTCCATTTGGTCAAGTTAAGTTTATTGTCATATGTATGTAAGCACAGTGAGGAACAGGCACAATGAAAACCTTGCTTGCAGCAGCATCATAGACACCTAGACACTGACAACACACAAAGCCTAAATTATAGAAGATAGACACAAAATGCTGGAGTAACTCAAAATTCAATTTAATTGTCACATGTACCAATTAAGGTCCAGTGAAATTTGAGTTACAATGCAGCCATGTTAAGTAAAAAGCAAAAATACACACAGCACATACAATAGAGTTTAACATAAACATCCACCACAGTGGAATCAACATTCCTCACTGTGATGGAAGGCAATAAAGTTCAGTCATCTTCCTCCTTTGTTCACCGGTGGTCAGTGTCGTTGCCGACAGTCCGCTGTTCAAGCCCTCTCATCGGGATGATCGGAACATGGAGCTCCCGAGTCAGCAGCTTCAAAGTCCACAGGCCCTGCGGTCGGAGCTCCAGCACTGGCGATCCTCGGCAAAAGATCCCAGGCTCCGCGATGGTAAGTCCGTGCCCGCCGCACCCGCGGCTTGAAGCTCCGGCCCGGTCTCCAGGAAAGACCGCAGGGGGGACGGAGAAAAATCGCACCTCCGTCGAGGTAAGTGACTGAAAAACGTTTCCCCCAATCTCCCCCTCCCCCTTGCACCCCCAATATAAAACATACCAAGATACATTAAAATAAACATTCAAGACATAATAAAAACAGAGAAGGGACAAGACAGACTGCTGGCGAGGCGGCCTCCCGGGACAGGTAGTATTTCTGGAGAGAAGGAATGGGTGGCGCTTCAGGTCGAGACCCTTCTTCAAACTAAAACTATAGACCTTGCAGCATGTCTAGTCAAGCTGCTGCCTCGCAGCTCCAGTGACACTGGGTTCAATCCTGACCTGGGGTGCTGCCTGTGTGGAGTTTGCTCGTTCTCCCTGTGACTCTCCGTGTGGGTTTCCTCCAGGTGTAACCGGTTTCCTCCCACATTCCACTGACTGGGCTGCTGTAAATTGCCCCGAGTGCTTAGGTGAGTGCTAGAATGCGGTGGGAATTGGTGCAAATGCAGGGAGAATTCAATGTAGGATTAGTACAAAATGGGTGTAGTGATGCTAGTCGTCACGGGCCTGATGGGCCGAAGGGCCTGTTTCTGTTCTGGGCCTCGCTGACAATGGAGGAGGCCGAGGACAGAAAGGTTAGTATGGGGGGGGGTTAAAGTGTTTAGCAACCGGGATATCAGATGGGTTTAGGCGGAATGCACTATCTCTTAACCTTAGATTTCCAGCATCTGCAGGCTTTGAGTTTGCACCCATTGACGTGTCTACTGTGGTGCCATTCCGCCACCTGCTGTTGATGCCCAGAATTGCGGCTACAGGTCAGGGATTTCCATGGGAAATGGTTCATTTGGAGAATCCTTCCTTCACAAGGCCTCCTAAAGATGATAACATTCTTCTAAAATACAAGCACTGTTGTAGCGGAGAGATAACTATCTGAAGAAGGGTCTCGTCCCAAAACGTCACCCATTCCTTCTCTCCAGAGATGCCGCCTGTCCCGCTGAGTTACTCCACCTTTTTGTGTCTATCTTGGAGATAATTATTACCTTGCGATGAAATGTTGCCCTTGTTGCAAGTTTATAATCAGGGTAAGGCTATGAAATAGGACTAACTTAGGCGGGGCATCTTGCTCATCTGTGCTGTGTGACTCTGACTAAATCCTGGGCTTGGAGAGTGGGGCGGCAGAGCTGGAGTCCCGGGTTCGATCCCGACCACGGGCGCTGTCTGCACGGAGTTTGCACGTTCTCCCCGTGACCTGCGTGGGTTTTCTCCAAGATCTTCACACACTCCACAAAGAGCTTGATTGGCTTGGTATAAATGTAAAATTGTCCCTAGCGTGTGTAGGCTAGTGGTCGGCACGGACTCGGTGGGCCGAAGGGCCTGTTTCCACGCAGTATCTATAAACTAAAACTAAAACTGCCGTGTCTTTTGGTGGGGTAACTGATCCGCAGAAGCCGGTCTCGCAGATTGCATGCGGCAGCTCAGTGCGACGTGTCCTGATCACAGTCCTTGCTGCAGGGCTGACCTACTTTGCTGCACAAGCTGCTGGCTTCAGCTTCTCTGCTGCCAACTCCGGGAACACAAGGGCACCATTCTGTCCATCAAACCCTCCTCTCCTGTCACCGAGCTGCATTCAATCCCACGGACTTGGTCCTTGAAGTGCTAGCCTAATATTGACCAAGCTTTAATTGAGGGGGGGGGGGGGGGGGGGGGGGGCAGCAGAGGAGGGCAGAGAAGATGGTGGAGAGGAGGGCAGAGAAGAAAGAGAGGGGGCAGACTAGGCAAGAGGTTCAGTAAATTAAGAGAGAGGGAGAGGAGGAAGGGATAACTTGAGCGCCCTGGAGAGGAAAAACTACAGAAAGTAGTAAACACTGCCCAGTCCATCATCGGCTCTGACCTCCCTTCCATCAAGGGGATCTATCGCAGTCGCTGGCTCAAAAAGGCTGGCAGTATCATCAAAGACCCACACTATCCTAGCCACACACTCATCTCCCCGCTACCTTCAGGTATAAGGTACAGGAGCCTGAAGACTGCAACGACCAGGTTCAGGAATAGCTACTTCCCCACAGCCCTCAGGCTATTAAAACTCAAAACTCTGAACATTAATAGCCCAATATCTGTTTATTTGCACTTTATCAGTTTATTTATTCATGTGTGTGTGTATATGTATATAATGGTGCATGGACACACTGATCTGTTCTGTAGTCAATGCCTACTATATTCAGTTGTGCTGAAGCAAAGCAAGAATTTCATTGTCCTATCAAGGACACATGACAATAAACTCACTTGAATCTTGATAAATAAAGATTGAAGAGGTAAGGAGCGTTTTGTTATTTTGTTCTATGTTATGACTGCAAGGTATACAATTCCGTTCAGACTGAAATGTCTGAATGACAATAAAGGATACGTTAGTTTACCTCATTGGAGACCCTCGGATTATCTTTGATCGGACTTGACCTTGTACAAAACATTATTGCCATTAGCACGCGTGTGTACACTGTGGCTGGCTCGATTGTAATCATGTTTTGTCTTTCAGCTGACTGGTTAGCGTGCAACAAAAGCTTTTCACTCTACCTGGTGTGGGACTTACAATCACAACACAACTTGTGCGAGTGATATCTACAGAGTGTGACAGATAACTAACTTCTCATTATGTGACTTGGCAGTAACACCTCAACCTTGAATCACCTCTACTCTGAAGATATTTCACCTTGAACATCAGAAGCTTTAACTGTGATTGCATTGAACCCATATTGTTCAGAGTTAAGTAAGCAAGTTAGTTTTAGGTGTCAGAAAAAGTCAATGATTCCCCAAGTTAATTTTTTAAGTTAAATGTTGAGCTCCATCATTTATACCGATTTGAAGACCACAGAGCAGGAGTTAAACATTAAACTTGTTCTTTCTTGATAGCAGGAGGGTGTGCGTTTGAAAGCTTTGTCACCTCTTGAAGTGTGTACTACCACTAGTCAGCTAGCAGCTGCTCAGCCAAAGAGCACATGTAGAGGTAAATGATTCCCCTCTTGGAGTCAGAGTGGAGGGTTAGGGTAGAGGTAAATTATTCCCCTCTTGAAAACAGGCCCTTCCGCCCAACTTGCCCACACCAGCCAACATGTCCCAGCTGCACTAGTCCCACCTGCCAGCATTTGGTCCATATCACTCCAAACCTGTCCTATCCATGTATCTGTCCGTTTCTTAAATGTTGGGACAGACCCTGCCTCAACTACCTCCTCTGGCAGCTTATTCCATACACGCACCACCCTGTGTGGAAAAAGTTACCCCTCGGATTCCTGTTAAATCTTTTCCCTGGTAGGGGTTCCTATTAAATCTTCTGATAGGGAACTTCTAACCGCTGTGAGTGCATAGATCAAAGCAGAGTGCTACTTCTCCACAAAGTACAGCAGAGAGAATCAAAGCAGTGGAGCTGCTGCCTCACAGCACCAGAGACCCGGGTTCGATCTCGACTAGGGGTGCTGTCTGTACAGAGTCCGCACGTTCTCCCCGTGACCTGCGTGGGTTTTCTCCGAAATCTTCAGTTTCCTCCCACATTCCAAAGGCGTACAGGTTTGTAGGTTAATTGGTGAGGTATAAGTGTAAAAACAGTCGTAGGTGGGTGTGTGTGTGTGTGTGTGTGTGTGTGTGTGTGTGTGTGTGTGTGTGTGTGTGTGTGTGCGTGTGTGTGCGTGTGTGTGCGTGGGTGTGGGTGTGGGTGTGTGTGTTAATATGTGCGGGGATCGCTGGTCGGTGTGGACTCAGTGGGCCACTCTGCATCCCAAAACTAAACACGGAGCAGAATTTGTGTTTTTATAAGTTGCACTGGAGTGAAACGCCCAGTGCTCAGGAGTTAATTACTGTAATGGACGATTTAACTGTTAAAGAAGATACCACACACAACCAGCTCCAATTTTCATGCTTTTAATACAAACTTAAAAAAGATTCGGAACATTATAAACTATACAGCTCTGACCTCACCTACAACAAATCTGCAAAAACATCTTAGCATCAAGCAAGTATTGCACAATGTTCCAAAGTAGAAAATTGGTATGTTTCTCAGTCTACAATAAAAGGAATTATTTGCATCCACTTTCCTTAACAGAAAATACCCATTCCTTTCAAAAAAGTAAAATGTACATAATTTGAAAAAATCCTGCCATCGCATTTACTTTTTCTGAAGCATACAATGTCAATATCTGTTTTCAATTTTTTTTTTGAAAAAATAATTTGTTGCATATGAAATCTGAAATGAAATTACAATAATGTACATTAGAAATATATACTCTTAACCTTTACAAACATAGTAAATTATTCAAGCAAAGGAAACCAAAGAAACTTAAGATTCCGATCAGTTAGTGCCAAATTTTTTTTTTAAATAAAAAATAAAACCAAGCAGTGTTTTTTTCTTAAATGTTCAAGTAAAGAAAGGCTAACATCTGATAATACATCACATCACCTCAATGAAGGAACACTTGGGGTGGGAGAGAGGGGGGGGGGGGGGGGAAGGAAAGGAAGAAAAAGTCCTCAAAAGGCAATCATTTTTAACAATCACCAGTCTCCCTTGCCCTGATTCATCCAAGAACAAGGATCACCTTGGAATCAACTGGAAATTGAAACCAACCTCACAACTAGATATTTTCTTAGATTTGTTCCTATCCCTTAACCGAGAGGCAGAACATAGGCATGGACAGCTAGGCATCACGAGTCGGGTAGATCAGGTGGTTGGTACTCTATAATGCCCCCTGTCCCACTTAGGAAACCTGAACGGAAACCTCTGGAGACTTTGCGCCCCACCCAAGGGTTCCGTGCGGTTCCCGGAGGTTGCAGGTAGTGGAAGCAGGTAGGGAGACCGTCAAAAACCTCCGGGAACCGCACGGAAACCTTGGGTGGGGCGCAAAGTCTCCAGAGGTTACTGTTCAGGTTTCCTAAGTGGGACATGGGCATAAGTGAACCGCTCTTGGGCAAGCTATACTACCTCACCAATTTGGAGGCTGGAAGTCTCAGATATGCGGGGATTACTCTTTAAGGGGGTCGCAAGTCTTGTAGGGTCTGTGTCACAGTGAGGGTTGGGGTGGAGAAGGAAGAGAGGGTCAGGTATCAAAGGCAAGGCTGCTCAAGTTGCTATTTATGCCGTTGGGCTTCAAGCCCCATGGTCAAACATGTCTTCTGTTGATACTTCAGTGGTGGTTCCGTTTTGTCCTGCTGTCACCATGAGCAAGTTGTATTATCATATGAAATTAAAAAAAACATGTACCAGCAGTTTTGGGCCACATGCTCTACGAGGCACACAGCCAAAGGATGCCATTTCCAGTCTTTCCCCACCAATATGGAACTGGCAATCTCAACAAACCTTCCCCGTTCAGCAAGATGCCAAACTCGGAACTTTGGAATAGCACAGTGAATGCAAAATGGTCACTGGACACAAACAGGGAGAGCAGGGGATTCTTTCTACTTTGTTAGTCAAAAGCTTGTGGTGTCCCTAGAATGAGCACAGAACAAAATTCACAATGGTCTTTTACCCAACACCATTCCCTCCGTATTCCTTCCGACACCACCAAAGTGCATATTTCCTGTCACGCTTTTAGTTTTAAATTAAAAAAAACATACTAAATCAACTAAATTCCAGCAAATCTTTCAAAAATGCAGATTTTGAATTGTGTTTAAATGCAACCCCCGTTTGTGAGCGAACGATTTGGTGACCATCTTGAATGTCAGAGACACTAGTGTTGTAAAGTATAGGCAGTTGTGGCATTTGCATTTGAGGGTACTGCATGCTACACACAATCAGATCAGATTAACAGGAAGAGGTCGCCATGGAGCAGAGATAGAGCTTGGGGTGGGGGGGGGAAAAGAAAGAACGAAGAGGGGCTTCAACACTTCTAAAATGATCGTATCAGCAATCTCAGTCTTATTGTAGTGTGTTCGGTCTGTTGGGATAACAGCACAAGATAACATCAGGTCAAAATGTCATCAGTTCCAGCAGCACATACTGGATGGATCCCGGGCTGTGACAATTAGATGAGGTTGGTAGTTTAGTCGTAGTGTGGATTCACTGGACAATAATGACTCGGCCAAGAGTGGGTTGTGGTGATCCGGATTGCCGAGACAGTGGACAAGCAGATTATACAGCAGTTGCAACTCGCAGGTATGATTAGTCCTCAGTTCCCCTCACTCTTTGCTCAGAACTATAACTGGTTAAGGCTGAATTCAACAACTTCAGGACTCCCACAACAATTCAAGATTACAAATACTAAACCAGATAGCTGTATTCGTCTGGTCCTTGGGAACTACCTTGATCATAACAACATTTGCCTCAAGTGGCTGCGTTGAATAAGTTTGAGGTTTCAACCCACAGCGCAAGAACCGGAGGCTGAACGGCAACATCGAGTAGTTTGGAAACATTTCAATGCTAGAACCATATACAAATATAGGACTTTTTCTTTAAAAATGAAAATCAGAGAGAGAGAGGGAGAGAGAGAGAGGACAGTAGGTATAAATAAGTTTTCACCCTATAATCCGGGTCCGGGTCACTTTTTTCCCCCCCAAAAGAATACTGTGGTTAGTGATCTGTACCAACATGGCTGTACTGGGTCCAAAGTTCAAAGTAACAGCACACCAAGGAGAAAACAAAACCAAGTTGGACAACCAGTAAATCTGTCACTAGGGACAACCTTCAGATGCAATTTTTAGTGGCCAGTGCAAACTTCAGAGGCCATCAGCTACTGGCCATATTGTGGGAAGTGTCGTAGTTAGTTTACAAATACTATGGTACTTTCGTGAAGTATAGTGTTCCTCGTCTGAAACATGTACGTGTGCAGATTGTAAACATCAGGTGAGCTAGTTTGAACCCAGCCTTCTCTCACTTTAGCTGCACTGTTTGGGTGGGGCGCAAAGGAAAAACCAGCACAATTGTCACAGTAAAGCAGGGGAATGTAATCAGAGAAGACACTTGCATTATCTAATAGGCTGCTGTGGAACAATGTTGGATGAGGTCTACAAACATTCTGACTCCTCCACTAAAAAAAAAGGAGAAGATTCTTAAACAACCAAGCTCTGGCTCAGGATTCTCGCCCCCACTTTTAGTACCAGTAATAATACATCTGAAGGCAGAACAAACAGTTCACATCTGGCAATTCCCAATGTCAAATAAAGAGCTTTGGTCATCCATCTTTTCAGCTGAATCGCCAACTTAGTTATTCTAGGCAGGCTCATGGAATAAATTAAAATGAATTCTCGTCAAGAGTGGTTTGGAATAAGCCGATTACAGTTTGAACAGTGGGTGAGAGGAGACGTGCAAAGAGCAGAAGAGAGCTAGTACGAGGTCGAGAATATCCTTGGGGTGAACCGAGGTTGTCCAAACCCTGTGGGTTATAAACAGCTTTAGTCCTCTTGCATATATTCATTATGTGTACAAGTGCTTCCTTTGATATGCAAACCCCATTTTTGTTCTTTTCTAAGATTCTAAAATCTAATTAACTGTTCTAACAAACCTTTTAATTTGGTCAAATGTTACAGCAAAAATAGAACAACTCTGAAATATTAGGATAAAATATTTATCAAACTGGCAATCTCATTACTGCCACCCTATTCATCTCCGGGACAGAAATAACCAGACTGGTCATTTAAGACATGTTGGAAACTCGTCAAATTAAATATTACTCCTTGCCTCGAGGCCAATGCTTGACGTTTTTATAATAAGCTGCAAAATAAACACTGCTGCACATGTCTCTGTGTCTAGGTGACTGACTGATCAAGCATCTTTTACAACTTCACTTCAAAGGACGTTGTCAAATCCCTTTGAAGATCCCTCCATAGCTCCTTCCAAATTTTCAATACATAGCTCCCAGGTAGATACAGCAAGATCTGACCGACTGTGGCACAGATTCTCGTTACAGTAAAAAGCTGCTGACTACAAGCTTGCTTCAGGGTTCATGAAATCTTAACGGCAGCAACCTTCAAAGTTCTGAATCTGATCAATTCAATACAATTCTAAAGGGCCACATTCTCTGGGGGGGAGGAGGGAAAGTGCCCGAGCAGTTTTTAACTATCGCTCGTGACCAGTAGAAAGATCCTGCTAACTAAAGTTGTTAAGTAAACAAAGTTAAAGCAGATTCTGCAAGAACAGACCTCAAAACACACTGCGCTGCTTCTTAATAAAAAGGATGGGCCCTTCAACCTATTACCATGGGAGCAGTATAGGTAACAGTGGCGTACTAGATGAACACTCAAGTGACACAGGGCATCAGATTCAATTCTTCACTCTCCCAAACCTGAAGACTGAAGGGAGACAAAACAGTATAGCTTTTCAACGACTGGTGGGATGTAGCGTTTACTACAAGGTGCTGACTAGTAGGATAGCCATATAGCATATATGAACTAGAATTTGGTCACTTGCATCCATCCTGTCTAGAGGATTAGATTCCACCAACATACATGGATCTGACACGTTACTCTACAGCTAAAAGCAAGAACCCAATGTGCAGCAGAGTTTAACAAATAACTTGCTTCATGCATTTAATAGCTGACCAGTTTTGGACAATGTCTGGGATCCATGGTTACTCAAATCCTGCTCCCGTTTTCTTGAGCTAGTCAGTTATCGCTGCAGCTACATCTAGCATCCGAGGAGAATATCTTGCATCGCCCCTCCTAGAAAATGTGCTACCCCAAGCATAATGCGGCCCTTGCACCATCAAAACCTTGATCCCACTTTCAATAAACCTAGTGCAGCTTCATCTCCTTGCGTTTGCAGAAAGAGGAGAAAAATAGCTCGGATCGAAAGATCCCAGCCTGAAAAAAAAACCAGGGGGGACGTCGGCCAGAAATCCAGGGTTCAAAATTCAAAAAAGGTATTACGGGAAGGATGTTGCACTTGGGATGCAAACACCGAGCCATCCATCGCTTCTCTGCAACATTGAACTCCGCCACAACGGCCTCTGCGACCATTTGCCGACCCCCGAGGAGACCGAGATAGGAGGAGGCTCTCTGTACGATGCCGATCTTCATTGTTACTTAGTACAACTAAATGTTATTAGTCCTTGGGAGCATGATGCACAGCTTCACAGGATTGTTTTTGTCTTTGTTTTGTTTTTTGCTAGTTGCCACGATAGTACGATACAATAGTAATTTGAATTAGGAGATCAAAAAGCCCTTGAACCAAGATGGCAGATTCTGTTGCAGTGCAGAGCGAGGTGTTCTTGTTGACAAGACTTGCTGAGTTTTTAAAGAGAGAGGTTGTAAGAACAAACAGAATGAATTCCATAACTCCACAGACGTCCAGCTGGATCTGGGTACGAATAGACACTCCTCCCACTGCTTTAAGATGCTTCTTGTTGGCAGAATTCTGCTTCTCAAATGAACCTGCCCAAACCTTATCCATCAGTAATGGCTTGTCATCCCACAGCACTACAGCGACAATTAGAAAAAAAAAAAAAAATGTGGGAAATGTGTTCTCCTAGAAACCCTGATCCAGCGCCTACTTACAAACTACAGTGCAAAATGAAACACGGATAGATACTGGCACAGGTGTGAGGTAATGCCCCAAATCTGACTGCTGTGAAAAACTGAGAACGCTACCAATCATATATTGTGACCTTTACTTTACTCAAATTTGGAGTATTCTAAATATTTCAGTCTTCCACTTTTAAGATGGACTTTTGGTGCCATGTTTCCCCAAGGAAGGAATATAATATACGCAACTAAAAAAAGTTTAATTAACTCTGGGGGGAGGGGGGAAAAAAAAAAAAAAAAAACCCTACAACCTATCAATGGATTGCAGTTTGTGACTTGAACGATTTCAAAGGAAATTTTGAAAACTGGGGATTTGATGATGAAAGTGGGATTGGAGGCTTAACGTTAAACTGTTCCCAAAGTGCTCTTCCACACGATATATTAGTGTTGGCCTTCTTTGAGTTCTATGTATAGAAAGGGTTCTTCACTAAATGTTTTGTTAGTTTGCCAAGACAACAGACTGAAATGGCTGGTTAGGATACTGCATGGTATTCAAGTTGAAGTCGAGTCCTTCCACAAACGGGGCTTTTTCGCCCAGGTTGTTGTTGTTGTAGATGGGCGGCACCTCGAAGGCATTGGGGAAGGGGGCGGGCCCGGAGGACGACGACTGGTTCTCGTTCCCGAAGTACAAGCCGAGTGAACCCGGGTAGACAAACTCCTTGGCATTGGGAGAGAGGGAGGATGGTGGGATCTGGTTGCTGCCGAGGACCAGCGAGTGCATGGATGTCGACAGACCCTTCTGCTTGATCAGGCCGTTGGTCGGAGAGCGGGCCATTCGCCGGCCTCCAGTTTTCATCTTGGTGGACCCAAATTTGGTGGCAGCGAAGGCTGCGGTGGTGAACGTGATTGGCTGAGTAGACCTGGGGATGAAAGTGGGGCTCACCGAATTCCCAAAGGATGGAGAAGGGGAGTTAGACAAAGAGTTGCCCTGGTCAGTGATAGGTGTGAAAACTTGGGCCTCTGGGTTAAAGCTGCTCTTTATTTCCTTGTCCAACTCGGCACTCTCATTGTCGTCCATGTACAGGACCTTCACAGCCCCCTTCTCACCAATCTGGTAGGACACCTCGAATGGATCAATCCAAAGGCTCAATTCTTGGGGAACGTTGGCTCGAATATCATCTATATCCAACCCACTCCTCCTTGCCGCCTGCTCGATGATTGGATCCACAGTCTCTCCGATATGGACACACCTGTAGCCGGATCCTTTCAAGGGATTTTCTAGGTACCAGTGGCCCTCATATTTCTGTTTCAGCAGCCGCTCCAGCTCCTCCCCAAAGAGGTCTGCACGTCGTCGGGGTAATTTGTTGTACAGGTAGGATATTATGAAATTTAAAGCCACTTTGATCTCCAAATGCATGCTTGATATGGTGACTGGGGGGGAAGGCAGTGTAGAAAGAGCTTCAAATCTTCACACAATTCCTTAAAAAGGAGAAAACGAGCAGTTAGTTTACACAAACATGTTCTGTGTGCAAACATTCAGCTTTAAAAGGAATGGCTTACACAAGAGTTCAGTTTAAGCATGATTAGGGCAGATTCAAGTCTAGTTTCAGTCATAACACCTAAACACAACAAATTAATGAGAAATTCCACAATGAGTGGAAGGTTAATTACAAGGTTAACTCACGGGATGGCGGGACTGTCATATGCGGAGAGAATGGAGCAGCTGGGCTTGTACACTCGGGAGTTTAGAAGGATGAGAGGGAATCTCATTGAAGCATAAGATTAAGGGCTTGGACACGCTAGAGGCAGGAAACATGTTCCCGATGTTGGGAGAGTCTAGAATCAGGGGCCACAGTATAAGAATAGGGAGTAAGCCATCTAGAACGTAGACGAGGAAACACTTTTTCTCACAGAGAGTGGCGAGTCTGTGGAATTCTCTGCCTCAGAGGGCGGTGGAGGCAGGTTCTCTGGATGCTCTCAAGAGAGAGCTAGATAGGGCTTTTAAAAATAGCGGAGTCAGGGGATATGGGGAGAAGGCAGGAACAGGGCACTGATTGGGGATGATCACATTGAATGGCGGTGTTGGCTCGAAGGGCCAAATGGCCTACTGCTGCACCTATTGTCTATTGAGTGATGGCCAAGAAGGGTCTCGCCCATTCCTTCTCTCCAGGGATGCTGCCTGTCCCAACGAGTTACTCCAGCATTGTGTCTCTCTTAGAAATAAGATTAGTTTGGTTCAGTTTCTAAATGGTCAAAGGATGACAACATCTAGGGAGCAAGTTACCATTGCTTTGGTCAATGGAGCCATGCATAGGCTTTCCAAAAGAGGATTAAGAGAAAACAAAAATAATTTAAACTAAACCATTGACAATCCATAAATCTCATCTACACATTGCATGAAGAGCTTTCCTTCAGAGATTATTTTAATTGTGTTCAAAAATCACAAAGCATTCTGACAGAGGAAATAAAATGAAATTTGTTGCTGGAAGAGGTATCATTAGAAGACAGATTTAAGATAATTAGCAAATGAATTTTAAAAAACGCACACACAATCTGGCATACATTGCCAAATCAGATTAAAATAACAGCGTTGATAAAGGACAGGAGTGGGAGTAATTGAAGAGTACATTAGGAGAGCTGGCAGTCACATTTGGATGGGTGTCCTCCCCTTGTGTTGTATCATAATGGAATTCCACCAGTGAAGCAGAGCAACACACTCAACTGAATCCTCTTAGCAACAGGCTTGTAATCACTAGTCCTTCACCTTACTGTACAGTTAGTTCAAAGTGTTCTTTCCAGACACGGTCCCACTTGGAATGGACAAACTGTACTGCTGACCAGTTACAAACGTTCAGAAGGCACAAGATAATCACACTTGCATCATATACTCTCTGAAATCCTTGTAACAATGTCGGCTGGCTGCAAGGCAGAATGAGCAACGCCAACAAAGTGCACCGCGGTTTCTCAGCACCTGCCAAAGCTTTGCCTCCCTCCGAGAACTGAGTTGGATGATTAGCCATGATCATATTGAATGGCGGTGCAGGCTCGAAGGGCCGAATGGCCTACTCCTGCACTTAATTTCTATGTTTCTATGATAATTTGGAGATGCATTTTAACACACATCCACACACACTATCCTGACTTGGAAACAGGCAACAGGTGCAGGAGTAGGGCATTCGGCCCTTCGAGCCAGCACCACTATTCAATGTAATCATGGCTGATCATCCCCAATCAGTAACCCCGTTCCTGCCTTCTCCCCATATCCCCTGACTCCCGCTATTTTGAAGAGCCCTATCTAGCTCTCTCTTGAAAGCATCCAAAGAACCGGCCTCCATCGCCCTCCGAGGCAGAGAATTCCACAGACTCACCGCTCTCTGTGAGAAAAAGTGTTTCCACAGCTCCGTTCTAAATGGCTTACTCCTTTATTCTTAAACTGTGGCTCCTGTTTCTGGACACCCCCAACTAAGTTTAGTTCAGAGATACAACACAGAAACAGGCCCTTCAGCCCACTGAGCCTGCGCCGTACGGCAATCCCCATACCTTTACCCACACCACGAACACTACCCCACACACTAGGGACAATCTACAATTTTTACCAAAGCCAATTAACCAACAAACCTACACATCTTTAGAGTGTGGGAGGAAACCAGAGCACCCAGATCATGGGGGAAAATGTACAAACTTCATACAGCCAGCACCCGTAGTCAGGATCGAACCCTGGTCTCTGGCGCTGTAAGGCAGCAACTCTACTGCTGTGCCACCCCTTAAATATCCTATTATTGGATAATAGCATTTCAGAAAAAAAACCAAGGGCTTTGTTTATTGGGAAGGATAAGTCTCCTGAGATAAAATAAAGTTGTACACTTTGTTTCTCCTTTATACACTTTTGAACATAAAAAAAGATTCCATGAACTACAGCCCTGAGCATGTTTAAATCTTACAATAACTTTTGCTGTTAATGTAAAATCTACTTAACTTCAACTGGTGCCAGTAGATGATATATCTGTGACATACAATCACCATTGGCAATGCTCCAAGTAAGGACTGTCATAAGAGAAGCTTATGCCTGTTCTGCGTTACCATCTACATACATCCAGCTAATGAGCGGCCCTGTAGCCGGGGCATCCGGTTCCAAGTAATTACATTAGAAACCATTCGCTGCCAAGAGGATGGGTTTGAGAAATGGGATCATTCCCCAAAATCACATCATTCAAAGTCGAGAATGTTGCCAAGGTCACACCAAGGAAACAAGGCATTGCAGTGGGCTTTGATCAGAGGCTGCACAAGCAGAGGGCATTCACATTTTGCATTCCCAGACACCAGCAAGAGGACAGATTTAAAAAAAATAACACAAGTGATTGATCGAACATTTTGTTAGGAAAGCATCCATACTGCAAGGGACTAACATTTAGAAAGGAAGTGGGTGCAGCTGGCAGAGCAGCCATCTCACAGAGGCAGAGACCCAGCTTCCATCCTGACCAGGGACGCTGTCTGTGTGGAGTTTGCACGTTCTCCCTGTGACCTTGTGGGTTTCTTCTGGGTGCTCTGGTTTCCCTCCACACCGCAAAGATGTGCAGGCTTGGAGGTTACTCGACTGCTGTTAAAGAGTGTAAAAAGTGGATGGGAAAATGGGATAACAGAGCCCATATGAATGGGTGATCGATCGATGGACAACGCAGACTCAGTGGGTCCGAGGGCCTGTTTCTGCGCTCTATATTTAAACTAAACATCCAACCAAAACCGATTCTGGAAACTATTTGCTGTAGAGTTGGGTTCTGGATAGCAAATGCTTCCTCAAGGATGTTAAAGCCACACAAAAAAAAACAGCACAGCAGCTCAAATGTTATAACCCCATGATCATAATGGTGCTCTTTTACACCTCATTTATTAGAGCAGTGAGGTGTATAAGAACTTGAGAATGGATGGTGACATTACTGAATGGTATTTAGACGCTCAAGATGTCCCCAGCTATATATTGATACACAACCAGCCTCTGTGGGCAGACAAAAGCACTGGAGAAACTCAGCGGGTGCAGCAGCAGCATCTATGGAGCGAAGGAAATAGGCAACGTTTCATGTCGAAACCTTTCTTCAGACTGATGTAGGGTGGGGGAGAAGAAAGGAGAAAGGAAGAGGAGGAGCCCGAGGGCTGAGGGAGAGCTGAGAGGGGGAGGAGACAGCAAGGGCTACCGGAAATTGGAGAATTCAATGTTTATGCCGCTAGGGTGCAGACTGCCCAAGCGGAATATGAGGTGCTGCTTTTCCAATTTCCGGTGGTGCTCACTCTGGCCATGGAGGAGGCCCAGGACAGAGAGGTCGGATTCGGGCATTCCCAACCCCCATTCCAGCCTGTGTTCACCATCCCCCCTGACCTCCCCCTCTCCGACAGTCTATGTGGGCACTGTGCTAAAGCCAAGAGGAGCTGATTATTATAAAACTGGACAAAGGAAGAGTCCTTCAAATGCTGCTTGTAACATCGGCAACACAAGGCAGTGCAGGAAGGCACAGAAGCCAGCACCACATCGAAACAAATCACCATCACAACGACCAGCTTCACAGCAGGCGAACTTTGAAAACAGCTAAGGTACACAAAAAAGCTGGAGAAACTCAGTGGGTGCAGCAGCAGCTATGGAGCGAAGGAAATAGGCAGCTAGCTCTGTTCGTGCTAGCTCTGTTCGTGCTGTATGGATTGGAGTGGAGGAAAGCAGGGCCTGTATTTTATTTTAATTGACAGCGAGAGACAGAACAAACCATCAATTTTGCATATTATGACTGACCATCTTATAAACAAATACAAGACCAATAACACAGTGGTGATTCAGGAACCTGGTATGGGTGGCGAATGGGAAAATACTGGCAGATACTACTGACTACAGGGGCAATACAGGGAAACGTAGAAGTTGAATGCTAATTGAACACTGCACCATAAAGATGTGGAAGGCAGCAACATTGGACAGCTTCACACTTGAACATTCCACGATACTACCCGAGGAATTTAGTCCACACCCATGTTTAACTTTTGCAATCATTTTCACAATCCACACCAAAGATATTTTGGCGTTTTAAAATTCCTTGCGTATCTAAACCCAACTGTTCAACTTCATTTTTAATTGACTTATGTTTGCATTCAGACATTAATTGGTATACACTAAACCCAGCAACATCCTTGGTGTCTCAAGTGTTATGCTGATCAAAGACTAATTTGAGGATATGAGGAAACACAGATGCCGGTATAATTTTAATCAGACCGTGTTAGCTACCACACGCACATGCAAATTGTGTTAAGATCCGAATATGTCGGCCACCCTTTTACCTCCACAGATGCTGCTTAAAGGGCCGGTCCCACTTGCGCGACCGTTACAGGCCATTGGCGGCATTCGTGATAGGTCGCCAAAATTGTCAATATGTTGAAAATTCAACGGCGACCAGAAAGACGCTGGGACTCTTTGGAGACCTCTCACAACCATAGGAGACCTCACACAACCACGGTTGCGGGAGGTCTCCTATGGTTGTGATAGGTCACTCGCCACATGTCGCCTGTACGGTCGTGAGAGGTGGCCTATGGTCGTAGCATCTTTCTGGTTGCCGCTGAATTTTCAACATGTTGAAAATTTCGGCGACCTATGACGGGTGCCGGCAGTCGCCTGTAAAGGTCGCATAAGTGGGACAGGCCCTTAACCCACGGAGTTTTTCCAAAAGGTCAAGTAAAGACAATGTTTTGGACCCAAGACTGCTTGTAGTGGGGGGGGGGCAAAAGCTGGAAGGGAGGTGGGAGAGGGCAAGGATAAAGCTCGACAAGTCCGAGTTGTTCCAGCAGTTCGCTGTACATTAACTGGTTTTGCTCCTCTCCAAAGGTGATACCTGATCTGCTGAGCATTTTCAACATTTGCTATCTTTACTTTTCCACCTATTGAGTATCTGAGGAGACGGATGGACCTTCTTCAGTCTCCTCAGAGAAGTTCACCAAGAAGGAAGAAGAGACGCTGATGAGCCTTCTTGATCAGAGTAGATATTGTGGGTTCCGAGTTCTTCCAGCAGTTCGCAAGCAAAACAGAAGAAGGTTGAAGTTGCCTGGTGCAGCTAGCTTGAAAACAACAAACCCACTAGCTGACACTCCACTCCAGGCACTGATCATTATTATTTAAGTGGAGTACAGCCGTCTCCACATTCAGGCGGAGCACTTCAATAAGACCAAATGCAGTATGGATTTGAGAGGAGAGGAGAAATCACAAACTATACTTTTGGTGCAACCCAAAGCTAGAAACAGACCCTGGAGACTGCTTGTGCTGGAAACAAGGCAAAACATAAAGTGCTGGAGGAACTCAGTGGTCAGCCATCCTTTACGTCCACTGATGCTGCTGGACCTGCTGAAGTTCCCCAGCACTTTGTTCTCTGCGCAAGTTTCCAGCATCTGTGATCTCGCGGCTTCGACTGCCAAACTGAAAAATATCCTCAAAGTATGGCTACGTTGAAGTGGTCCTCCCCCTCTCTCCAACACTAATTCCGAGACCCTCTCTCACTACTCTTGCTGTTTGGCTGCGTCTCCGAGATGCTGTCTGACCCGCCGAGTTCTTCAAGCAGTTTGTTGCCAGAGCAAAATGCAGCTTTTCTATCTCCTCCCTGGATGATCTTTTGCGAGTATTGATGTAGCAATCAACCTGTGCACATGAGATTGGCGATCCTACCAAACATTTTTCTAGGACCTCAGCATTATTGGCAAAACTGTGCACTAAATGTGGCTAGTGTGCTCAGCTCCAAAACATCCCATCCGATCATGATATTCCCAAATGGCTCAACAATCCTCATGGAAAAACAACTATTTAACTTCCACCTCTTAGAGGCAACTCGCCTTCTCCTCCTCCCCCCCCCCCCCCCCACAGTGGTTAGATTTAGTTCAGTTTAGAGATACAGCACAGAAACAGGCCCTTCGGCCCAGCAGTCACAGCATACTAACACTATCCTACACACACCAGGGACAATCAGGGGTTATGGGTCAAAAGCAGGAGAATGGAGTTGAGAGGGAAAGATAGATCAGCCATGATTGAATGGCAGAGGAGACTTGATGGGCCAAATGGCCTAATTCTGCTCCTATCACTTATGAACATGAAAAAGGGATCATTTTCTCTGCAATAAGAAAAAAAGTAATTTTTCCAAATTTTGTAATGTACAAATGTTTTTTATAACATCAATGAAGCACAAAGATTTAAGCACACAATTAGAAACACATTGTGTACTTGCCCAAGGGGCAGAGAAAGGTCATTGCAGCAAAATGGAGATTCTCAATGCTGAAACCATGTATCCAAATTGTAAGGTAGCAAACATACTTCACCTAATGTGATTGACAAGAGAAAAATCTCCTCAATTGCTGCAAATGCCCAAGAGCTTAAACCTACCCTCACACAGTAATACAGAAATACATCACTCGAGTTACCCCCAAATCCTTTAAAACTCATGTAACTGCTTTGTGCAGAAGCTGTGCTCAATACTGTACAGGATTCCAAGATGATACTGGTCTGCACAATGCTTTGTAAAGGCTTTCAGTGACCAAACTTTCATTTGAATCATGACTGCAGGAGTGAGAGAAAGACCAAAATTAATGACCAACTGTTTTGAGTGTACGTAATTCTACTTTCTGGACCACTTCCCGCACTAGAGGTTGCTCCTCCCTTCAGAACCTGGCTATGGCATAAGATTTAGGGAGACCCGGGTTCGATCCAGACTACTGTCTGTAATGAGTTTGTACATTCTCCCCGTGACTGCGTGAGTTTTTTCCCCCCTGTAGATCTTCGGTTTCCTCCCACGCTCCAAGGGCGTACTGGTTTGTGGGTTAATTGGCTTGGGATAGTATACTTGGTATAAGTGTAAATTGTCCTTAGGCTTGTGTTAATGTGTGGGGATGGCTGGTCAGCATGGACTCGGTGGGCCGAAGGGCCTGTTTTTGTAAACTAGACCTGTGCACAGCAAATGGACACAGATGCTCACCGACCTACACTGGCTCCCCACGTGGTAATGCTGCAATTTAAAATCTTTACTTCATTTTACAATCCCTTCCACGTTTTGTCTCCGATAACCATTTTCAACTGTACAATCCACACAGGCTTCCGAGCGTCGCAAAATGTGTCTTCATGCCATCCTAATTTTAACAATTCCACCAAAGCGGCTGTGCTTTCGATTGCCTCGGCTCAGAAAATATTACTCCTTCATTGAACTGCTCCAAGACATTCCTGAAAGCCTTGCCACTTTGCGCAATCTTAGCCCGCCAGTCCCCATACCTTCGCGAGTTAGATGTCAAATTTTATTTGTCAACGTCCTTGTGAAATGCCTTGGGATGCTTTGCCGTGTCGAAGAGTTGAGATGTGGGGAGATATACAAATAAGGTTGGTTGTGTAATAAAGCGTTTAAGAAAGAACTGCAGATGCTGGAAAATCGAAGGTACACAAAAATGCTGGAGAAACTCAGCGGGTGCAGCAGCATCTATGGAGCGAAGGAAATGGGCAACGTTTCGTCCCGAAACGTTGCCCATTTCCTTCGCACCATAGATGCTGCTGCACCCGCTGAGTTTCTCCAGCATTTTTGTGTACCTTTTGTAATAAAGCAGTTCAGTTTATTGCCACGTGTACAGAGGTACAGCGAAAAGCTTTTGCTGCGTGCTAACCAGTCAGCAGAAAGACAACACATGATAACAGTCGAGCCATTTACAGTGTATTGATAAATGATATGGGAGTAATGCTGAGTGCAAGGTAAAGCCAGCAAAGTCCGAGGGTCACCAAAGAGGTAGAAATTCATTTTATTGTCTCAAATTGAGACAATGACAATAAATTTGAATACAATACAATAACAGTTCAGCACTGCTCTCTGGTTGTGGTAGGATGGTTCGGTAGCCTGATAACAGCAGGGATGAAACTGTCCCTAAATCTGGTGGTGTGCGTTTTGTGATGGTATTCAACATGGTCAACTCCATTTTGCTTGTCTGGGTCGAGAACTATAAGAACAGGTAAGGTTTATCTTCACAGTAATAGAATTAAAGATTTGAAAACAATGCCTCTATGGTTCACCAGTTATAAGAGTAGAATTAGGCCATTCAGCCCATCAAGTCCTCTCCGCCATTCAATCATGGCTGATCTCTGAAGCCTAATCCAATTTTCCTGCCTTCTCCCCATAAACCATGACACCCGCTCTAATCAGGAATTTGTCTATCTCTGCCTTAAAAATATCCACCGACTTGGTCTCCACAGCTCTCTGTGGCAATGAATTCAACAGATTCACTACCCTCTGACTAAAGAAGTTCCTCCTCACCCCCTTTCCAAAAGAGCACTCTTTAATTCTGAGGCTCTGACCTCTGGTCCGAGACTCTCCCACCAGTGGAAACATCCTTTCCACATCCACTCTATCTGTGCCTTTCATTATTCTGTAGGTTTCAATGAGGTCCCTCCTCAACCATCTAAACTCTGGAGAGTACAGGCCCAGTGCAGTCAAACGCTCATCATATGCTAACCCACTCATTCCTGGAATCATTCGTAAACCTCCGCTGGACCCTCTCCAGAGCCAGCACATCCTTCCTTAAAAATGGGGCCCAAATATGCTCACAGTATTCCAAATCCAGTGCCTAATAGACCCTCAGCATTACATCTCTGTTTTTGTATTCCAGTCCTCTTGATATAAATGCTAGCATTGAATTTGCCTTCCTTGCTACCGATTCGACTCGCAAATTAACTTTTTGGGAGTCCTGCACCAGCACTCCCAAGTCCCTTGTCAAGTTCCCGTTCCTTAAACCAAGCATGACTTTGTTCATAAACTAAATCGTTTTCAATCTTTTCAGCAACGCATTGCCGTTACGCCACTTAACCTTGAGCTCAGCTAGTCTAAACATAGCACATCACAGATCACCTGCAAAGAGATTGCATAACATCCTTGCCCCTTTCACAGAAATCCACGTTGAAGTTGATCTCTTATTAGCCCAGGCAGCAAAGTCTTTGAAAATGTGCATGACCACAAATCCCCATGTACAAGTGTAACAGTTTACGTTTCCAAAAGCCACGTTAATGTGCGTCTTCAACATTGGAAGGCACCCAAGGATAACAGACAACTAATCCAAAGTCCAACAAACAAACCGGTCAGGACAAATGTTCCAGAGTAACTCAGCGGGTCAGGCAGCATGTATGGAGAACATGGCCCGGTGACATTTCGGGTCAGGATCCTTCTTCAGATTGGGATCCGTCTTCATGTTACTTAGACACATTCATCTTGGCTTCACAAATCTAGTCTTTACCAGACTAAATATTATCCCACATCATTCCACGAGTTGGCCCAGCCCATAGTCCTTGGCATACTGAAGAGAATCACAAAGATTCATAATACTCATTGCTGTATTCATTGGACATGCCCCCTTTAGAAACCAGGTAACCCATTTCTAGATTTCCAGTTTCCTCAAAATAACCCAAGGGAAAATTCCCTCAGAATCTATCCTGCTCAGTCCACTACAGCAAGTTGACCCATTTCCTGCAATATTCAACGAGCATTGATAAACCGGCTCAACCTTTCCTTCAAGATAACCCCCTCATGCCAGGATGCAACCAAGTGAACCTTCTCTTAATTGCCTCTGATGTCAATGTGCCTATCCTTAAACAAGGAGACAAAAAATATGCAACACACAAGGAGTAATCTCATTTGTTTAACAAACTTTCCCCATTTTTATAAATTACCTCCTGTACAAAGATCATCATTCAGTTTACCTTAGTTACCTGCTCTACAAGCATGCCACTTGAAGATAACCAGATCCCTCTATAGGACAATCCATGTCTCATCTTTTAAATAATATTCTGCTTTCCTATTCTTCCTACCAAACAGATAATGCCACATGCTCTGGGCAAAATGTTTGCCCATTCTGTAAAGACTGCACCTGCCTCATCTCCTGTTTCTCCCATTATCTTTGTTTTGTCAGCAAACTTGATAACAATGGCTTAGGCCAAGGCACTTATATTTACATGAAATAGATAGAAGCCTTAGCAATCAACCCAGAGGCTTCCTACCATTATAATATGTAAACCCGAATGTGACCCATCCACTCCGACCTGTTTTCTTGCTAGTAAGCAAACTCTTTATCCATGGAAAATACATCTGCTCAAACATCATGATCCGTTAGTAATATCCATGGGAATATGTCCAGTAACATCCATGGGAATACACCCGCCCCAACTTCATAATCCATTAGTCTGTCCAGTAATATTTGGAGTTGCCTTTTGCAAAACCACACACAAATGCTGGAGTAACTAAGCAGATAAGGCAGCATCTCTGGAGATGCATCTACTGGTGCCCCTATATGCACCCTGCTCATCATATCCTCAAGTCGCTAAATGACCCTGGTAGAACCTTTGTATCGCTTGACATGAAACTCACCACTAGCTCCTGTGAAATGTGCAGGAAGGAACAGCTGATGCTGATTTACACCAAAGATAGACACAAAATGCAAGAGTAACTCAGCGGATCAGGCAGCATGTCTTGAGAGAAGGAACGGGTGTGTAAGAAAGAACTGCAGTTGCTGGTTTCAATCGAAGGTAGACACAAATCGCTGGAGTAACTCAGATCAGGCAGCATCGCTGAATAGAAGAAATGGGTGACGTTTTGGGTCGAGACCCTTCTTGCTTTGTAATGTGTTTTCCCCCAAAACACTTCAGCTAACTCTGCCTTCAAATCTTAGTAAGTGCTTTTATGATCAAGGCAAAATAATACAAAATGTTCTTGAGTAACTCAGTGGGTCGGGCAGCATCTCAGAAGAACATGGCTGGGCAATGTTTGTGTCTGGACCCTTCAGACTGATGGGGGGGGGGGGGGGGGGGGGGGGGGGGGGTGAAGAAAGTGGAAGTGAGAAGGGGTGGGATAAAACCTGGCGAGTGATAGGGGAAAGGGGGCTTTTAATTGGCATTTGGTTGCACGAAGACTAGAGATGAAAAGACAATAGATATAAGGATAGAAGAGGTACAAATTGTGAAGCTAGAGGAAAGGATATAGATGGAAGGGATGGGAGAGGGGGAAAATAGGTGCGAGTGTACGTGGGGCACACAGAACAGGGGGGGGAATATTGTTCTTCCAACTCATTCAAACATACTGCAAATTCTGCTAACACTTTCCTCATCCCAACCAGAATAATCTTATGACACCATTAATTAATCCTGTTCATTTTCAGTTCACAAACAGCTAATAAGTCAATTTCCTGGTTAATTCAATTTTCCTAAAAAAAAAACAAAAAAAACTCAACCTGAAACACCGACCTCATCCTTAAAGCTACTTTTGACAATTTATTCAATGTGAAATTTCTTCATTTACGCTGCATCTTACATTGCGACTGCTGTCTGTGGACTGCTCCTACAAGTGACTATTTTAAATTTCTCATCTCCGCTCAATTATTCTAAATCTTGATCTTCCGAGTCAAAAATAGTTTCACATTACAGTACTGACCTCATCCTCTGAATACAGCCATCACACCTCTCCCGAAAATGTCAAAGCAAACCAAAATATTCAGTCCCCTTGGTCTGGCTACCTCTCAGTGACATCTCTACGAAACCATTTTATTACTTCCATTAGTGCCATCAATTCATCTAACTTATTACAAAAGCAGTGTGCATTTTGATCAAGAGCTTTTACAGTTATATTTTTCTCCATATTCCCGTTCTCTGACAATAATTGCAGGTGCACATAAGTTTGTACACAACGTGCCCTCCTGCTACACTCTGGTTATCGAAGCCCATTTCGCTACCCGGCATCATTTTCTTTGTCCTAATTATTCTCTCGTGTGAACATAGATATAGATAGATATGCCATTTATTGTCACTATACATGTACAGTGAAACTGAAAGCTGCTCGTACTCAGTGCATACATACAATTTAGCACAAAAAACAAGAAACAGAAAAAAAAAACAAAAAACAGAAGGGAGGGGGGGGGGGGGGGGGAATAGGTGCACAAATTCTGCGGCGCTACATACATATATACATATATACAGATGGAAGTCCGTGTTGGGCGGTGTAGTCAGTGCATGTGTGAATTTGAATTTATAGTAGATATAATTCTCGGAAAGCAACTATTCCCGAGTCTGTTTGTCCTGGATTTGATGCACCTATAGCGCCTTCCAGAGGGCAGCAGGTCGAACAGTCCAAACGTAGGATGGGAGCTGTCTTTGATGATCTTCTTTGCCCTGCTAAGGCAGCGGGAGGTGTAGATGTCCATCAGGGAGGGGAGAGGGCAGCCAATGATCCTCTGCGCTGTCCTGGTTACCCTCTGAAGCCTCTCCCTGTCTGCGATGGTGCAGCTGCCATACCATGCTGTAATGCAGTATGTCAGCAGGCTCTCGATGGACGAGCGGTAGAAGGTCAGCAGGCTCTCGATGGACGAGCGGTAGAAGGTCAGCAACATGCTCTCTCAACCCCTCCCAACCTTCAGTTTAAAGCCAGATCTAGTTATCCAATTCAAGCTTCTAGCATCACAACACACCAGCCCCTTTTTCATCACTAGTGGCAGGATCAAATTTGAGCCAGCCACACAGTCTGACCTGTGTAGGAAGGAACTGCAGATGCTGGTTTGTACTGAAGATAGACACAACATGTTGGAGTACCTTACCAGTTGGACAGCATGGGGGAAAAAAAAGAATGGGTGACATTTGTGGTCGGAGCCCTTCTTCGGCCATTTTAAGGAGCGAATGGGAACTGGAGGTAGGAAAGGCATTCTCCAGAGATGCTGTCTGACCCGCTGCGTTACTCCGGCACTTGCCGTTCATGCACACCGATCTGGTTAATCCAATAGAATTTGGTACTGGGCTCCAAGATGACCACTTTTTAAATTTAACTTTTTTATTTGGACTGTAGCTGTTCATACTGCCTCACCAAAACCTCCTGCTTAGCCCTAATCGAAGTTCACCACAATGACCATCTTTCCCTATGCACTAAGCTTTTCCACAGCTCCGAAGATCTTTAATCCAGACATCACTGTATCTCCCCTCCCCCTGACTCAAGTCTGAAGAAGCCACTTGAAACGTCACCCATTCCTTCTCTCCAGAGAGCTGCCTGTCCAGCTGAGTTACTTCAGCATTTTGAATCTATCTTTGATTTAAACCAGCATCTGCGGCTCCTTCATACACCTTTGGAATTCATGTTAATTTCTGAAGGGAAATAGACCTATACCCACTATTATACAACCACTACTGCCAAGTGACCCGCTGAGTTACTCCAGCACTTTTGTGTTTGTGTCCCCCCCCCCCCCCCCCCCCCCCCCCCCCCCCCGACTACTTTCCACTTCATTTGCCCAAACTTCAAAAGACCCCTATACCAAAATGCAAAATGATCAGTTTTTTTATTCTCCCTATAACCGTAGCTCTAATCCCCAAGAACCTTGTACATTTTGACCAAAAAGTTTGTGGTTCCTCCCAGTGTAGGAAAGAACTGCAGATGCTGGTTTAAATCGAAGGTAGACACAAAATGCTAGAGTAACTCAGCGGGACAGACAGCATCTCTGGAGAGAAGGAATGGGTGATGTTTCGGGTCGAGACCCTTCTTCAGAGGTTCCTACCTTCTGCATTCACTTAGCAGCCTCACATGCAGTCACAACACTTGTCAGTCCACAGACGCAACATACAATACTTCATCCAAAATGGACGGCAGGTAAATTTCCCTCCTCTGATGCATTGCAGTGGCTGAAGCTTGTACTCCAGCTCATCAACTCTCAAGCTGATGTTCTGACAGCTCAGGATCACAGGAGTCCCCCGCTACCTATCATGTTCCACAGCCACATTATCCGACACTCCATGTAATAATAGAAAAATTAAAATAAGCAATCTGACTAGTTATAGTTTAATATTTTAATAAGTATTTTCAATTAGATTTTTGCTCTGGGTGAACCACCCAATGATAGAACAAAAAGTAATGCTTTCCACCACGGGGCAGTACAGTGGCGCACCTGGTAAAGCCGATGACCCCGGTTCAATCCTGACCCTGGGTGCTGTGTGTGAGGAGTTTGCACGTCCTCCATGTGACAGGTGGATTTTCTCCAGGTGCTCTGGTTTCCTCCCACATCCCACAAGATGCAGGTTTGTAGGTTCATTGGCCTTTAAAATGGCTCCTAATGTGTAGAGAGTGGATCTGAAAATGGGATTGAGTAGAACTTGTGTGAACTTCACCTATTTCCTTCGCTCCATAGATGCTGCCTCACCCGCTGAGTTTCTCCAGCATTTTTGTCTACCTCTGAACGGGTGATTGATGGTCAGTGTGGACTTGCTGGGCTAAAGGGCCCGTTTCCCTGCTGTATTTGATGCAAGGCTGGTTATTGCTTAAATTGCTGGAACATTTATGGGTTGCAACCACTTGTGCTTCTAAATCAACCCAGATTTGTTTTCATAACAGACTACCTCCGCTTCACAAAATTCCCCACTCGTTAAATTCCAGTGTTTAGTGGCCTATGGAACCAGATTCCCTGTGTGTTAGTAAATCCTTCATGCGTTCACACAAGTAAAAATTCCATAGGCCAATGTCAGCATCAATGTCGGTAATTACCAGGCAAGCAACTCCAACTGGCTACGTATTTGACAATCACCGAACAATCTTTAAAGCTCTCACTCTCAAATTCTATGATCAGTACTGGTAGACCATGAATCCATGTAATTAGACTGTGCTACTTGCACTAATCCTCTATTCAGAAACAGAAAAGTCCCTGGATTGATTTTATCCATCGCAGCCCAGTCATTTCCCTTCATCTACAGTGTTGTATTCCCACTATAGTTCCAGACTGTGGATTACTGTTCACTATCCCCTCATTCCCCTGACTTTATACTTGTAATTCCAATCAGTCCCTTGTCCATCCTGATCATTGGGGAGCAACAACCCTTCTGAAGAAGGGTTTCGGCCCGAAACGTTGCCTATTTCCTTCGCTCCATAGATGCTGCCGCACCCACTGAGTTTCTCCAGCACTTTTGTCTACCTTCCATTTTCCAGCATCTGCAGTTACTTCTTGAACAGCAACCCTTTCTCCATTCTGCCCTGCACTTGACTAGCAAAGTTAACCTAACCTTTGACTCACCCAATGCAAGATTAATCAACTTGCTTTCTTCCATGTCACTTTATGGGCACTCATGCTCTCTATCTGGCATGAATGACCATTGGCAGGGAGTCCTGTAGTAATTATTGATGGGTGTCCATGCACCATCCATAACCTGGCTTGTCACCTGCTTAGTCATTAACCAGGGAACAGGCTTTACTAGTTTACATAGCAAGAGAGACAGCCAGAAGGGCCATGGCCTGAGAGAATCGAAATGGAATCCAAGTATGAAAGCTGTCTAAAGTGCCAGATTAAGGCTCCAGCATGTTCAGGGGACATGAATTCAAACCCCACTGCTGTCACCACTGTTAGGGCAGACAGAAGCACAGTGTTAGACACCCAGGTTCAATCTTGATACTGTGTGAAGTAGTTCTCCATGACTGCACAGGTTTCTTCCAGGTGTTCTGGTTTCCTGTCACATCTCAGGGAAGACATACAGATTTGTTGGGAATTGACTTCTGTAAATTCCACCCAACATGTAGGGAGTGGATGAGACAGTGGGAATGGGTGATCGATTGTTAGCATGGACTCACAGTGGGGCCAAGGGCATGTTTCCAATCTGTGCTTGTAAAACTAAAACTAAGTCTTTCATTCCTTTACCTCAGACCTCGGATCTGATTTTAGCATGGCCTGGTGGTTGAACAATGTAGGCTGTGCTAAAGTCAGATCGGAGGTTTCAAGAAGGCTGATCCTGCACTGTACCCTGCGGCCAAATATAATATCTGCATGAAAAACAGGGATGCCAATAAATGGTCCAAACAACCAAATTCAATCAAGCAGATGCGCCGAGACTGTGGTGGGAGCCAAATACCTCAAAATCTGGATAGCACTGGCAATTATGCAATGCTACTGAATGAGCTCAATGCCATTTACGACCATTTTGAACAAGCAAAGTTCCACCTAGGGTGTATCCTTCCATCTCCCGATAGCCCTGCCCCGTACATCTTAGTGGCAGGTAGGTTTTCACAAGGGTAAGTTATTGAACGCAGCCAGTCCGGATGGAGTCCCTTGATGGGTTCTGAAATGCTGTGCCAATCAACTGGCCACAGATTTTGCCGGCATCTTCAAGCTTCCATGACAGTCTACTGTCCCAACTGCTTCAAGGGAGCCTTCTTCATTCCATTCCCCAAGAACAATAAAGCCATCCATCTCAATGGCTACTTCCCAGTAGTTCTAACATCAACTATTCTGAAGTCCTTGGAAAGATTGGCAATGGCCTACATCTGCAACTGTTCTCCATACAATCGAGATCCGTTGGAATTGGAAAAAATAGGTCTGTGGAGGACACCATCTCTTGTGCTAAATTCAGCAGTAAATTCACCTCGACAATAAGAACACGTGTTAGGATGCTATTCATTACTCAGCTCAGCCTGCAACACCATTATAACAAATACACTCATCCCCAAACTTATAGATCTTGGCCTTGGGCCCCCATTTAAACCAATGTTGGACATCTTGACTGGCAGACCAGTCATTTAGACTTGATAATTCCTCCACCCTGACCCTCAACGCTGGGTTGTGCGCTCATTCCTTTACTTTATTTCCTTACACTTGTGACTGTAACACCAACTCAATTTTTGTTTACCGATGATACCACTGTTGTCAGCCAGATCAACCATAACAATGAGATGAAGAATGGGCGAGAGATCAAGAACCTTGCATCATGATGACCGGACAACCATCAAACCCTTAAAGTCAGTAACACAAAGGGGTTGGTTGTCGACTTCAAGCATGGAGGCCAACACAACCCTATCCTTATCAATGGAACAGCTGTAGGTTGACCCAGCATCAAATTCTGAGGCATCCATATTACCAGCAATCTAACCTGGTCCTTTCACACTGATGTGGTGATCTAAATAGCGCATCAGCACATTTACTTTTAAAGCAATTAAGATTCGGCACATCCACACGGCTTCTCTCAGATCTTTACAGAGGTTGCCAGAGGCTAAAGAAAATTCTCTGATGAGATGCATCTCAGCCAGGTATGGCAACAGCTCTTCTCTTGACAACCTGAACTTCTAGAATGTGAACAAAGTACAGTCTATCACAAGCTCATCACTAAGTTCAATCCAGTCCTGCTTCATGGTGCATTGCATCAGGAAGGCCAGAAGAATCATCAAGGATGCCTGCTACCCTTATTCTCTCTTCTATCTCCTCAGAGGAGATACAGAAGCTTGAAAGATACGATGTCCAGATTTAACTGCTCTCAGACTCCTGAACTAATCACCGGTTTCACACCACTTTTCAGGACCGTTGGCCCCTCTCGGTCATGACTGACCATGGGTGATGCATCCTAGTTGTTGGTTCGGGTTCAAGCCTGGGCGATGTCATATGGAGGACAGGCTGTTGCCCATGCAGCACGTCCCCCCTCTCCATGTCACCGATTGATCCAAAGGAACAGCAGGGCCGTTGCAATTTAGCACCAGCGCCATCGCAGGAGCTGCCAGAGCGAGGTTGTAGACAACGACAAACTGCCTTGGGGGCTCCGACTCCGGATTTTCTTGAGGTTTACTCCTGGAGCCTTTTCCATGACTGGATATGGCCACAAGGCAGTGGAGGTTTTAAATCAGAGTTTTCCCTCTCCTGGATGGACTGCCTTCCCAGGCTGACGAGCCCCATCTGCCCGAGACTCATGGGGGCGGGAGCGTCTACCTTCCCGTGCAGGTCTATAGCACCTGCCCACACTTCTCAGGACCACACACTCTCAATTTTACCTCATTTGGTTGTTCATTATTACACCAATATTTTTTGGACGAAATCAGATTTTGACCTACAAGCTTGATCTATTCTACTGTTTATTGCTAGTCATTGTTTTTATTGTTGCATATATCATCACTGTACATGTGCTGCTCACTAAGTTTCAGGTAAACAAGGAAATTAATTGTACCCTGGTGTATATGACAAACTAACCCAAATCACAATCCAAGTCCTAAACATGCAAATATACATGAAACTTCTACCAGTAAGATCTGAAAACCAATTAGCAGGAATTGATCCAATATTATCACTCCCCAATCATCCAGAGTACCAAACACGATTAATTCCTGGTTCAATCCAGTGCAGAAACTTCATTCCTTTACTCTACTTCCTTACAGTTGTGACTGTGACACCAACTCGATCTTTGTTTATCAATGATACCACTGTTGTCAGCCAGATCAACCATAACAATGAGATGAAGAACAGACGAGAGATCAGGAACCCACCTTGCATCATGGTGTCAGGACGACCATCAAGCCCTTAAGGTCAGTAATGCCTTGGGGCAAGATTATATAGGGTGGAATTGCCTGGGAATCTAGACAGGACTACAATATTCATTGAAACATTAAACAGCAAATAATTTATCAGGGCCGGAAGGCCTCTGGTTGATGGGCTGCTTACCCCCAAAATGCCATGCCCCAGAATAGTACAAACACAGGAAAAAGTATTGGAAGTTGCCAGCATAGAGAGGAGTGTTAAAAGAGAAGTAATTTTTCCAAAAATCATGCATTAATTATCAATGTTCTCTATCCATCCCCCCCCTGTTTAACAAAACAGTAGAAAATACCAACAGGGAAGATGATGACCTCTGCTCAATGTTTTTGTTGATTTAAAAAAAAACTCTAATCCAGGTAGATCAGGATTTTGTTTTGTGAAGTCAAGAACTTTAGAAATCAAACAAAATGTACAGGTTTATGTCTCCAATAATTTCCAAACATACACATTTGAGTTGGTCAAAAACAATCTGTCAGTGCATGCATCCTGCAATCAGTTAGTTAAATGGTATATTGACATGTTATGAAGAAAAATTAAAGTGAAGGATTCCCTCAAAGACTGTATTTACTCAGGTAATATTACCCGAGATAAGTTCACATTGCAAATTGAACAGTTAGAATATTTTCATGGGCATATTTGCCAACGCCATCCATATTCCCATTTGAAAAGAATCTTAGATACAAGTTTGGCTATGAAAAATGCATACCCATTAAGCACCAGGTCATTAATAATCTTGTTGCTATTGAATAGCCACTGCAGCGTTGACAATACACCATTTTGTATCAATGGAAGGGATGATCGCGACAGCAAAATGCTGATTATTCATCGAACACACAATACTGCGGTGTGAAAAGCAAATACACTCACAAATTATAACTGCTCACCTAAAAAATATGATGTACAGCAGGAAGCAATTATAGGGTTTGGGTTGTTTATATGTGGAATGGTTACCTGCAGGAATTAGAGGCCATAATCTGACTAAGGGATTTAGCTACATATCACAAGAGCACTGCTAGGTCAGTTTATACCCATTGTTCAAACACTACAATTACTGAGTTATCAGCTTACAAAGTGCAATTACAATTTCAGTGGTCTGTTTTATTCCACATCAAGACCTTTCTGTGCCAGCTAGCATCTGAATACACACCGGCTGCCAGAGTTCTGGCTGTGACGCCAGTCACGAGTGGATTAACAATGTCATTAATGAAGGTTCTACCAGAAAAAATATAGCGTCAGGAAGTTAAAGAGTGTTTTGTATTGTAACGGCGTTAAACAGTACCACGATCCCCGGTTTAGAGCAGAGCGGGCCAATCTCAATGCAAGCACTACAATTGGCCTCAGCGATTACTTCACTGCAGCTACAGATACACAGGGTTCTGACCAATACTGCCAACTGGTCAGTTATTAGGGGACGTGGATTCAAGGCGGTTGACAAGGTCAGAGGCGAGAAGGAAATTGAAGGAAAAAAAAAATTGCATGAAAAATGTCAGCGTTCTTCCCCTCCCCACATACCTCACAATGGGAAAAGGCCAGGGTTTGGGAAGAAAGATTTTCTCTTCCAAAATGCCAACTGTGAATTGTCTCCTTCAATGCTGCAAGGTTTAGTTCATGGCTACAAGAGGGAACAATACAGCTATTACAGCTCAGTTTTGACCCGAAACATCACCCTTTTACTTTTCTCCAGAGACGTGGCCTGACCTGCTGAGTTACCCCAGCATTTTGTGCCTATCTTCGGTGTAAACCAGCATCTACAGTTCGTTCTTACACATCTAATTGCACTCCAGTGACTTTTAAGTTAGTGTTCAGTTGTGGGGTTCGTAGATGATAAACAAACAAGCTTGTCTATAATGTTCCTCAACTGAATACACTGGCGTTTGACAACTCAATCCATGTATGCTCCTATCATAGAAACATAGAAAATAGGTGGAGGAGACCATTCGGCCCTTCGAGGGTCATTGTGATCATGGCTGATCGTCTCCTATCAATAACCCGTGCCTGCCTTCTCCCCATATCCCTTGACTATAGAACAAAGACCGAGATCCCCGAGAGGAAACAGCTCAACGGAAACCAATTTGCTTTTTACATGCTTATAAATTTCATTCTTACCAGTTATCAATTATTGTTCAAATCAGATTCATCGCACCCCACAGCAAATGTCCTGGTTTCATTCCTTACCAATTTCCACCACCCCAGTTCAATTTTCATCCCTCAAAATAAAATTGCCTCTTGCCTCACTTTAAGCAAAAGGTGTGAAAAATTATATATAGATGAGCATCAACAAAGTCTGGATACATTTCCAGCATAGGATGCAAAAACAGCCTATGTAAATGTAGCCAGTTTCACGAGCAAACTCTTCCTGTAGTATTTTACTTGTTCGACATATTGTTTTAATTACACAATTACACCTGCTGAGTAAAGTATACGCTGCAAGAATCATCACCACCTAGAATTTACTTCCAATTGTGTTCCACTTACACACACTGTTAAGCACAAAGCACCTACAAAATGAGCAGTAACAACTGTTTTTCCAGAGTTTTTTTGCTGTCGTACCTGCCATTTTCCATTCACCATTAACAGACTATCCAAACACGACCTAGGTCATCGACGAGAAAGGTCCAGGAGTGCTTCCTCAAACCACATTACTTCATTTCAGCTACAGAAGTAAATTAGACAGCATGCATGACCTATGCCTAAAATAGAGCACTTGACAAGAGATATAGAGGTCAAGAGAGTAGTGTGGAATGCCATCTGGCTGGATCATAGAACAGCAGTCATTCCTCTTGAGGTTTCACCAATGGTGCCAATAAGATACCAGCCTGAAGACTGCAACAACCAGGTTCAGGAATAGCTACTTCCCCACAGCCATCAGGCTATTAAACCTGGCTCGGACAAAACTCTGATTATTAATAACCCATTATCTGTTATTTGCACTTGATCAGTTTATTTATTCATGTGTGTATATATTTATATAATGGTATATGGACACACTGATCTGTTTTGTAGTCAAAGCCTACAATGTTCTGTGTGCTGAAGCAAAGCAAGAATTTCATTGTCCTATCAGGGACACATGACAATAAACTCACTTGAACTTGAACATTAAGATGTACCCTGTTCAATCATACAACCGCACATCCATGAGCAAGATTAAAAATATACCTTGCTTCAGCAAAGAGTTTCCTACTTCAAGAGTCCAAAGCTTGATCCACAAATACAAAATAGTCACCAGTAAATTAAGTCAGACACGCACGAGAAACTACTTTACTCAGAGCAGTTAAAATGCAGAATCCGTGACCACATGGGGTCTTAACAGATACTTGCAAGATGAAGCCAATGTAGCCCTTAAGAAATAGAATAGTGAGAAGATGCTGGGTGAAGTACTAGCAACAGGCGAGCAACATAATTGGCAGCAGTGCTACAGACTTTACAGCTATGGAGTGGGGAAAAGCAGTTTGTAAACCTGTACACCAACTTTCATCTAACATATGAAGCACTAGGAACTTGATTAGCATGTTTGTCAACATGCTAGGTTGACAGGTGATGGATCTAAGGAAATGAAAATCTCCAAAAATCAATTTCGCAGAACTGGGAAATAATCTCTGAAAATGTCAAGGCTGCAGTATGAATTGGAGCAAAGGCAATACCCCGTGCAATGCTGCACCATAGAGGCCAGACAGTTGGCAGGACTGATCTCGGTCTTTGTTCAAAGTTGATCTCATCTGTGATAATAGTGGGGACACTATTGTTGGCCAGGCTGGGGAGAAAGTTCTGTCCCCGATAAGCTTCGAGCATTTTCTGCTGAAAAGGACAATAGATAAGGGCAGGATCAGTTTCTACTGCAATGCCCTCTATCAGTTTACCAACACTTACTGCCTAGCCACCCTAGTTAAAGTTCCACTTGTCATAAATATTTCTGCTCAAAAAATACCATTGGGTAAGGAAGGGAAGCAGCTTAGAATGAAAGTGCACTTTGCTTTTATACATTGAGAAATTAAGGCTGCAAGCAGAACTGCACTCCCAAACGTTAAGATAGGTTAGTTTAGAGATACAGCACGGAAACAGGCCCTGTGGCCCACCGAGTCCATGCTCACCAGCGATCATCCCTTACACTAGCACAATCCAACAAATTAGGGTCAATTTACATTTTTACTGAAATTAATTAACCTACAGACCTGTACGTCCTTGGACAGTGGAAGGAAACTTAAGCACCCAGAGAAAATAAAGCCAGGCGGTTACAGGGCGAATACACAGCTCTGTACAGACAGCGCCCGTAGTCAGGATCAAACCCAGGTTTCTGGCGCTGTAAAGCAGCAACTCCACTGTGCCGCCCTTATTCAGCATTCCATCCATGGCTTGAATTCACCCCAATTGTCACTGGAGAGAGGGAGGGCCGATTTCCTGCATCTCAGATTAGATCATTCCAGGAACAATCTTAGCCCCAGCCCTAAATAGGTAAAACTTGCCAATCTCAAAGAGGGTCTACCCTGAACTCTTGTGAACGGAATGAAATAGGCTGCTTTTATTTAATTGAGGCACATCACGATGCGTCACTCTGCATCATGTTACAATGAACTGGACCTTTAACTCAAATCAAAAGAGAGCAAAACATTTCTCTTGCCCCAAGATTGATTTTTTTTCCAATGTTGGCTTTTCTTTTGTTCAAAGCAGATTATATCAGCAGTGGGAGAATGAACAATACGCCAAGTTTCAATCCACTGGTCACAAGGAGGCCTTAAACATGCTAGCATGAAGGACAATGCCCTAACTCATGTCTCTCTGTCCCACTCAAAATTCTTCGCCCACCACAATCGACATATGGAAAAGACATTGGGAAAGAGAACCAAAATGCAATCAGGAGGACATTAAGTCCATTGCATCTGTGTTGTCTCTTTGCAAGAGATGACATTTTCCCCTATTATTTCCCATTGCCTTGCCATTATTTTTTCCCTTTATATTTATGTGAAATGGGTGCGACTGATTCTGAATTTGGTAAAGGGAGGTTTATAACGTGACCACCTCCCACTCACTATTCTTCACCCACCTCCTTTCAGGGGGTGTATTTCAGATTTCTGCATTTAATGGCTCCACCTTCTTTCTAATATTGGTTACCCTGGTTATTAAACCTTCTGCCAGTGGAAACCATTTCTTCTCAGTCAGAATTTCAAAATTTGGAGGAAATCAATGGATCACAACAGTATCTGAAGCCTGAAGTGTCCTGACCCAAAAAGTAATTTATCTATTTCCCCACAGATGCTGCCAGACCCATTGCTCCAGCCTTTTATTTTTCACTCAAGATTCCAATATTTAGTTTGTGTCAGCAAATTTAAGTTATAACCCTTTTAGCCAAATTCATTGAAAAAGGTGCCTGTTCACACAATTGAAATATGTATGTATAAATCATTATCCTGGTGTTAAGATATTATTCAAGCCCTCATAAACCATGCTCATAAATACTCTTCGCAACCTCCATGGTCTTTCTAAAATAGTTCAGAATCCTCCAATCACTCGTTTATGAACTACCAGCATCATTTATGTAGCTTGGCAAGTAATGCATTTAAAAAAAGTCAACAATGCCGTTTGATTTTGGGGGGAATAAAACAGCCCTGTTGTAAGACAGCAGTATGTGGACATGAATCATCAGATCCCCACTCCTGCTTGCCCTTCAATTTATATTGTTAATCTCCTCTATTTTTCTACCAAAATGTACAGCTTCACACTTTACATCAAATGTCACCTGCCATGTTTCTGCACTAAGCAATTTATTGAAACAATGAGGCACTTTTGGATGGGTTAATTAAGAAGCGACGAAAAAAAACCGTCCACATTCAAAATTTATCTTGTGATCCAATGGAGAGATCAGTTTCTCACAACAGTGCAAGAAAACATGCAATGGTAAGAAAGAACTATTTGAACTGAGCATAGACAACTATCCCAAGGCATTAACACCAAAGCACATTAAAATGTACCAGGCGAGATGACCAAAGTCTCTGGTGAAAGAGGCAAGATGGGAGAGAAAAAAAAGTGAAAGGTAAAGGTTTTGAAACTCTGGATGTTCAGGTTATGATACAAATGAAATGGCAGTGACAATTTTTTTTTCCCCAAATAGCTGCAGAAATAAAGAGCAATGCAGCACTTTATCATCACCGAATGCAAAAGCCTGAAGATGTGCCGGTTTCTGAAATCCGAAACGGCAGGGTTTATTCCTAGCACAAAATTTACAACCATCTGCAGTTTGATGACGATTTCTCTTGCAGGTAAACTTGGAACAGATTCACCTAGAATAATAATTGCTCATTTATTTCACCCCGCTAGAAAGAAAATATAAGCACCCACAAAGCAACCGCATAGATAATAGGGTAATGCAGACATTCGATGCAAATGACAACCAACGTTGACCCCATTTTTCTAGCACTTTTGTTTTGGACAACATAAACATTTCGTAATCCAGCTGTGCTGGGCGTCACTTTGAAATACTAAATAGCCAAGCAAGCCAAATGAAGGAGCCCTACAGGCTTGGGACAACACTGCAAGGTTGCTGGCTGAGTCGCGCTGCAACATCGGATCTGTAGTTCCTGCCACTGCGCTGACGCTGGAGCCACCGGCACGTCGGACTACAGTTCCCAGAGTGCACCAGGCGCTGCGAACATGCGCACCGAGGGGCTGGAAAGCCCGCAGCGCAGGCGCAATCGCGCTCCCTCCTCCCTCTCTTGCTCAATATTAAATGTCCCTGAGCCCATCCCCCTCTTTTTTTAAAAACAAATTCCAATAAAACCAAACCTGACTGAAGGGGGGCAAATAAAAACCTTGAAGCGTCTCTCACTTGAGAACATTTATTCTTACTTTTACAAATCCAGAGGTTATTATTGTAATAAAAATGGTACAATCACTAAAAGAGGGGAAAATGGCTCAACTTAAGAGGTTCCAGCCCAAGGACTTTAACCTTCCACAAATCCCTAAACCTGATCTTCATGCAGGACGGGCAGTGCATCGTATTAGGAGGAAAAAAAAGTCCACGCAGTTAGATGAGATATGTTAAATCATCACCACTGCTCCCTTTATTTTGATAAATAAAACACGCGAGATCCCCGATGGATGAGCTTTTTTATCCATGATCTGTAAAAGAAAATCGACATCTCGACTTGGCAGTGAAATTAGTGAGTGAACACGTCAACAACCGACTGTCTGCAGGCTTAAAAAGAAGAGAAAATAAGTACAATATGTTATTTCATGGACACCCTCACAGAAATCGGTAGAAACATACCGATTTTTTTTTTTTTTAAATCATCAATAGACACAAACGTACCTCAGAAATCCGGGTCTATGAGCTTATCATGTAAATCTATGGATGGAAAATGGAGTTCACGATGAAGCAGAGGGGGAATAAACTACAATTTTGGATCGAAATATCCCCTCAGGTTATCAATAACAGCAAAAAAAAATACAAGGCCTGCTGTTTTTTTTTAAAAAACATGGACACATTAAACCAGGACATTAAGCTGGCTGGCGGAGTAATGGAAAGTGATTAATGGAGGGGAGAGGGGGGGATTAATGGAGGGGAGAGGGGGGATTAATGGAGGGGAGAGGGGGGATTAATGGAGGGGAGAGGGGGGATTAATGGAGGGGAGAGGGGGGATTAATGGAGGGGAGAGGGGGGATTGAACCCTGTTTTGGGGATTATGATAATATAGAGATATAGTAATAACATTAATTACTATATGGAGATGTGGGGTTTGAATTGGTTGGTGTATTGAAGTGGAGAAAGGCTTACTTGTGGTGCTGGGAGCGGGCTGGCCTCGGGTCGGTCCGGGTAGAGGTCCGGGTCCGCCGCCTCCGCCGCCGCCTCTCCTCCCGAGCTGCCGCTGCCCCAAACTTTAGCCCCGGCTCCCCCGCGCACTTATACCAGCTCACCGCCACCCTCTGGTAACCAGCCCCCGACCGGAACTACTTCCACCAAAAAAAAGCCCACCCTCGCCCTAACCCTCCCCGGCCCCGTCTCCTTCAATCGAAAGCATCGCCTCATTCCACTTTTCCCATTTGTTTTTTGATATTTTTCTGTCAGAAAGGCGAGTGTGTGCCTTCCGCGCTATTTGTTTCCGGCGGAAGGAGGCGCACGCACGACGCCGGGGGCGCGAGGCGGCCGCCGTCACCTCGATGCTAAAAATAAAGCGGCGTGCTAGCAACTCGGCTCTCATTGGCCCGCCGCGCCGGCCAATGGCTCGACGCGTCCGTGACGTCACACGCTCACGTCAGCACAGGGAGCCTTGCATTTATATATCACCTTCCACGTCCCTAGGACATTCCAGATTCAGCTTGCAGCCCTGGTAGAATAGGATAGAATAGAATAGTTTCTTTATTGTCATTGTAACATGAACCATGTACCACGAAATTTAAAATGTCAGCCAGTCAGTGCAGCATTTAAACATTTCTAAAAGCTAACGATACATACAAGGTAAAATATTAAAAGATAAACAACTAAATAAATATCACGAACAAAGCACGCCTACACACCCAACCATGGTGGTATGAATTTAGACCCACGTCCAGTTTAAATTCCATTTGGAATATTTTGGAGGAGCAAGAAACCAAGTCTGAAGCAGGGTCTCGACCCGAAACAACACCCACTGCTTCTCTCCAGAGATGCCGCCTGTCCCGCTGAGTTAATCTCTTCACCTCTGCCTATCCTTAGCCCCACGTCCCCCTCCCTTTTCATCCGTGCTTGAATTGCCTCATATTGTGTTTTGAATTGAATTATTTGTGTACTAGTCATGTCTCTACTATTTATTTCATTCTGCTTATATGTTTTTCCTCTACTTGCTAAATTTTTGTAAGGTGTCCTTGAGACTCTTGAAAGGCGCCCATAAATAAAATGTATTATTATTATTATTATTATTATTATTAATCCAGCATTTTGTGTCTGTCTTTGGCATGAATATTAGAAATAGAAACATAGAAACTAAGGTGCAGGAGTATTTTCAATATGATCAGGCTGATCATCCAACTTGTATCCCGTACCTGCCTTCTCTCCAAACCCTCGATCCCCATGGCCACAAGGGCCACATCTAACTCCCTCTTAAATATAGCCAATGAACTGGCCTCAACTACCCTCTGTGGCAGAGAGTTCCAGAGATTCACCACTTCTGTGTGAAAATGATTTTGATCAGATACACTCTGATATTGATTTCTCTAACTTCAAATAACCCTTGCATTCCCGTCTTGCTCCATCCCTCTCCCGACCTAGTCATTGTACTAGTTTCACGAAGGGTCTCCACCCGAAACGTTACCTATTCCTTCTCTCCAGAGATGCTGCCTAACCTGCTGAGTTACTCCAGCTTTTTGTATTTATCTTTGGTGTAAACCAGCATCTCCACTTTCTTCCTACACATAATAACACACCGGGCCAGAAGTAGGTAATTTGGCCATTCAGGCCTACGCCGTAACATTTCATCATGTGCCCCAAAACCCTCACCAACTTCTACAGATGCACAGTAGAAAGCATTTGATTGGGAAGCGTCACAGCACGGTTTGGGTACAGCTCCATCCAAGACCACAAGAAATTGCAGAGAGTTGTGGACGTAGCCCAGATCATCACACAAACCAACCTCCCTTCCATTGTTCAAGAAGGAACTGCAGATGCTGGAAAATCGAAGGTAGACAAAAGTGCTGGAGAAACTCAGCGGGTGCTGCAGCATCTATGGAGCGAAGGAAATAGGCAACGTTTCGGGCCGAAACACCTCACGCTGCCCCGGCAAGGCCACCAGCATTATCAAGGACCAGTCTCACCCCAGTCACTTGCTCTTCTCGCCTCTCCCTGCAGGCAGGAGGTACAGTAGTGTGAAAAAGCACACCTCCAGATTCAGGAACAGTTTCTTCCCAGCTGTTATCAGGCAACTGAACCGTCCTCTCACCAGCTAGAGTGTGATCCTGACCTCCCATGCATCTACCTCATTGGAGACCAGCTGGAGTAACTCAGCAGGTTAGGCAGCATCTCTGGAGAGAAGGAATAGGTGACGTTTCGGGTGGAGTCCCTTCGTGAAACTAGTACAATGACTAGGTCGGGAGATCCTGTATCTGTACACTGTGGATGGCTTGAAATTGTAGCCTTGTATAGACTTTTCTTTGTTCAAGAAGGAACTGCAGATACTGAGTTAAGCTAAATGGCTACTACAATGGTGGTTGGGATAAAAGGTTAGCCTGTTCCTGTGAAATGGGGAATGAGAATAGGGATGAGAGGGAAAGATAGATCACCCATTGAACGGTGGAACAGACTGAATGGGCCAAATGGCCTAACTCTGCTCCTATGTCTTATTATCTTAGTTTAGTTTATTATTATCACGTGTAGCGAGGTACAGTGAAAAGCATTTTTCATGTCAAAGAAAAGTCTATACAAGGCTACAATCAAGCCATCCACAGTGTACAGATACAGGATAAGGAATATAATGCTTAGTGCAAAATAAAGTCCAATAAAGTTTGGCTAAATATAGTTCAAAGGTCTCCAATGAGGTAGATGCATGGGAGGTCAGGATCACACTCTAGCTGGTGAGAGGACGGTTCAGTTGCCTGATAACAGCTGGGAAGAAACTGTTCCTGAATCTGGAGGTGTGCTTTTTCACACTACTGTACCTCCTGCCTGCAGGGAGAGGCGAGAAGAGCAAGTGACTGGGGTGAGACTGGTCCTTGATAATGTTGATGGCCTTGCCGGGGTAGCGTGAGGTGTTTCGGCCCGAAACGTTGCCTATTTCCTTCGCTCCATAGATGCTGCAGCACCCGCTGAGTTTCTCCAGCACTTTTGTCTACCTTCGATTTTCCAGCATCTGCAGTTCCTTCTTAAAAATGTTATTTGTTTTTCATTTTTGTATATCTCGGGAGCCCAGTATCTCACTGGAGGTCAGAATAGATATTTTGCTACTGAATTCTCCAAAAAAAACAACAAATAAAAATGAGTGTGTGAGAAAGAATGGCGGATGCTGGATAAAATCGAAGGTCTCGACCTGAAATGTCACCCATTCCTTCTCTCCATAGATGCTGCCTCACCCGCTGAGTTACTCCAGCATTTTGTGTCCACCTATGAAATAAAAACGAGTGATATTTCTTGAGGGTTAAATGTGGCAAAGGATGGTGGCGATTAAGTCCCTTACCTTTCATTGAACGCTGCCATGAACTTTCTTAAATCTACCTGAAAGATCAGACAAGGCCTTGGTTTAATATCAATTCTGCAGTGCAGTTCAGATTCAGATTCAGATTCAGAATCAACTTGAATTGTCATTGTCATTGTACAGTAAAGAGACAACGAAATGCAGTTAGCATCTCCCTGGAAGAGCGATATAGAATATGATTTCAATAAATAAATCTATTTACATGCATACAGCCATAGTGTTTTTCCTGTGGGAGGAGTGTCCGAGGTGCATTGGCAGTCACCGAGGTACGTTGTTGAGTAGTGTGACAACTGCAGGGAAGAAGCTGTTCCTGGACCTGCTGGTCCGGCAACGGAGAGACCTGTAGTGCCTCCCGGATGGTGGGAGGGTAAACAGTCCGTGGTTGGGGTGAGAGCAGTCCTTGGCGATGCTGAGCGCCCTTCGCAGACAACGCTTGCTTTGGACAGACTCAATGGAGGGGAGTGAGGAACCGGTGATGCGTTGGGCCTCAGCACCATACAGTGATCCCTCAGCACCATACTGAGATGCCAGTGCAGATTATACACTTGACTCTCTGACATAGCACCACACCCAGTAACACAAAGACAAGAGTCCCACCACGGAGGAAAAAAATATGAGCCTAAAATTAAAACATAAGTAAAGGATTTGAAATGCAATTTATGTCTAACTGTATGCTTGATAATTTTACGGCAGTTTTTTTGACGTGGTTTTGTTTCACCTTGGAGTTAGGTTCACGTTCTACAACACTGTCATGTCGATCTTAACTAAATACTGTGGAGAAAGAACTGCAGATGCTGGATAAAATTGAAGGTAGACACAAAATGCTGGGGGAACTCAGCGGGACAGGCAGCATCTATTGAGAGAAGGAACGGGCGACGTTTCGTGTCGAGACCCTTCTTCAGACTGACTGACTAAATACTGACCAGTCTAAGTTAAAATGTGGGATGGTGCCCCAGTTACAGTACATTGGGTGGGTTAGGCCGATATTCACTGAAGTATTGAAGTAGGAGAGGAGACCTGTGAGGAGTTGGTGGTCTACATACACAGACTGGAGAAGGGTTTCAGCCCTAAACGTTGCCTATTTCCTTTGCTCCATAGATGCTGCTGCACCCGCTGAGTTTCTCCAGCACTTCTGTCTACCTTCGATTTTCCAGCATCCGCAGTTCCTTCTTACATACACAGACTGACTGTTCCCCATGGCTGGGTTTACATAAAAAGCAGCCATAATGATCAATGAGATGGCTGCAGGCACATGGAGTCACACAGCACAGAAACAGGCCCTTCAGCCCAGCTTGTCCATGCTGACCAAGATGCCCCATCTAAGCTAGTTTGCCTGCATTTGGCCCATATTCCTCTAAACCTGACCTATCCATGTACCTGTCCAAGTCTGTTTGAAATGTTGCTATTGTATCTGCCCCAATTAACTCAGGGAGCAAGGTGGGAAGAAGTGTTGTCGAGATAGCAATGGTAGTCAGTGGGTTTGTAATAGATGTCAGTATATACTGTATGAGGTGCTGTTCCTCCAATTTGCGCTGGGCCTCACTCTGACAATGGAGGAGGCTCCATTGAAAATTTCTGGGCCGATAACAATGTAAATAGTCCTAAGAGTGTAGGATAGTGCTGGGGGGCGGTGTAATCGATGGTCGGATTGGACTCGGTGGGTTGAAGGGCCTGTTTCCACGCCGTCCCTCTAAACTCAACTGAAGCAAGGCAGGCACCTCAAGGTTGAGAACAGTGTTTTATGTACACAGATGTTCCTTTCTATAATGAAGCAGGTGCCTGGTTGAAAAGGTAATGTCGGGGAAATGGATGATTTGAAATCAGATCTACTTCAACACTACAGATCAGTTTCCAATGCATTCTGTGCTGCAATGCAGCAAAATAAACTAGGGAAAAAAATCTTCATCAGTGAAGAATAATCAGTGGAAGTGGAATGATTCACGGACTAGAATTTACTCAAGGGGTTCAAATGGTTTATTTGTTTGTACATAGTTTCAAGACGGCAATGAATACCAAGGAGTAGGTTACAAAGAACCAAGGTATTCTGATCATTTGTATCTAGAAAGCGTAACACAGATTCACAAGTGAATAGGGATTGGTAGAGATCTTGCAAAATATTTGTTGTTCTGGGCACGAGTCCAACAGAAGGCTTCAGGTCCAGAGTGTCCTGCGGCCCTTTGGCCCATCAGATCCAATTCCCACCCACCTACACCAATCCCATTCTCATTGGGACCATATTCTTTCATGCCTTATCCATTTATGTGTCTGGCTCAAAATGGCTCTTAAACACACGGTCATTGATTGAATAGATTGAAAGATACCAAAGGGAAACAGGTTCTTCAACCCACCAAGCCCACGTCAACCATCGATCACCCATTCACACTAGTTCTATGTTATCCCAACATTTGCATCCACTCCAAACACACTAGGGGCAATTTACAGAGTAAAGGGGCTATCCCACTGAGGCGAGCCTAAATGATGAGTTTAGAAGAATTTGGCCTCAACTCATAGTCGATACGAGGTCCTAGGAGGTCTTTGTAACTTTCCTTCATGCTAGAGAGTACTCGAGGCCTCAGCTAGGTCGCGGCGTATTTTTCAACATGCTGAAAAATGCCCGCGAGTTAAAAAAAGGTCGCCATGGAAAAAATCAATATTTTTTTCACTCGTAGGTTTAGTCGAAGTAGGTCGTAGTAGGTTGGCGTGTTATTCGTAGGTAATCGAGGGTAGTCAAAGGTAATCTAAGGTAGTCGTAGATAGTCTTCAACATAGTCAAAGGGAGGTCGAAGGAGATCGAAAGAGGTCGTCTTCACTCTCGACTATTCGGTGTCCAATTTTCCCGAAGCTAGCCGAAGCTAGTCTTCTACATAGTCGAAGGAGGTTGAAGGAGGTCTTCTACATAGTCGAAGGAGGTCTTCAACATGACACGTTTTTCAAACTCTCCTAAACATAGCACATTGACCTACGGCATCACTTCCTGGTTCGGGACCTGCAAGGCGTACGAACGGCACCAACTAGACAGGATTGTGAAGACCGCCAGCAGGATTATTGGTGCTCCACTCCCTTTCCTGCTGGACTTATACAGGAAAAGATGTATCAGCAGAGCCATCTCCATCATCAAAGACCCCTACCACCCATTGCATCACATATTTTCCATCCTGCCATCTGGGAAGAGGTACAGGAGCATCAGCTGCAAAACCAGCAGGATGCTCCTCAGCTTCTTCCCGCAGGCTATAAGACTGCTAAACGGACTTTGCCCCCTGCCAAAGTATCGCGCACCAACCACCAACCTGGACACACTGCAGCGGAGCCACTGTTGTGCCGCTGCCAATCGGAACGCCTGTTGAATGTTTAGTAGAGTGTTAAATTTGTTCATGATATATGTATTTTTATTTCTATTTATTTTTAATGCACACTGAATGGACACTGGTTGAGCAACGTTTTTTTGCTTCCTCTGGGTATGTGAATACTCAGGAAATGACAATAAAGATATACAATACAATACAATACAACTCTTCTAAATTCGCGAATTAGGTCGCTGCAGTGGGACAGCCCCTTTAATTTAACTCCCAAACTTCCGCATCATTGGGATTGTAGATGAATCTACCGTCTCCTCTTGTAATAAGTTCCACTACCTGCACAAAAAAAAATGCCCCCCTATTTAACTTTAAAATGCCTTCCTCTCGCCTTTAACCTGTGCCCTCTTGTTTTTCATACCCCTTCCAAGGGAAATATGTTTTGGGGGATTTGGAACTAGAGCGTTTCAGTTTTGCAATAAGAAAGATATTTTTCCCACAGGATTTTCAATAATAAAGATTTTTTTTAATGCAATAAATATATTTTTGTCACTGCAGGCCAAAAATAATAAAAGCTGAATGTTACATTATCTAATGCAGTTTTGTTACATAAATGTCAATAGGAGCTTGTCAGTTTCAATGAACACTCGCAATTAAAGTAGCTACTGTGTTCTTAAGAGACAATGGTATCTGATTACCGCAAGGAGCTTACATGGAAACAGTTTTTCATCTAGACTGTTTAATTTGAAGACAGCTTTTTTTCTGCAATGTCAATTTGCAAAGCAACTTTTAAGTGGTTCTCTCATTCCCCACTGAAATCGCATTATTACAAATTTGGTCTGCATAATGTAAATAGATTTCCCGAACTCATCAGTCTGAAGAAGGGTCTCGAGGTAGGATGATTCGGTTGCCTGATAACAACTGGGAAGAAACTCTCCCTGAATCTGGAGGTATGCTGTTTCACACTTTTATACTTTTTGCCCGATGGTAGAGCTTTGGTTCCTTACATTCTATTCTGTGCAACTTTGCTGGATAATATTAGCACACGCATTCAACAAACTAACAGTGAATAAATATAACGACGAGGTATAAATTCTTGTCAAACTCTTGCAGCCTTAAATATCGAGAATCAAGACCAGTGCAGACTCTGGATTAAGAGCGGCCAAAGATAATCGCATTGAAGATAGCTCACTCCTCGATTTGTCATGCATGGCGTCAGCTTTAAATCTTTCCCATTGTAAATTTGTTTGCCACAATTCACAATGGAGGCTGTCAGTATGGCTAAACTCTCTGTTTAGAGGGATATGGGCCAAATGCAGCCAGGTTCAGTGCAGACAGGTTCAGTGGGACTAGTGTAGATGGGACGTGTGGGCTGGTGTGGACAGGTTGGGCCGAAGGTCCTGTTTCCATGCTGTAAGACTCAATGACTCTAATAATGAAATAAGCTCATTAAGGTAGAGCTAAAAGAATGTGGCAGCAGCTCTGGGAAGGGGGCGTGAAAGAGCATGGACTAGAAGGGCCGAGATGGCCTGTTTCCGTGCTGTAATTGTTATATGGTTATATAGGTGATAGGTTCAGTCGTCAGATAGCAATTTATTTTGATCCATTCAGATCGAAATAAGGAATCAATTATCTCTTATCCTTGCCAATCAGTGAGCAACCTTATGTAAGATCACGTCCCAGGGACAACCTGACGTATTTCTTCACATATCCCTAGCCTTTGGTTCTCCACTCTGCTTCCATGGTGATTCGCTGCACCTTGTATCTCACTTGACTCTGTGGTCCACTGAGCACATTTTAAACAGCTCTGTTCAATGCGTCCTGCACTGAGTATTGTAATGCCTTTTTCAATGCCTATTATAATGGGATTAGGTAAATGCTGACAGCGGTGGCAAATGTCTTTAAGTGACGAAAGAGGTTTGCTTAGTTGTTCAAAATGGTTTCTCCTCTCTGACCCCACTGGCTTTCTGGCCACTTGCATTGTCCAGCTAGACTCATGGAAACGCAGTTACTACCAGCAACATTTTCTTTGGTTTAACAAATGTGCCCTCACACCTCTGCTCATTGAATTATGCTTGTATCAGGTCTATGGTATTCTTATTCCTCTTTATTTTGCTGACCCAATTCATCGCAGCTTACTCTGCCTGCTAAGTGTTATCTGCAAACTTCATCCAAGTTATTATCATCTAGAATAAACTGCTGAGCCGTCTGTGGAAGCTCCACAGGGAATATCATTAACCATGCCCCACAATTCACCAACCTCTTTTAGACAGCCACAAACTGCTGGAGTAACACAGTGGGACAGGCGGCATCTCTGGAGAGAAGGAATGGGTGACGTTTCGGGTCGAGACCCTTCTTCAGAACCTGTCCTATTCTTAAACTGTCTAAATTTATTGCACGATAATATATTTTTTTTACTACGCTGTATTTGCAATTTGCACCTTCTCCCCTGAAGAATGGGACATGTTGGTCGGCATGGGCAAGTTGGGCCAAAGGGCCTGTTTCCACGCTGTGTGACTCTGTGACTCCCTTTACTACCATCACTTTTATAAGTGGCAGTAAAAAAATCCAAATAGACATCTTGTTTTTCTTTTAGTCAACACGGAGTTGTCCAAGACCCTGCAGACAGAATGGATTCTGGATAGAATGCTGGAGTGGAAATTATTCATATCCTTTGCAATTGTAGTCAGCCTTGCAAAATCTACAGTGTTTAAGAGGGAACTGCAGATGCTGGAGAATCGAAGGTTACACAAAAAAGCTGGAGAAACTCAGCGGGTGCCGCAGCAGCTATGGAGTGAAGGAAATAGGCAACGTTTCGGGCCAGTCTGAAGAAGGGTTTCGGCCCGAAACGTTGCCTATTTCCTTCGCTCCATAGATGCTGCTGCACCCGCTGAGTTTCTCCAGCTTTTTTGTGTAACCTTGCAAAATCTACATCCTGCAATGGGGGAAGGGGGGGGGGGGGGGGGGGGGGGGGGGGGGGGGGGGGGGGGGGGGGGGGGGGGGGGGCAAACCTGCAGATGAAGGAAATTTGAAACAAAATCATGGAATTCTGAAAGTATTTTGTGGGTCAGGCAGCATCTAAAGAGGAGAGAGAAACATCGTCAGGTCAAGAAGTTTGGAAAAAGTGAGAAGACAGGACAAGAGTTGCAAAGGTTGGGGGGTTGGAGAGAACAGAGGGAATGTCTGTGATAGGGCAAAGAGCAAAGTTGATGCTACCCTGGCAACCTATCTCGGAACTGAAAAATAATTGCACTTTCCTTTAGCCCGGGTCCGCGCCGACCAGCGATCACCCCGTACACTAGCACTACCCTGCACACACTTGGGACAATTTACAATTTTACCAAAGCCAGTTTTTGCAGAGTGGGAGGAAACCGGAGCACCCGGAGAAAACCCACGTGGTCACAGGGAGAACGTACAAACTCCATACAGACAAGCACCTGTGGTCTGAATCGAACTGGGGTTCCTGGCGCAGTGAGGCAGCAACTCTACCGTCGTGCCGCAATCGAACCCTATGCCACTCTCAATCACCCCGCGATCTACACCCCTTCCTCTCTCCTTGCCAACCATCCACTATTAGTTTGTGATCCGGTATGATTCACACACAGCACACCAATGAATATTCAAGAGCTAAATCAGCATGGAGCCTCTGACCTAACTCCTAATGCAATTTATTATTTGCCTATTGCTAAGCTAGGCTGTAAAAATATTGCTGACTGCAGATTATAAGATCAGGAGGCAAATGTTTATTTGTGTGTTTAACAGTGCAAGGTATGTTATAATTCAAGGCAGTGGATGTTCCTGCAACTCATCATAAACTGGTCCAAACCACCGCAGTTCCTACCCATCTTACCAAGTGCACAAGAAGATCGACACAAAATACTGGAGTAATTCAGTAGGTCAGGCAGCATCTCTGGAAGAAAAGGAATAGGTGACGTTTTGGGTGGAGACCCTTCTTCAGACATTCCTGTACTAAACCATAAAGATCGTACACCTTCTAAGCCAGGATTATCTGGTGTCAGAGCAATAAGGGAAAGGATTCAGAAGTCTATTAACAGTCCGGCACAATGGCGCAGTGGTAGAGTTGCTGCCTCACAGCGCCAGAGACACGGGTTCGATCCTGACTAGAGGTGCTGCCTGCACGGAGTTTGTGCATTATCCCTGTGACCTGCGTGGGGTTTCTCCCGGCGCTCCGGTTTCCTCCCACACTCCAAAGTCGTTCAGTTTTGTAGGTTAATCGATATCGGTAACATTGCAAATTGTCCCTAGTGTGTGGGATAGCTTTAGTGTACAGGGCTGTCACTGGCCTGCACGGATCTCGGGCCGAATTACTGTTTCCGCACTGTATATCAAAAAAAGACACAAGCTGAAACATAGATACATCTCCATTAGGTGCAGGAGTAGGCCATTCGGCCCTTCGAGCCTGCACCGCCATCGAAATATGATCATGGCTGATCATCCAACTCAGTATCCCGTACCTCCCTTCTCTCCATACCCCCTGATCCCTTTAGCCACAAGGGCCACATCTTTTACTCCCTTTTAAATATAGCCAATGAACTCGGCCTCAATTTACCTCTGTGGCAGAGAGTTCCAGAGATATCACCACTCTCTGTGCCTCAAAAAAGTTCTTCTCATCTCGGTTTTAAAGGTTTCCCCCTTATCCTTAGAGGGGTGACCCCTTTTCCTGTTGACTTCCCTAACATCGGGAACAATCTCCTGCATCTAGCCTGTCCAACTTCCCTTAAGAATTTTGTAAGTTTCTATAAGATCCCCTCTCAATCTCCTAAATTCTAGAGACTATAAGACAAGTCTGTTCCAGTGCTTTTCTTTCTTCATAAGACAGTCCTTATATCCAGGAATCAGTCTAATGAACCGTTCTGCACTCATCTCTATGGCAATAATGTCCTTCCTCAGATTTGGAGACCAAAACTGTACGCAATACTCCAGGTGTGGTCTCACCAAGACCCTGTACAACTGCAGTAGAACCTCCCTGCTCTTATACACAAATCCTTTTGCTATGAAAGCTAACATACCATTCGCTTTCTTTACTGCCTGCTGCACCTGCATGCCTACCTGAAATGACCTATCTGAAATATTCCAGGTACGCTTGCCTTTCCCCACCATTGTTCTGACTTCTTCACATGTACCCTGTCGGCTCAGTGTCAAAGGTTGGAAAACATTTTCACAATGTTCTAGTTGCCCTAGATAGGCATGTTGTTGTTATGGTCGTTTGGCTTATCATGGCTGAAAGAATAGCAAAAAGACATAAAAACTATCATTCAGAAATTCGAACAGTAAAAAAAAATGCAGCCGAAATGTCAGCAGTCTTTCATTTGCGCTGTGTGTGCTGTCAGTATTAACCGGTCCTACAGGCTAAAGGGACATATTGGTATTTATATCGTTATTGGTATTGTTTTATAATAGTCACGTGTACTGAGATACGGTGAAAAACGTTGTTTTGAGTGACATCCAGCTAAAAAATAGGTAAAGATAGATCGGCCATGAATGAATAGAAACATAGAAAATAGGTGCAGGAGTCGGCCATTTGGCCCTTCGAGCCTGCACCGCCATTCAATATGATCATGGCTGATCATCCAAATCAATATTCCATACCTGCCTTCTCTCCATACCCCCTGATACCTTTAGCCACAAGGGCCACATCTAACTCCTTCTTAAATATAGCCAATGAACTGTGGCCTCAACTACATTCTGTGACAGAGAATTCCACAGATTCACCACTCTCTGTGTAAAAAATGATTTTCTCATCTCGGTCCTAGAAGACTTCCCTCTTATCCTTAAACAACTGTGTCCACCTTGTTCTGGACTTCCCCAACATCGGGAATCATCTTCCTGCATCTAGCCTGTCCAATCCCTTAAGAATTTTGTAAGTTTCTATAAGATCCCCCCTCAATCTTCTAAATTCTAGCGAGTACAAGCCAAGTCTATCCAGTCTTTCTTCATATGAAAGTCCTGACATCCCAGGAATCAGTCTGGTGAACCTTCTCTGTACTCCCTCTATGGCAAGAATGTCTTTCCTCAGATTAGGAGACCAAAACTGTACGCATTACTCTAAGTGTGGTCTCACCAAGACCCTGTACATCTGCAGTAGAACCTCCCTGCTCTTATACTCAAATCCTTTTACTATGAATTGCTTAGAATGGTGGAGTAGGCTTGGTGGTCCGAATGGCCTAATTCTGCTCCTATAACTTATGAACTTATGGGATTGTGTCAAAGAGTCACGCAGCATGGAAACAAACCCTTTAGCAATCTTGTCCATGCCAACCAAGATGCCCCATCTACACTAGCCCCATTTGCCCGCATTTGGTCCATATCCCTTTAACATCATGCGCTCCAAGGAATAACGTCGTGGCCTGTATGATTTCTCTCTATAGCTCAGCCCCCTGAGTCCTGGCAACATCCTTATAAATCTTCTCCAGTATCCAGACATGATTACAATCAAAACCATGCATGGTCTGAAGAAGGGTCTCGACCCGAAACATCACCCTGTTCCTTCCTTCTCTCCAGAGATGCTGCCTGTCCCGCTGAGTTACTCCAGCATTGTGTGTCTGTCTTACATGGCGTAACAGGTAGTGTGCAGTGAGGAAGGAGTGAGTGTTACAGCTACAGAGAGAGCGTCGATTAAAGTGAAAGGGTCACAGCAATGGCGATTGAGGTGTCAGGTACGCATCCTTAGCTTGTGACAGTTGACGGACCGTTGCCGAACCAGCAGGTCCATTGCCGAACCAGCAGGTCCATTGCCGAACCAGCAGGTCCGTTGCCGAACCAGCAGGTCGAGGAACAGCTTCTTTCCGGCGGCTGTCACTCTACTCAACAACGTACCTCGGTGACTGCCAATCACCACCCCCCCACCCCCCCGGACACTTATTATTATTTATTCAAATCGTTTGCTATGTCGCTCTTCAAGGGAGATGCTAAATGCATTTCGTTGTCTCTGTACTGTACACTGACAATGACAATTAAAATTGAATCTGAATCTGAATCTGAATCTGACAGTTCTACCTGGGACATATGACAATAAAACTCTTGCCTCTTGACTGATAACAGCGGGGAAGAAAATGTTCTTGAATCTGGTGGCACATGCTTTCAAGTTGTGCCCGACGAGAGAGGGGAGAAGAGGGAACGACCGGGGTGTGAGTGGTCCTTGGATTATGTTGGCTGCTTTCCACGAGGCAGAATTAAAGGCAGTCACGGTGGCACAGCGGTAGAGTTGCCGCCTTACAGCAAAATGCAGCGCCAGAGACCCGGGTTCGATCCCGACTTACGGGTGCTGTCTGTATGGAGTTTGTACGTTCTCCCCGTGACCTGCGTGGGTTTTCTCCGAGATCTTTGGTTTCCTCCCACACTCCAAAGACGTACAGGTTTGTAGGCTAATTGGCAATCGATGAATTGGCTTGATAAAAATGTAAAATTGTCCAAGTTGGCGATATGCAGAGTACTGCCCTGCCGACTACAAAATTCAGAAGGTTCAGAAGGTGTGGACAGAGTCTCGCTGTCAGAGGAAGCATTAAATCGTCCCTGATCCGATGTTACAATATTTATCAAGCATAATGTTGACCAACGTTAGATTTTTTTTTAAATTGCTGTTTTTTTCCCTTTTTCCTTCCACCCACAATATTTAATATGTAAAAGAATATGTGATTCTGTTGTTTGGTTGTTTGTTTGTTTGTCTTTTTGCACAAAGTCCGCGAGCATTGCCACTTTTCATTTCACTGCACATTTCGTATGTGTATGTGACGAATAAACTTGACTTGACTCAACTCGACCAGTTAATGAGTGCTTCACTGAGAGATTCTGCCTTTAAGAAGAGATTCCAGTTTTTTGTGTGATAAATCAAGGCCCGTCTCTGTCCTCTCAGCATGGAGTACAGACCGACATGCCAGCACGTACACTTAATATCAGATGCCAAGCTGGCATAACTGCAAAATAGGACCATATGTCTTCGAAGCAGTCAAAGCAGCAGGCAACAGACTTGTGATCCCATGACCAACTGATCAGATCAAGGTCCCACAGTCCTTCTACACCCAGTCGTATATTCATACAACGGAAACAGGCCCTTCGGCCCAACTGTAGAAACAAAGAACCGCAGATGCGGGGCTATACCAAAGGTATTCTGGCACTTTCACGACCCAATTCACGACCTCTGCCGAGTTTGACCTTGACTCGTACTCGCAGCATGGATGTCACGAGGTCGTAGGTAGGTCGTAGCAGGCCGTGATGCTAGGCGGAGGTACTCGTGGCATCAAGTAGGTCGGGGCGTTTTTATAGCCTGATGGAAAATGTCCACGAGTGGAAAAAGGTCATGAATTAGGTCGGGAAAGTGGGACAGGCCCTCGTATCCATCCATGATTACAATCAAAACTAGACATGGTACAACAGGTAGTGCAGTGAAGAAGGAAGCAGGGTGTAGACTATAGTGTTACTGCTTCAGAGAGAGTGTAGATTAAAGTGAAAGGCTCACAACAATGTTGATTGGGGAGTCAGGAGTCAGGGGGTGGGGGAGGGGGCACGGTGGTGCAGCGGTAGGGTTGCCGCCTTGCAGAGACAGAGACCCAGGTTCCATCCTGACTGCGGGTGCTGTCTGTGTGGAGTTTGCACCACACCGTGCCGCCCTTTTGAACAGCGACTCCCAAACCAGCAAAACCTACCACTAAAGAGGATAATGGAAGGCGGTGCATGGGGAGCACCACCATCATCAGGTTCTACTCCAATTTGCACACACCATCCATCCTGATATTGCCATTGGTAGACAAAAAAAGCTGGAGTAACTCAGCGGGACAGGTAGCATCTCTGGAGAGAAGGAATGGGTGGTGTTTCGGGTCGAGACCCTTCTTCAGATTCAACGGGTGACGTTTCGGGGTCGAGACCCTTCTTCTTCAGATGGATCTCTGATAGGGCAGTTCCTGGTTCCTGGGTCTAACTACAGTAACTCCCTACCCAAACAGTACAGTATGAGTACCAGCACAGGTATCGACCCACTTCCAACCCTTCAAGGGCGATAAGGGATGTGTATTAAATGCTGGCGACCAACACAAAGCAGGTGACATCCCAAAACTGGTATGTTAGTCGTTTTCATGAGGGCAACTTACCACCAGTAAAACTAGGCAGAGAATAAATTATTTTCTGCGAGGAATGGATCACGTGCAGGCAGATGAGATTAGTTTTGCTTGGCGTGATGTTCAGCACAAACATTGTGGGCCAAAGGGCCTACTCCTGTGCTGTATAGTTCTATGTTCCGTGGATGGGTTGGGATAAAAGTCCTGTGTCCTTGCTGTTATACTCTGGCTCAGAGTGGAATTCTCTGCCTCAGAGGGCAGTGGAGGCCGGTTCTCTGGATGCTTTCAAGAGAGAGTTAGATCGAGCTCTTAAAGATAGCGGAGTCAAGGGGATATGGGGAGAAGGCGGGAATGGGGTACTGATTGTGGATGACCAGCCATGATCACAGTGAATGGCGGTGCTGGCTCGAAGGGCCGAATGGCCTACTCCTGCACCTATTGTCTATTGTCTCCATGCCTCCACATACGGCAAGAAGCAGAACATGGTAGTATGTGTGAAAAAAAAAAAAACATTCTCTGCGGAGAACTATTATTTGGCAACCGCACCCAATGGTAGGACTGCAGTCAGGAACTAACAGTGTGGCATCAGAAGTTCACATTTGTATCCTATTAACTCCAAGAATGTTGCATTTCAACCTTGTGAGATTTTGTGAACATATTGGGGGGGGAGGGTACGGGGAAGAGGTTAATGGAGATTTTGGCCCTTAGAACATTGTCCTCATTAACAGAGCTGCATTAAAACATCCAGCTCATAACTGCACACCATATGACTGCACTTCAAGTCTATCAGCACCATCTCTATGTTGCTTTCGAAACAAAAACACGCGAGTACCTGCTGCAAATCCTGGCGAAAGCTATTTGACATCCGTCGTGCCAAAGTGATCTGCTTTCAGCTCTGCGCACTAAGCCCAAGACAATGAAGGACATTGTGAAACTTTATGCAATCAGTTGCATAAAGTAACAACTATGAGGCTTTGTAGCATTATTTAACTTGGCACAATGTAAATGGGACATCGTATAATTGCACCGGGAAGCTGAAGGCACATTTGAAGCAGTCACTGGTGTCGGGCTTACACCAGGTTTCTTGTGACATCACTGCGGCCTGCAAGACAAAGGCGGACTTCAGTGAATTTTGCAACGTTGTCTTCAAGGATTGCACGGAGTTCGTTACGTGAGGGCGTAGAATTCGTAGAGGTTTGCAGACTTGCCGCATCGAACAAGCTGGCCACTCCACTGCCTTTAGGAAGAGATGGCTAACAAATGCCTCAGTCAAAGTCACAAGGCTGGTTTGGCAGAGATGAGGATTGATTGATTGAAAGATACAGCGTGGAAATAGGCCCTTCAGCCCACCGCTGACTGGTTAGCACGCAACAAAAACTTTTCACTATATCCCGGTACACGTGACTATAAACTAAAGGAAGCGAAACTAAACAAGTTCACACTAGTTCTATGTTATCCCACTTTTTCAACGACTCCTAAAGCCCCTGTCCCACTTAGGACACCGGAACGGAAACCTCTGGAGACTTTGCGCCCCACCCAAGGTTTCCGTGCGGTTCCCGGAGGTTGCAGGTGGTTGCCGGAGGTTGCAGGTAGTGGAAGCAGGTAGGGAGACTGACAAAAACCTCCGGGGACCGCACGGAAACCTTGGTTGAGGCGCAAAGTCTCCAGAGGTTTCCTAAGTGTAACAGGAGCATTACACACTTGGGTCAATATACGGAGGCCAATTAACCTACAGACACGCATATTTTTGGTATGTGGGAGGAAACCAGAGCACCCGGAGGAAACCCATGCGGTCCCAGGGAGAATGTGCAAGCTCCATAGAGCCAGCACCCGTGGTCAAGATCGAACCTGGGTCTCTGGCACGGTGTGGCAACAGCTTTACCCGCTGCGTCACTGTCCCGTTTGATGTTTTATCACTTGTGGGGGAATTACAACCGAGTTGCAGTGATACCGAATTGAATCGTTAATTGAAGCGTGGAGCCATAGAAACTTTCTCGACTACAGTATTGTAAACATGAGCCAGAAACCCTGTTTGATTTAAACACATCTTTAATGAGCACTAAAGCTTAACAGCGTTGATGGCAACAAGTTGTCAGTGCATCCTAGCTGCTCGAACTGCCAGTGCCAGGGACAAGTGTTAGTATAACTGTTATAGTGGGGTGGAGTTAGTGATACTGGTTTATGTATGATTGGTTGAATGCTTCCCAGCTCGGCGGGGCAGGTCACCTTCCCCAGGGGGCCACCCCCAGTGCTCAGCTGCACCAAGGGGGGGGGCTGCCCTCGAAGCAAGAGAGGACGGTGGTCCTTGATGGGGTCCACCACCAACCTCGATAGTCCTTCAACGCTGGACTGGGAGAAGACAGGAGAATGGGGTTGAGAGGGGAAGTTAGTTCAGCCATGATTGAATGGCGGAGTAGACTCGATGGGCTGAATGGCCAAATTCTGCTCCTATGACTATGACATGAATTCCCACTTCCCATCCAAGCTCCTCCACTTCTGTCCCCTGTCTCCCCGATGGCCTGGCACTCCACACAGACATCGCTGTAGTCAAAGGGGGGTGGGATGATCCCAAGGGAGATTTGAAGAGCAGCTTGTTTCAACACTGTAGCCTTTTGTCACACTAATGCGGCGAATTGTGGATTGCAGGGGGTAAGCATGTTTTTTCCTGCTGGCTTACTTATTGGAATAAATAATTGTCTACTGCGGCGACAACATGACTGTATTTTCACTGGGATGGACTCTATAAATTATCACCCAGGCACAGCAGTTTGGAAGAATGTTGCTGGAAATCAGTAATATTTATTGTGCAGAGCCCTTCTTGATCAGGGAGGCACAGTGGCGCAGCGGTAGTGTTGCTGCCTCACAGCGCCAGAGACCCGGGGACTATCCTGACAACGGTGCTGTCTGTACGGAGTTTGCACGTTCTCCCCGGGATCTTCACTTTCCTCCCACACTCCAAAGATTTGTACAGGTTTGTAGGTTCATTGGCTTGGCATAAATGCAAATCGTTTAAGAATAAGGAGTAAGGCATTTAGAACGGAGACAAGGAAACACTTTTTCTCACAGGGAGTTGTGAGTCTGTGGAATTCTCTGCCTCAGAGAGTGGTGGAGTCAGGTTCTCTGGATGCTTTCAAGGGAGAGCGAGATAGGGCCCTTAAAATAGCAGTCAGGGGATAAGGGGAGATGGCAGGAACGGGGTACTGATTGTGGATGATCAGCCATGATCACATTGAATAGCGGTGCTGGCTCGAAGGACCAAATGGCCTACTCCTGCACCTATTGTCTATTGTCCCTTGTATGTGTGTAGGACAGTGTTAGTGTGTCGGGATTGCTGGTCGGTGCGGATTCGGTGGGCCGAAGGGCCTGTTTCCGCGCTGTATTTTCTAAATTAAACCTGCTGTCATGAATCTGTGATATATTCCACCGATCCAACGTTTGACGTGGCCTATGCCTGACATTAGTTCAGCAGCTCCTTGCTGAAGTGAAGTTTAGACTCTCGATGTACAGTGCGGCAACCAGCCCTTCAGCCCACCGAGCGGTGATCACCCCATACGCCTGCATTATCCTATACACTAGGGACAATTTACAATTTTACCGAAGCCAATTAACCTGCAAACTTGTACGTCTTTGGAGTGTGGGTGGAAATATCGGAGGACATGGAGAAAACCGTTTGGGGTTTTCTCCAAAACCCCAAACGGTCACAGGGAGAACATACAAATTCCGTACAGGCGTGGCAGTGTTTTTTCTGTAAAACTACACAGGACTTTGGTGAGAATAGTCCTGAAGTAATTCATAGGTACACAAAAATGCTGGAGAAACTCAGTGGGTACAGCAGCATCTGAAGAAGGGTTTCGGCCCGAAACGTTGCCTATTTCCTTCACTCCATAGATGCTGCTGTACCCGCTGAGTTTCTCCAGCATTTTTGTGTAACTTCCGATTTTCCAGCATCTGCAGTTCCTTCTTAAACACTGAAGTAACCCATAGTGTTACTACTCTTCTTGAGGATGTATTGGCTTGGAAGCAGTTCAGAGAAAGTTCATTCGATTGACTGCAGGCATGAAGACGTGTTTTGTTTTTTTTTGCAGTCTGCTGAAATATATTTGCCAGTTTGATAAGAGTGAGAGGTGATCTCATTGAAACATATGTTGGCACTCTACGCTTGCTCCGACAGCACCTCCCAATCCTGGAAACCAAGGCAGGCGAGGGCAACAGATACACCACCATTTTATGGATCCCCTCCAAGTCACATATTATGCTGCCTGAAAAAAAATGTCAGTTTAGTTTGGGGATACAGCATCGTGGCCCTTTTTGGCACATCGAGTCCAATGTGGGATCATCTATAATTAAAATGCATCATTTACAATGCAGATAAGGAGGAATTTTCTCTCTCTCTCTGGTTGCAGATCTTTGGAACTCTTTGGATTGCCAAGTCATTACATTTCTTCAAAACCCACGTACATTTTTGGACATTGGGAAACTAAGCCATGGGAGTGGACAGGAAAATGGAGCCAAGGGCAAGATCGGATCAAGCAGGAACTTATTGAATAGAAACACAGAAAACAGGTGCAGGAGAAGGCCATTCGGCCCTTCGAGCCAACACCGCCATTCAATATGATCATAGCTGATCATCCCCAATCAGTACCCCTACTGCTTTTTCCCATTTCCCTCGAGTCCGCAGAGCAAAAGCTAATGATCTTGAAAACATCCAGTAAACTGGCCTCCACTGGTTGCTAAACACTCTGTGCGGGGAAGGGGAAGGGATTGCTGGAGTGATCAATCAAATCCCACTAGAACTCCTCAAATTGGAGCCATCTTCAGTCTTGGATGTAGAGGTCTCCACCTGCGTACAATAACATGTTTGAAGTTTAAGGCCCCAGTAGATCTTAAGGGGGGTGGGGGGTCAATTTAAGATCTCTCTTCAATCTCAAAATCTCGAGGGCAATTGCAGCAAACAGAAGCAGACACATAGGAAAAAATTATTTATTCAAAAAATTCTTGAAGTGGGAACAATCATTGTTCAATAATCAAAGCATTCAAACATTCTGCAATGACAAGTGAAGGTGGGGACACTCACTCAAAATGGCCGATCAAGCAGCCAGTCTTTCATGTGTTGCTGGTGTTATTTTACCCTTATCTTTGGGCAGTGTGGACCAGTTACAATCAGTGGCAGTGCAGGAGGAATCAAAGAGTCACAATGGCCATCTCCTCAAAATATCTGGATTAGAAGCAGATTTTAAAAGGGACTCCTGCGTTAAGCATCTTTATTCTGTTGTATTACCCGCACATTGGGTTACATTTCCTTCAGATGAACCAAGTATATACTGAAGACACAAGGAAGTGCAAATGCTGGTTTATAAAAAAAAAAAGTGGTGCTGGAGTTACTCAGTGTGTCGGGCAGCAGCTCTGGAGAACATGGATCGCTGACGTTTTGGGTCGGCACCCTTCCCCAGACATATATTCATTTATTTTGCTTCGGAAGGAACTGCAGATGTTGGTTTACACCAAATGTAGACACAAAACTCTCGACCCGAAACATCACTTATTCCTTTTTCTCCAGACTCGTAGTTATTCCAGCATTTTGGGTCTATCTTCCATATTAATTTATTTTTCCTACATTTAAAGAGGCATAATCTTAAATGGCGACAAGCCACTGGCTTCTGATAAATTCTCCCAGGTTAAACAAAAATTGTCCAGGATAAGGCCCTGTGCTGGTTTAATCTACATGTTCTAAACTTGACTCTCTGGAATATAAAATGTCTCTGTCAAAGAGTGCCAACGCCATCCTAATAGCATTTCTCTCTCCCTCTCTCTCTCTCTCTCTCTCTCTCTAGGTCTCTATATACTGGACCAGGAACTCAGCTGTCAAGATCAGTCACCACCACAGCATCAGGAAGCGGTACATGCCTGGAGCCAAGTAAAACCTAGCACTTGCAGGATGAGAGTCACAGACTGAAAACTCTTCCTTCAGTGCCCGACTTCGGCAAGTTTTTTTTTTTGGCAGACTGGGCATTATACAGGGTGAGCAATTACTGGAGGACATGAGATGTTTTATTCTCAAGGACGCAAGCCATCAAGATGTTTTTACTTTACTCAACAGCTGTGGAGACACAGGTATCGTTGTCTCGTTGTAGGACATTGATCATTCTTTTAATCTGGATTTTTAACTTACGTATTGTGTTTTAAAAAATATATAATTTATGATGCTTTTATAAGTGATATACTAAGATTTTATATGCACTTTATGATATTTTTTAATATGCAATGCATTTTTTTTTTTTTTAATGTAATGTTGCCCCTTGTCTGGACCTCGAGTCCGTAATAAAATGTATTATTATTTATTATAAAAGTCCTAATAAAGAAGCCACAACCGTACCAAACTATTTAACGCAGTCAAGCAGAAAATAAGGGAATCACAATGAATCGTCCTGTAGCTGTTTCAGAAACGACAGCACTTTGCTTACAGTGCTGAAAGCTGGAGAGGCTTACTCACACTTGATTGGCATCTTAAGGAGTGTGGTTTCCCCGATGCCTAATGCACACTTCAAATCTTTCCTTCGATACTGCCTTAACAAAAAAGCTGGCAACGTTACTCACTGATTTTAGGGCTGTGTTTTTCAGCCTGATGCACTCACACACACACACTGTGCAAAGCTCATGAGAATGAGACAAAAAGCACCCAAAAAGCTCACCCCTCTGGTAACTCTCCCATTATAGCATGGAGCTGCACGTGGAATATCCTAAACATGTTTGCTCTGACTGGATTGCCTGGCAAAATATCGAACAAAAATTAACTTTGGGCAGCTGGACTTGGAATGCCACTTGTGCCACATGCTGTATGAAATCTATTGGAAAAGAGTGTGATTCTGTCCCCAGAAGACACACATGTTCCATCCAAATACTACTGCAGAGAAAACAGAGGTAGGTATATCCGGTAATAGTCACAAAAAGCTGGAGTAACTCAGCGGGACAGGCAGCATCTCTGGAGAAAAGGAATAGGTGACGTTTCGGGTCGAGACTGCACTCGGTGTTTGATTCTCCTTGGTCTCAGGCTGTGTCATCTCAATCACGTTTTAACTCAACGGAGATCAATTTTGGACTTGGCACACCTCACGCAGTCTGGTCACTCAATGAGACAAGGGTGTTAATGGATATTTTTGAAACTGTACCAGTCATGCTACATCTTAAAGAGAAATGGCAAGTGAAATATAAAATGTGCTCACAGAGTGTGAGTGTGGTCAGTTAACTTTGCAAGGAGGGACACAAAATGCTGGAGTAACTCAGCAGGTCAGGCGGCATCTCTGGAGAAAAGGCCTTTCACTACCTCTAGTTTCCCCTTCCCCGACTATCAGTGTGAAGAAGGGGTTCGACCCAAAACGTCTCCTATTCCATTTCTCCAGAGATGCTCCCTGGCCCGCTGAATTACTCCAGCATTTCGCGTCTATCTTCGGTGTAAACCAGCATCTCCAGTTCCTTCCTCAGCATCTCTGGAGAATATGGACAGATGACGTTTTGGATCGGGACCCTTCCTCAGACAGTGGAAAGAAAGGGAGTTGCTGGAGGCCAGGGACGGAGGGCCGTAGGACAACACAGTTCCAGCACTCCACAACTTTAGAGCTCCTCGGGAAAAGATGTCAAACCAAATATAAAACCCAAGATAAAAATGAAATCATCTGACCAGAGTGAGATAACAGGGAGAGGAGGAGGAAGCAATCATCTGCCTCCGGTACATGAATGTGAAACATGACAAAAAGCTTGCAGAGAGTGAATTATTAACACTTACTGATTCAAGATATTACACATCTTCTTTAGAGATGGCACCCAAGGCCACTGATTGATGATGGTAGTTTTGTTCTGGCTTAGAGAAAGATCTCCACTGACCAAAATGGATTATTCACCTCCAATAACAATACTGAGAGAAAATATCCCAGTAATTTTGTTTTTAAAGAGTCTGTTACCGTGCGCAACTTGCCCTGCTGCAGATTTTGCCCATTTTTGCCTTGAAGACCCCACTATTAAAAACAGAGACGCAGCAACATTGAACAACGCTCCACTGTCCCCACGTTCAAATGGAACATAAAAAGATTTCCTGCAGTCATTCTGGGATCACCTCTTCTTGAAGCCATACTTTTTCCTTTCGTAGAACAAGTCCGTTTTTGAGCTGCCAAGATTAACAATTTTCGGACATCCATCTCTCTAGGAGACAAAATGAAAGGGCAAATTGAACCACAGTCGATGACAAGTATGCAATTAGAGCCGTCTATGGTGAGTGATGTCTCAGATCTGATCGGCAATGGGTCTCGCAGTTAGGGAGACTGCCGCCGCGTCGCATGAAGAAATTTAAGAATTAAATGCAGGTCATACCAGAAATTCTAAAACATGGTGAAATAATGGCACAAGGGTAGAGTTGATACCTTACAGCGGCAGAGACCCGGGTTACATAGAAATATAGAAAAGAGGTGCAGAAGTAGGCCATTCGGTCCTCCAAAATCAATACCCCGTTCCTGCTTTTCTCATCATTCTCACAGAGAGTGGTGAGTCTGTGGAATTCTCTGCCTCAGAGGGCGGTGGAGGCAGGTTCTCTGGATGCTTTCAAGAGAGAGCTGGATAGGGCTCTTAAAAATAGTGGAGTCAGGGGATATGGGGAGAAGGCGGGAACGGGGTACTGATTGGGGATGATCAGCCATGATCATGTTGAATGGCGGTGCTGGCTCGAAGGGCCAAATGGCCTACTCCTGTACCTATTGTCTATTGCTTTCACCCCATATCCCATGATTCCGTTAGCCCGGAGAACTATATAGGTTTGATCCTGACTACGGGGCGCTGTTCTGTACAGAGTTTATACGTTCTCCCTGTGACCGCGTGCGTTTTCTCCAGGTGCTCTGGTTTCCTAAGATGTACAGGTTTGTAGGTTAATTGGCTTATGTAAATTGAATATTGGCCCTAGTGTGTAGGATGGTGGTAGACACAAAATGCTGGAGTAACTCAGCAGGAGAGGCAACATCTCCCGCTGAGTTACTCCAGCATTTTGTGTCTATCTTCGGTTTAAACTAGCATCTACAGTTCCTTCCGACACATTTTGTAGGATGGTGGTAGTGTGTGAGGTGATCGCTGGTCGGCACGGACTCGTTGGGCCGAAGGGCCCGTTTGCACGCTGTATCTCTAAAGTCTAAAGGGTAATTAGGTAGAAGGCTCATTTTTCAACACCTGGTTCTGAAAATGAACATGCGTGAAATGGCAGAGAAAGAGATGGAGGCAAGCTGCCAACCTCCTCTAACCATGTTCATTCATGAAATATGTCTCTGTGGGCAGGGAGCGAGGCTGGTTTGTGCTCACACAACAGCGCCTTTGTCTATTTCAGTCCTCTTATGAAGAGGGAGAAAATATTCAAAAGAATAATGTTTCAAGTTTTGGGTACATAAGAATGTACGAGCAGACTGTTCATTCAGATAAGCAGATCCTAAAATCCAGCCAATTTAATATTGGAGATAGGCACAAAATGCTGGAGTAACTCAGCGGGGCAGGCAGCATCTCTGGAGAGAAGGAAGGGGTGATGTGTGTAGGAAGGAACTGCAGATGCTGGTTTCAACCGAAGATGGACACAAAATGCTAGAGTAACTCAGCGGGGCAGGCAGCATCTCTGGAGAGAAGGAACGGGTGAGGTTGTGGGTCGAGTATTTAAGATTGGAATTGTTTGCAAACCAACAATTTTTTGTTCGCATCTGCACACACGTCGACAGTTCCCGACACTCTACCTGCTTCTGCGGAGCTAGATCACAATGTTGAAGAAAGAACTGCAGATGCTGGAAAAATCAAAGGGAGACAAAAATGCTGGAGAAACTCAGCAGGTGAGGCAGCATCTATGGAGTGAAGGAATAGGTGACGTTTTGGGTCTCGACCCTTCTTCAGACTGACTTGGAAGGTATATCATCTTTATGGTTTAGAACTGGAACGTCTGAAGAAGCGAAACGTCACCTATTCCTTCGCTCCATAGATGCTGCCTCACCCACTGAGTTTCTCCAGCATTTTGTCCAGCTAGATCACACTGCTCTGTAAAAGTTACATAGAATTCAGGTGAAAGTTCTCTGCAGACTCACATCCTTTTCCTGGATTGTGCACTCCTTGCAGTAGTAGGCATCAGAGACTCCTGGGCCACCGCAGATCACACACCGTCCTTGGTAAGACCCATAATTGCACTCATCGCAGATACGCACCAGCGTGCAAGGCCTGACGTAGGAGTCACAGATCACACATTTACCGTCACCTAAAAGAAAAAGGCAATGAAGCAATAAGGCCAAATGTCTCACTTAAAAAATATCACATATGCGGATTTCAAACATGTCGGAAGTGTTACATCTTGAAGATGTGAGATTCGTCCTATCAGGCAAATCAGACCAATTCTTAAAGATTTGGTCTCCCTTTATCGACTTATTACAAGCATGTGGTGCAACACAACCGTAGAAATTAATTGTTTCAGAACCAGGTGAGGGGTGGGTAAAGATACGAAGTAGGTATATCCAATCAATCAATCAATCAACCTTTATTGTCATCTTGCAAGCAACAGTTGTACAGTGCAAAATGAAAAGACGTTTCCCAGTGAATAGCGGAGCATCGCACATGAAATTTAAAACATTTCACACATAATAACACTTGCCTCCATCTCTTTCTATGCAAACTGGAGGGGGTCTAACGATGAGGGGAGGCTGGCAGTAATGTGGGGTTTCACCAGGCGTTCAAAACACTTCATTATTATTATTTTCATCCCTTTCAATTTCTCTTTTTTCTTCTCTTTTTTTCTTCTCTATTCCTTTTCTTTCGTATTTCACATCACCCTCTTGTTTTCTCTTTCAGGCTATAAGGCCTTATGAGCTCTTTTTTTTTCTTTCTATTTTTTCACGAATTAACAATATTACTACTTTATATAATATTATCTTCCTCTCTATTTCTTGCTTTTCTTACTCTTTTTTACTATTAAATTTAAAATAAGAAGTTGTACATGAAATGTAATATGTTAATCATGTCTTAAATTATTGTACACTACTTCTAATAAAAATATATTTTTTTAAATTAAAAAAAAAATCACATATGTAATTTAAAAAAAAAGAAATCACATTATAATGAAAGGTTAAATATTACAGACACTGGAAACACTGAGCAGGTGGTGGGCAGCACCTACACACAGCACGTCCCATTAAAAAACCCCACATAATGCTGTAGGAACTCAGCGGGTCGGGCAGCATCTCTGGAGAAAAGGAACAAGCTGGCGGGGAGGTGGGGCAAAGTCTGGGTGGTTAGGAAGGAACTGCAGATGCTGGTTGTCCCGCTGAGTTACTCAGAGATGCTGCCTGTCTCACTGAGTTACTGCAGCATTTTGTGCAGAGATGCTGCCTGTCCCGCTGAGTTATTCCACCATTTTGTGTCCATCGAAGTGATCGGTGGATACAGGTGAGGGAGGGGAGGGGGGTGGTGCCTTTTCCTGTTTCTGTTAGCATTTCACTTAATGAACTTGCATCAGAACATTGGCCCCAACGCACTGCGTCTAACAGTGACCCTAGGAATGAGATAAATGATCACCTATCTTGCTTTATTGGGATCATCTTTTTTTTGTGGGTGGGGAGAAGATGGTTCAAACATTTGTTGAGAAACTAGAATTCCTGATCTTTGAATAATACCATGACACACATTAGTAGAGTGTTATAAAAAAAACAAAAAAAACATGCAAGATTTGTGACGGAGGAAAACATGGCAGCTGGAATGGAGTTGTGCAGTGGATCATATATGGCTACTGTATTTGCTGAAACGGTGCCACTGAACGACTCAATGATGTGAACTTTGAAGGATGGTTTTGGGAACAGCCGAGAAACCATAATCATTTGAATACATGTTCATAATAGAAACAGAATTAGGCCATTCGGCCCATCAAGTCTACTCCGCCATTCAATCATGGCTGATCTATCTTTCCCTCATAACCCATTCTCCTGCTTTCTCCCCATAACCCCCGACACCTGAACTAATCAAGAATCTATCTATCTTTGCCTTACTAATATCCATTGACGGCCTCCACAGCCTTATGTGGCAATGAATTCCACAGATTCATCACTCTCTGACTAAAGAAATTCCTCCTCATCTCCTTCCAAAAGGAACGTCCTTTAATTCCAAGGTTATGGCCTCTGGTCCTAGACTCTCCCACTAGTGGAAACATCCTCTCCACATCCACTCTATCCAGGATTTCCATTATTCGTATATGGGCAGAAAAGGTAGATTAGCCTCAACATAACATATAGCAATGCCTACCATAGGTGCGGAGGGGAAAATGAATTCCAGGTATAGGAAAGAGCCAAGCACTAAAATCAATGATGAGCCAAGGAGCAGATATCAAATATCATATCTAGTGATGATTGCCCAGAAAGTGGCATCACCACACTTCCCGTGGGTGGCCCAGGACCCAAATCTGAGGAAGGACATTATTGCCATAGAGGGAGTGCAGAGAAGGTTCACCAGACTGATTCCTGGGATGGCAGGACTGTCTTATGAAGAAAGACTGGATAGACTTGGTTTATACTCTCTAGAATTTAGGAGATTGAGAGGGGATCTTATAGAAACTTACAAAATTCTTAAGGGGTTCGACAGGCTAGATGCAGGAAGATTGCTCCCGATGTTGGGGAAGTCCAGGACAAGGGGTCACAGCTTAAGGATAAGGGGGAAATCCTTTAAAACCCAGTTAGGAAGAACTTTTTTCACACAGAGAGTGGTGAATCTCTGGAACTCTCTGCCACAGAGGGTAGTTGAGGCCAGTTCATTGGCTATATTTAAGAGGGAGTTAGATGTGGCCCTTGTGGCTAAGGGGATCAGAGGGTATGGATAGAAGGCAGGTACGGGACACTGAGTTGGATGATCAGCCATGATCATATTGAATGGCGGTGCAGGCTCGAAGGGCCAAATGGCCTACTCCTGCACCTAATTTCTATGTTTCTATGACCAAGGGCAATTCAGTAATGGGAAGATGAACAACAAAAAAGCTCGCAATGGACTGCTGTAGGGCGGCAGGGTGGCGCTGCGTTAGAGTTGCTGCCTGACAGCACCCAGGTTAGATTCTGACCACGGGTGATTTCTGTACGGAGTTTGTACGTTCTCCCCATGACATGCATGGGTTTCCTCCCACACTCCAAAGACATACAGGTGTAATTATAAAATTGTCCCTAGTGTGTAGGGGGTAGTGTTAGTGGGCGGGATCACTGGGCGGCGCGGACTCAGTGCGCTGTATCTCTAAACAAAACTAAACTGCTGGTGTTTTAGACGCTGAACATCAGAGGATGTCACTCCACCTTGCAATGGTATGCAGTGCAATTTGTCAAGTGTACAGAGGGGAACAGAACTCAGAGACCCATTCCAAAGCGCCCTCTATCGATACACATGACAATGATAAACTCATGCCAATATCAAAAAGGCAATCGTGGCCAAGGTTAAAGAAGCCAAAGGGAAAAATTACTTCACATTCCTCATTATTGACACAAGATCATTCTGACAGGTAAAACTACACTCAGCCTTGGCATACAGATCCATCCTACACTATTGGCCTTTTTAGGTTTCCAGAGATTATGGATTAGGTTAGAGTCATACAGCGTGGAAACAGGCCCAACTTGCCCACACTGACCAACATGTCCTATCTACAGAAGTTCCACCTGCCTGCATTTGGACCATATTGTTCTAAACCTATCCTATCCATGTAGCTGTCTAAATGTTTCTTAAACGTTGCCATAGTACCCGCCTCAACTACCTCCTCCAGCAACTCCTTCCATTTATCCAACACCCTATGGGTAAAAACGTAACCCCTCAGGGTCCTATTAAAGGGCCTGTCCCCACTTTCACGACCCAATTCATAACCTTATTTACTCGTGGACATTTTTCATCAGGCTAGAAAAATGCCTGACCTACTTGATGCCACGAGTTCCTACGATTAGCTTCATGACCTACCCACGACCTCCTACGCCCATGCTGCGAGTACGAGTCAAGGGCAAACTCGTCAGAGGTCGTGAAAGTGGGACAGGCCCTTAAATCTTTCTCCTCTCACAGAAAACCTATGTCCTCTGGTTCTCGATTCCCCTACTCTGTGCATTTACCCGATCTATTCCTCTCACAATTTTGTACACTTCCGTAAGATCACCTTCTCATCCTCCTGCGCTCCAAGGAATAGAGTCTAGCCTGCTCAACCTCTCCCTATAGCTGTGGTCTATAGGTTGTCTCAACACAATGTTCAGGAAAAGACTGCATCTTTTTAGGTATGTTTTGGGTTCACATCAAGAACTGCTTTCAAAATTATGTACACTCCACCTGAAATCACTACCGGAAATTTCCAAGTAATGTAGGAAATTACTAACTAAAATAGCAAAGCAATAAATTCTGCAAAGCTGCAAATACTAATGCATTTACCCTGCTCGATAATAAGGATATCACAAGCAACATCAACAAGCATATTAAAAGAGAAAGGAGTGGAAAGCCTTTGGCAGCTCAGTCTGAACCTATGATGCAAGCAACATATTAATGTTTCAGTTTGTGCTACTTAAGTAGAAGATAATAATTAATCTGGCTCCACAGATGCCGATTGACCAGCTGAGTGTTTCCTGTCTTTGTGTGATGAGATTTGTATGGAAATTTTCAGCATCAGCCGTTTTGAAAAAAAAAATTAAGGTTGATTTGAACTTTTTTTTTTAAACTCACAAAAACTGCTCAAGGAAATTGGAGAATACTTGTTATAGTGCCAAACTTCCCTTTTATTTTTTTTCCCCGTCACCTTGTGCACCTCTATAATGCTCGTTCATCCTTGGCTTTATAGAATCTTTTAACACAGAGTCCAAGGGTCACTGTTTGGCTTTTTATTGCTTAAGCCAACTCTCTAAATAGTTATTCAATTACATTAAAAATCTTGGACGGGGCCTTTCATGAACTGAGGAGATCTCAAAAATCTTTTCAGCCGGCAAAGTATTTATTTAAATTGGTTAGTGTTAAGATGGTTTAAACAAAATAATCATCGCTGGGACTTATTTTGGACTGCCTGAAAGTATAGATGTTATTAAATGAGAGTGAATGCCTTCAAGTGTGTTGAACAGATTAGATTTAGAGTCATGGAGTGATACAGCGTGGAAACAGGCCCTTTGGTCCAACTTGCCCTCACCGGCCAACATGTCCCAGCTACACTAGTCCCACCTGCCTGCGCTTGGTCCATATCCCTCCAAACCCTGACCTATCCATGTCCCCTGTCTATCTGTTTCTTAAACGTTGGCGTAGTCCCTGCCTCAACAGGTCTGGCAGCTTGTTCCATACCCCCACTACCCTTTGTGTGAAAAGGGTACCCCCCAGATTCCTATTAAATCTTTTTCCCTTCACCTTAAACCACTTGTCCTCGATTCGCCTACTCTGAGCAAGAGACTCTGTGCCCAGATTTGTTTAGAATCTGGGTAAAAAAAAATAATTCTATCTTTAAATTCTATGTTTAAAACCGAAACAAAACCTTAAAAAACTGGTTCCATTTTGCTCCTCTTTTTCTTTTCCTTCTCTTCAAGTATATAACCCTTTTGAAAGTAATTATTGATTCTACTGCCACAGCCATCTGAGGAGTACATTCCTGACTGTAACGACTTAGGGAATACTAATCCAAAAATTAAACTAATCACAATAACACTTTATTAGCCAAGTATGTTTTGCAACATACGAGGAATTTAATTTGCCAAGTCAGTCATGCCAAGGATACTACACACCAGCTTTTCATTTGTCCCCAGAAGCTTAAAACTACAATTTCTTACAACCTATTTTTGGAATCATCCTCAATTTATAATTTCTTGAAAGCCCAATGTCACTTAATCACCAGCTGAACCAATTTTTTTCCCTATTCTCTGCAACTTTGGCACCATCGTCAGTGCCTTACACATCAGCCAACAAAGGTTTTGCTGCATTGAGGGGAACAGATAGGGAGTTGGGTGTGGTGTGAGAATCTTTGAGACAGCTTGGCTGATTTATATTTCAGTCTCAAACCTGCCTGACCAGAGAACCAATGCTGGGTTTTCCTTCAGGCCGAGTGGAAGCTGCACAATCACGCAGGTGCAGACATGTCAAAGCGACGGAAAGAAGCAGCAATTTATACGGCACATTTCACCAGTCAGAATATTCTGCTGTTTATTCCCAGGCAACGAATTGTCATTGAAATGTGGTGAATATTACACAGACAAACAAACAAGGCAACCCATTTCCATACATCAAAATCCCACAAATAGTCAGCAGCAAGAACGGAACTCACTATCAAAACATGGAGGGGACGGGGGACACACTTTTTTGGCGGCCGCGCGCGTATGCGCACACTCACACACGCGAGCGCGCGAGGCTTCGGAGGCTCAATCCAGCGTTAAATGCAGCTCAACTGCCTGTCTCACCGAGTTAACTAACAGCCCTGTCTGGACTGACGGGAAACCAGCGCTGCTTCTCCGCACTGGCCATATTTCCCGCAAGTCCAGGCAGGTTAACCTGGCGGGGATGTCGCCCACTTCTCAAAACATGGGGGGGGGGACGTGTCCCCTCTGGCCCCCCAGAGTTTTCCGCCCCTGATCAGCAAGATAAATGATCAACTACAATTTTTGGTCCTATTTGGTAAAGGATGAATGTTTTAAAGCTGCCCGCAAATAGCCATTGTTAGTACATCGTGACCGCTTCCAAGACTGACTAATGTAGGAAGTGGGTACGATGTACTAACAACTAACGACCTGCTGTACCGTTATAATCTGGATACTGATTAAAGATGATCTTGAACTTCAGATTGTGTACTTTGGTTATTTACATGGTGTCAGGAGTGGGATTAGTGATGCTATTCTACTATGATTGGCTTTCATGCATAAACCAATCTACACTGCCTCTTTGAATAATGTCATAGAATATTTTATGTTAATAACAGACTCGATGTGGCACATTTCATATTCTCTTCAGGACGTTATCTTGGGTGGCATGATGTTGCTGCCTCATTGCATCAGAGACCCGGGTTCCAACCTGACTATGGGTGCTGTCTGTATGCAGTTTGTACGTTCTTCCTGTGACCGCGTGGGTTTTCTCCGGGTGCTCCGCTTTCCTCCCACACTCCAAAGACTTGCACAGGCTTGTAGGTTAATTGGCTTTGGTAAAATTGTAAATTGTCCCTCGTGTGTAGGATAGCGTTGGTGGTGAAAAACACACGGGTGGAGGCAGAGAATCTGGCAGCGAGGCTTGGAAGCACTACATGAGGAGATAGATCTACCTGCACCATCAACTAAGGCAAGGAACTTCCTCTGGCACAAGGAATCAAGTTTGAATAAAGAGGACTCGTGATTTTATAGCAACTATCAAGACTTTGAATGAGAAACAATGAAAGACTATAATAATAATAATTTTCAGAATGGGAATTAAATCATGCGTTGCAAAATTTAGAATCAGTTAAAATGATTTGATGTATAAAGTATGTGGACTCGGTGGGCTGAAGGGCCTGTTTCTGCACCTCGTCTCTAAAGTCGAAAGACTTCCCGAAATGCTTTACATCTAATTAAGTACTAACCTATATAATGTAGGAAGCAGAGCAGCCAGATTGAAAACTGCAAAGTTGAACAGGAACTTTCATTCAAGGACAAATGCCAGCTGGAACGCTGTGGAGAACTTCCCCAGCGCTTCTACCAAAGCGTGCCATGGAATGTTCTGCATCCAGAAGGGACCTGGCAGGGGTTTGGTTTAAGACTTCATCTAAAAGATGCCATTCTTGACAATACTCCTCTTCACACAATGCTGAAGTAATGATCTAGATTTTTGTGTTTAAGTCCCTGGAATATAACTTGAACCCTCACCACGACCTGCATCCTGCTGATCCGCAGCAAGCCGTTTCCCGGAAGGCAGAGAGGATCTTTAACATCTTTGTTGATGACAGATCCTCTCACAATGCAGCATTCATAGTGACTAGAGAGTCTGAGGTTGCGTAGGCTGGGACTCGATTCCTTGGAGTGCAGGTGAATGAGGGATGATCTTATAGAGGTGTACAAAATCACTGAGGAATAGCCAGGGTAGATGCACAGACTCTTGCCCAGAGTAGACATATAGAGGACCAAAGGGTATAGATTTAAGGTGAAAGGGAAAAGATTTAATAGGAATCTGAGCGGTAACGTTAACCAAAAGGGTGGTGGGTGTGTGGAACAAGGGTAGGGTAGTTGAGGCAGGGACTATTCCAATATTTAACAAAAAAGTTAAACAGATACATGGAAAGGACAGGTTTGGAGGGAAACAGATCAAACACAGGCAGGTGGGACTAGTGTAGCTAGGACATGTTGTCCAGTGTGTGCAAGTTGGGCCGAAGGGCCTGTTTCCATGCTGTATCGCTCTATGACTCTAAGTGGACTGCTGGCCTTGTTTTTATATGACCAGTTTCTGGATGGGGCTTTCCATCTCTGACATCAGTCCTGCACAAGTAGGTGGATGGTGAAAGAATGCAGGTTTTTGCTGATAATTCTCTTTATGGTGAATTCCCAATCCGTTTCAACCTAACAAAGATGACACTGCCTTGCATGCCAGTAGCACTAACAGGCGGAGGGAAGATAAGTCAAAAACAGAATGTTTGAGTAGCACGGGTCTTGCAACTAATTATCTGCCTCATCTACTGGAATGGAAATGCTCCCGATGTGGTCTCCTGTACATCAGCGAGGTCAAGCCCAGACTTGACAACCGTTTTGCCGAACACGCGCTTGGTCCGCCATCTCCTGATTGCTAACCATTTTATCTCCTCTCCCCCATTCCCATGCCGACCTTTCTGTCCTGGGCCTCCTCCACTGCCAGATCGAGGTCACACACAAACGGGAGGAACAGCACCTCATATTCTGCTTGGGTAGCTTACAAAAAAACACTTGCAAGTTAACAAAGATCAAACTCTGTAACAAGAGTTGCTCAACATTTCGCAAGTCAGCTGGGCAGAGTTTTTGAAATACTGATTTAAAAAAAAAAAAAAAAAAAAAAAAAAAAAAAGCACATTAGCTCCCCACCAAAGAGGAGTGGAATTTTCCATTACTGCATTCCAAGGATTTCCACTCCTGGCCAAAAGCTTTGCTCTTTTCATCACCACTGCGGCTGAATAAACACAACACTCCAGTACTCAGGGGCACATCCACACAGAGACAGCGACAGGCCAGTTTCCTCTCATACTCATCAGAAGAAAGGTTTCGGCCCAAAACGTTGCCCATCTCCTTCGCTCCATAGATGCTGCTGCGCTGAGTTTCTCCAGCATTTTTGTGTACCTTTTGGTCTCATACTAATGTTCCATTCAACACGAACAACCACCATTTCTTCCGAGGAGATAATTATTCCTCAAATATTTCAGACAGAAGTTATCGCCAAGACACACAATTTTTTTATTAAGCCTCTATGTCAGTACACTCTGTGAGCAAAATCCATAGACACAAAGTGCTGGAGTAACTATGTGGATCAGGAAGCATCCATGAAGAACATGGATAATAGACAATAGGTGCAGGAGTAGGCCATTCGGCCCTTCATGCCAGCCCCGCCATTCAATGTGATCATGGCTGATCATCCCCAATCAGTACCCTGTTCCTGCCTTCTCCCAGTGTCCCCTGAATCCGCTATCTTTAAGAGCCCTATCTAGCTCTTGATAGGTAAGTGATGTTATCTAGATAGGTGAGGCTCCAGGTCAGAACCCTTCTTCCTCAACTGCTAGAAGTCCATTGCTCCACAGAGCCTGACATCAAGGTGAAGCGAGACACAAAAAACTGGAGTAACTCAGCTGGTCAGACAGCATCTTTGGAGAAAAGGAATAGGTGATGTTTCGGGTTAGGACCGTTCATCAGACCTGTCCTCAAAGTGGTCTTTTCTGCCTTGATGTCAATCTCCTTGCACTTTCTGAAGCCCAAGGCCAGTCATCCTAGTGATAACGTTTTGCCCCTACATTGTTCATTCTTCTGGCTACCCAGAATTGACAGTCTTTTTCTTTATTGCCCTGTTTTCTCTCTCCCAGCCAAACATACCACTGTGGGAAGCTGCTACTAATGGAGAGAGATTAGGCACACCGGCCCTATATGCCTGTTCGATGAACAGAAATGTCAGATAGTGCTGTTCAAAGTAGTTGGGGGTGTCTGCAATCATGGGCCAACTTTCTTCATTCAACCAAAACAAATTAAATGGTCATTCATTTGATTATGTACGTGGAACCTTGCCAAGTGCAAAGTGGTTGCCACAATCTTCGACATAACAGCTCAGAAAGCAATTAACTGACTGAGATGCAGTCTGGGGCATTCTGATGACACAAGTAACACTATACAAGCGGAATTATTTTCTCCTTTCCTTAACATAGTCAACATCTGAGAAATCAATTGTACAGTGAGGAAGAGGATATCAGGCAGAACACACTGTGAAAATTGAATACTGAATCAAAGGGAGACTTGGCAAAAAAGGTACTGTAGTTAACAATTTATTGGTCTATTATTGTCATGTGTACAGTGGAAAACTGTTTTGCATGTTAACCAGGCAGATCGTACTATATATGAGAATGCAAAATAGAAAGGAAACAGAACACAGAATATAGTGTTATGGCTACAGAGAAAGTGCAGATTAAAACAAAAAGTACAAAGGTCACAATAGGGTAGATTGGAAGATCGAGAATACTTCCTGAGAGGTCCATTTGAGAGGCTGTTAACAACAGGGAAGAAGCCGTCTTGAATCTATTGATACACGTTTGCCGAAGGGCATGTTTTCATGCTGTAACACTAAACAAGAGTGAATGATCGGGCGTGGGTGATTCTTGATTGTGTTGGCTGCTTTCCTGAGGCAGCATGAAGTGTAGATGGAGTTGTTGGAGGGAGACTGGTTTGCACAATGCTCTGGGCTGCACCCACAACGCCCTGCAATTTCTTGTGATTCTTGGGCAGTTCAATTGCAACACCAAGGTGCGATGTGTCCTGATCGTACGGTGCCTCTATAGAAACTGGCAGGAGTCATTGGAGTCCTGCTGAATTTCCTTAGTGTTCTGAGGAGGTTAAGGCGTTTCAAATTGTTGATATTTAGGTTAGTTTAGAGATACAGCACGGAAACAGGCCCTTCGTCGACCAGCGACCGACTCCACGTCGACCAGCGATCACCACCCAGTAACACTAGCTGACACACACTTTTACCGAAGCCAATTAACCTACCACCCTCTACGTCTTTGGAGCGTGGGGGGAAACCAGAGATCCCGGAGAAAACCCACGCAGGTCACGGGGAGAACGTACAAACTCTGTACATACAGCACCCATGGTCAGGATCGGACCTGGTTCTCTGGCGCTGTAAGGCAGCAACTCTACCACTATGCCACCACGCCGCCCGAGGATCTTGAAGCTCTTGACCATCTTTACTTCAGTATCAAAATAGGGTGTGGGCACTCCACCGTGCTTCCTGAAGTTGATGACCTGCTCCTTCACTGAGGGAGAAGAGTTGTCTTGGCACAAGAAATCCCCAGAATTGGACAGTTTCAATGTCTTTAAAAGTTGTATGTCGGAACATTACAGCTGTAGGGCCTAAAAATTATGTTCCAATGTTCCCTTGACTTGGGAACAAGTGACAATTGGAAAACTCTGCACATTACACTAAATGGTAGTAATGATCTTAGACCACTTACCCCAAAACTTGATTTTAGGAAATTTAATCGAGCCAAGATTCTAAAGTCCTTGGAAATATTTAGTTTCGAGGCAGGTACTATGCACAAATATTTGTGCACAAATAGATTATGATGAGCCGATGACACAGAGTCTAGCTGTATTGTATGCTGTGTGGACAGAACATTAAATTGCAAAGAGATATTAATAGATATGAACAACTGGGTACAATTGTGCCAAATGGATTTCATCTGAGGCAATGTGAGGCCATCCATTTTGGATTAATTAGGAAAGAACAGAAGACTTGCAAAATGGTGAAAATCCAGAAGCAATCACAGAAGCAATCATTGCCCAGAGAGAATTGAGAGCTTATAGGCATAGATTAGTAAATTGTCCTGGGCAGAAAGTAAGTAGACTAATGGAATGCGTAGAAAAGAACTGCAGATGCTGGTACAGTATATACCAAAAATAGACACAAAGTGCTGGAGTAACTCAGTGGGTCAGGGCAGCATCTCTGGAGAAAAAGGATGGGTGACGTTTTGGATCGGGTCTGAAGAAGGGTCCCAACCCGAAACATCGCAGCTGATGCCACTGAAAATACAGCAGTCTGTCTAAAGGAAGGTTGTTACCTCTGCACCTAGTGTCATAGAGAGATACAGCGAGGAAACAGGCCAAATTGCCCAACGTGTCCCAGCTACACTAGTCCCACCTACCCGCATTTGATCCATATACCTCCAAAAACTGTCCTAAGTACCTGTAACTTTCTTAAACGTTGAGATAGCCTCCGCCTCAAACACCTCCTGTGGCAGCTTGTTCCATACACCCACCACCCTTTGGGTGGGAAAAGCTACCCCTCAGATTCCTTATCCTCTTCACCTTAAACCTATGGTCCACTGGTCCTCGATTTCTCTACTCTGGGCAAGGGACTCTGTGCATCTACCCGATCTATTCCTCTCATGATTTTATACACCTCTCTATAGGATTACCCCTCATCCTCCAATGCTCCAAGGAATGGAGTCCCAGCCTACTCAACCTCTCCCTATAGCTAAGACCCTCTAGTCCTGGCAACATCCTCGTAAAAACTTTGACCTCAACTGAAATTATCAACCAGTCGAGTCAAACACGTAATTTTATCTGCAGCAATGACTGGATGACAGCAGATTAACAACTACTTTGCTTGGATTGATCGCACAGACAGCTGCACTCGGCAGGTCGACTGACTGCCATCTGCTCACCAACTTCAACAAAACTCAAACATATCACAGATCATCCTCTTCCTCACTGTAACTGCGATACGAAATATCAACTGGAAAGGCATCCGTCTCACTCGCAAGTTCTCAGTTTATCTCAGGTGAAACGTTGCCCAACTGAGAGAATGAACAGTAGATGTGATAAATCATAAGGTGCTTGCAAGCTCAAAATGGCAGCTACATCCACTCACCATTAAAACATCCACATTTGCCCCATGTTACTGCAGTGCCAAATAAGCTTGCTTAGTGGGAGAACACCGAGCCCAAATAAACTACCCAGTGCTAAATGTCAGTTGTAGGACCTTCTTCTTCTTTCGTGTGGCGTGCACAGCCTAAAGTTGTTGGACAACTTGTTCTATTTGATCTTCCGTTTGTTCACGTCGAGTCGATTGCATTAGTCGAAACAGGGCGGACCACGTGAAGGTTGCAATCTTCCACCCCGTTGTAGGACCTTACACGGATGAACATCAACAGTTTGCTCGTCCTCATTGGAGTAGCACCATTAGACAGTGAGTTGTGGCCAGTTATGTAGAAAATAAGCTTAGTTTAGTTTAGAGACACAGTGTGGAAACAGGCCTTTGGGCCCACCCAGCCCGCGATCTCCTACACTAACACTATCCTACACACACTAGGGACAATTTATATCAAACCAATGAGCCTACAAACCTGTATGCTTTGGAGTGTGGGGGGGAAACCAGAGTAAACCCACACAGACCAACAGGGAGAACGTACAAACTCCGTACAGACAGCACAAAAATTTGCCTGGCTTTATTTTTATGTAACAACTCCTTCGGCACCACACTAAGTGTCAAACCGATGCCAGGCACCTTTTACACCATCACGCGGCTGCAGAAAGAGTCAAGCAAGAGCTGCTTCATGCCAGCACAGATGGCCACGCTACCACTGCTACTAAGTGTGGTGACTTGTGATGGGTTTGACGTTAACACATTCTGGTGAATGAGAGGGGGGCGAGGGACATGGGGGTAGGTTACCCCAGGTACCGGGGCAAGTCAGCAGTTTCCTGCAGGAATAAAGGGGGAAACGGTGTAAAAGGCATGAAACTGCCTTGACCCCAAGCTGTGTTGAAAAAGATCAACATGTTGAAATGGAGCTGCATTATTACACGATGATTGCACCGAGGAGCAAGCAACACCCTCTGGTTTTGCCAGCGTTTGAAGATGCACCATTCGGGATTTTGCCAAGTCTCTGAGATCTGTGCATTGTGCCCATCAACAGGAAGACCTCGGGATCTGGTCGATGGACGAAGGAAGGAGGGGGTACCACGGAGATTTATTGGGAATGACAGCATCAAGGATTAAATCATGGGGAGAGATTACACAAACTGCAATTGAGATGGTTAAACGTGATTCGAGTGATGTTGTCAAAATATTAGAGGCTCAATAGCATTCACCACTCAAATGCACAGATGGCTCTGCAGTATATCTGCTGCTTCAAGTCTCTTATTATGGAATGTGTATGAAGGAACTGCAGATGCCGAAGATAAACAGAAACGCTGGCGTAACTCAGCGGGACAGGGAGCATCTCTGGAGAGAAGGAATGAGTGACGTTTCGAAGGTCAAGACAAGTCCCTCGACCGGGAAACGCCACAGTTCCTTTTCTCCAGAGATGCTGCCTGCCCCACTGAGTTACTCCAGCACTTTTGTGTCCATCTCTTATTATGGAATCTCATTAAAGCAAAAGATTCCACCCCAGTAGGTGCCACTGAAACGTTCTCTTGCATTTTGAACATTCATCTGATTTATCTTTAAGAAAGAACTGCAGATGTTGGAAATTATGAAGGTAGATCAGTCTGAAGAAGGGTCTCGACCAGAAACGTCACCGCCATAGATGCTGCTTCACTCACTAAGTCTCCCCAGCATTTTTGTCTACCTTCATCCGATTTAGGTAACATCCCTTCTTCCTCCAAATAATATGTACCTGTGAGACGGATGATAGGGCAGGTAAACAGAGGGATACATGATGACCTACATCCAATTTATCCCCTTCTCTTGGAAACCTGGCTTTGCTGCAAGCTATTCCGAGAGGGGAAACCATTATCATGAAGGTTAACTGCTTCTACGCTCATCAGAAGATTGCTGCAGACCAGTTCTGCTCCATTACACACTAACCGTCACTGCAGCAAAAAAAAAAAAAAAAAAAAAAATTTGATCTCCCATTTTTCGAATTCACCATAAACACAGGTTTTTCTCCACACCAACCAGTGATACGGGGAATGGTTTTGCAAGATTAAGTTTAAAATATAGACAATTCACCAGGAAAGGAAGAAATACAAGAGGACTGGGGCGTGGCTGTGCAGTTTACAAAGTGACCTTGAATTTTCCAGGCAGAAAACTCCAGCGACGTTAGTATTTTGATAGGTCAAGGGTTGTAGCTGAAGATGGGATGAGAGCCAGAACATCGATAGAACATCAAAGGAACGCAGAGGAAATGCGAACCCATCATCTAACTAAGGTCAGCTCTTTCGTTGCTTCTATAGAACACGAAGCTTGTATCCTCTGCCTGGGAGATTTGTCCTTACTGCCCGGATTGCCATGGTGTACTTACACCAGTGTCGGGCAGAGTTATGTGCCAACTAATGCCAACCCTTATTTATAATAGGAACATTTACTCCGGGACAAGCTCAATCCTCGCAGATTTGGGTTTCAAACATGAAATACGGCCCAGTTTTCTTTCCACAGTCAGCCGAAGCTTCAATTGGATCTTTACTGGGAAATGTTAATCCTGCTGGCTCGGGGACAGAAAGCGGTGAATCGAGCTTACTGTGTAGTAATTACATGATGGAACTTAGAAAAATAAGAACATTGCCGGCTTGAATAAACTTTTGTTTGCATTCATTAAGCTCTGGCAACTTGCAATAGTTCACTCAAAGGAGACACCTTGGTCCAAATTTAGATGTTGTTCTCTCCCTCTTTGCTCAATAAGGAAGCTGGAACACTTACTCACCATTAAACGGTCAAATGCAGAAAAGCCAGCTTTTGATTATGCCTGAAAGGGAGGGGGGTTGGCAGTCGGGAAGGAAGGACAAACTCACATAGAGGCTTTCGTATCCTTGTCATGTGCTCCGGCAACCACGCAGGCGATAAATTCTCTTTAAAATGTGTTGACTGCTGCACTATAGGCAATCAGGGCAAGCAATTTGCTCAGAGCAAGACTCCACAAATAGTCAGCAGATAGATGACCTGTAAATCTGTATTCCTTTGGTGCCGTTGGTTGAGACATAAATGTGGGCCAGGACACCAGAAGAAACCTCCTGTGTTTCTGTGAAGAGTGCCAAGGGATCTTTCCCAGCAATTTACAAAGATGAATAGGACCTCTGTTCAGTGTTCCCTTTTCTGAAAAGACAGTACTTCCTACAGCCCAGCATTCATTCAATAAGCTGGGAAGAGTCGAACAACCCAGTCCCTTTAAATACGACATTGGAAGACTGATAGGATGAAGGTGCCAGATAGGAAATATCCACATTGTTGATCATAGAAACATAGAAAATAGGTGCAGGAGTAGGCCATTCGGCCCTTCGAGCCTGCACCGCCATTCAATAAGATCATGGCTGATCATCCAACTCAGTATCCTGTACCTGCCTTCTCTCCATACCCCCTGATCCCTTTAGCCACAAGGGCCACATCTAACTCCCTCTTAAATATAGCCAATGAACTGGCCTCAACTACCTTCTGTGGCAGAGAGTTCCAGAGATTTCACACAATCTGTATGAAAAGCTCTGTATAAAAAAGGAGCCAAAAAAGTTACCATTTTGAGTAAAGTGAGATGGTGGGGTCGTATAATAACTTGAATCAATGCAGTGACGAGGAGAGAGAGAGAAAAAAAATCTAGTCTTGGCTCTCACTCTTAAATCATGCTCTATTGACTTCAACTCAATAAAGGTTTGAGGATCAAGTACTGGTGCAGTGCTTTCCACAACTTATCCAAAACTCAGAGGCACACACTTGTGAAGTAAGGCACCTGAATGAGACATTAGAAAGCGGCCAGTGATCCTGGTCAGTGCCTTCAAACAAAAACACACCAAAGGCAAAAGAAAATCAAAGCTGGCAACAGAAGCAAAAGCAGATTGCAAGAATGTCGACTTGAAAGCCTGAAAGTCCCCATAAAATTAAATCTCTGCTGTAATGACCAAAAGTGCTCCTTCACGCAGCACAATGATAAGATGCAGATGCAGGCTGTCCTTCGGTTAGGTATGCCTGACTTATAGACACCTCGAAATGCGATTGAACCCCCATATTATTAAATTCCACTTTGATGTACATACATACACAGATTCATTCCTATGAACGGTAGAACTAATTTTTTTTAAATAATAGCCCAAGATCTTTTATAGTAGCCCAAACAATAGATAATAGACAATAGGTGCAGGAGTAGGCCTTTCGAACCAGCACCGCCATTCAATGTGATCATGGTTGATCATCCCCAATCAGTACCCCGTTCCTGCCTTCTCCCCATACCCCCTGACTCCGCTATCGTTAAGAGCCCTATCTAGCTCTCTCTTGAAAGCATCCAGAGAACCTGCCTCCACCGCCCTCTGAGGCAGAGAATTCCACAGACTCACCACACTCTGTGAGAAAAAGTGTTTCCTCATCTCCGTTCTAAATGGCTTACTCCTTATTCTTAAACTGTGGCCCCTGGTTCTGGACTCCCCCAACATAGGGAACATGTTTCCTGCCTCTAGCGTGTCCAAGCCCTTAACAATCCAAGGAGATGGTTTACTGTGAAAAGAAAGAACTGCAGATGCTGGTTTACAAAGAAAAAGGCACCAAGTGCTGAAGTAGCTCAGCGGGTCAGGCAGCAAATCTGGAGAACATGGATAGGTGACGTTTCTGGTCAGGACCTTTCTTCTGACTAACTCATCTGAAAGATGGAACACAATTACTAGCAGACAGGCAAGAGTGGAAATAGTAGAGCTTGAAAAACAGTTTATGTTGCAAGCTTTGGGAATGTTCTTGGATTTATTTTTGGTAAAAATAAATCAGAACAGAGCTGTGAAAAGTGACAACAATATTAACATCACATCTACTGTATAAATTCAATGCTATTATGTGGAACTTGGTAAAGTTCAAGCTTGCTGGAAGCATTCAAACGCCTACATTTATATTGTATTTTAATGCAGTAAAATATCCAAGGCATTTTGCAGGGGCATAATCAGATGCGAAAGAGATTAGATTTAAGATAAGAGATAGGAGCAGAATTAGGCCATTCAGCCCATCAAGTCTACTCCGCCATTCAATCACGTCTGATCTATCTCTCTATCTCTCCGAACGCCATTCACCTGCCGTCTCCCTATAACCTCTGACACACGTATTAATCAAGAATCTATATCTCTGCCTTAAAAATATCTACGAACTTGGCCTCCACAGCCTTCTGTGGCAAAGAATTCCACAGATTCACCATCATCTGACTTAAAGAAATTCCTCCTTATCTCCTTCTGAGGCTGTGACCTCTAGTCCTAGACTCTCCCACTAGTGGAAACCTCTCCACAACTACTCTATCCAAGCCTTTCACTATTCTGTGTATTTCTATGAGGCCTATTTATGCCATGCACTACCACGCGTAAATTTCTATGTACATTTCCATTTATGCGTCACGATGCATGGCGTGCATTACACGCACGTGGTGACGTAGGCAGTGATGCATGGTAGTGCGCGGCGCCTCAGGATTTTGGGATTCTCAAAATCCTCATGAAGCGCAAATGACGCCCAAGTGGGAAAGGCCAAAGGGAGAATAGCAGTGTTCAGAACCCAAGTCACATTGTTATAGGAACTCTACTCATAACATTCAGCAATACAATTAGATTACAGTTTGTGTCCTATTCTTGTAGTGTGAAGCAGAGGTATTTATAAGTTGGATACTGATAATTACAATGATATCACAAAGGAACACTTTACAATATTAAATATTTATACCTGCAAACACTGCCTTGCATTCTCCACTGAGCCCAGGGTAAACTATTTAAGTGGATTCATTCATTGTGAAGTTGCTGCAGTGCTACAGCAGGTCAGGAGGTGTCATGAACAGCTAACAATTTCTGCTGTATATGTGAACAGAAGCATCAGACAAACTCCTACAAAATGCAATTCAGTGGATATTACAGTTCCAACAACATTAGGTCTCTGCGGCGATCTTTTTTTTAAAAACTTGGGCTGTCAATTCTAAGTGCTGCATTGTTCCTTCACACACTTCAACCTCACTTCCACATGCAGAATCAACAGTGGCTGCATGTCTGGCGGTGCCAGAGAGATGGCCCATGCAGCTGGTGAGAGGCACCCAAGACAGTGGGTGGGCCTTATCAACAGTGCCCGATCAGACTGACAATTGTGGCTTTTATGTAGGAAGGAACTGCAGAAGCCGGTTTACACCAATGACAGACACAAAATGCTGGAGTAACTCAGTGGGACAGGGAGTTTCTCTGGATAGAAGGAATGGATGACAATAGATGATAGACAATAGGTGCAGGATTGGGCCCTTCTAGCCAGCACTGCCATTCAATGTGATCATGGCTGATCATCTCAGGAATAGTTGCTTTCCGAGAATTATATCTACTATAAATTCAAATTCACACATGCACTGACTACACCGCCCAACACGGACTTCCTTCTGTATATATGTATGTAGCGCCGCAGAATTGTAGAATTTGTGCACCTATTCCCCCCCCCATCTCCCTTCTGTTTTTTGTTTTTTCTGTTTCTTGTTTTTTGTGCTAAATTGTATGTATGCACTGAGTACGAGCAGCTTTCAGTTTCACTGTACATGTATAGTGACAATAAATGGCATATCTATATCTATCTATTCTCCCCATATCCCCAGACTCAGTTATCTTTAAGAGCCCTGTCTAGCTCTCTCTTGAAAGTATCCAGAGAACCTACCTCCACCGCCCTCTGAGGCAGAGAAGTCCACAGACTCACAACTCTCTGTGAGAAAAAGTGTTTCCTCGTCTCCATTCTAAATGGCTTGCCCCTTATTCTTAAACTGTGGCCCCTGGTTCTGGACTCCCAACATTGGGAACATGTTTCATTTCTCTAGCGTGTCCAAACCCTTAATAATCTTATATGTTTCAATTTGATAATAACGATGATGTTTCGGGTCGAGACCCTGAAGGGTTAGGGTTAACCCTAACCGCAATGTTACCCATTCCTTCTATCTAGAGATGCTCCCTGTCCCGCTCAGTTTGTGTCTAATTGGGGATTTTCCTTCCCCAGTCTGCAGCAAAGCAGCCACCTCCTGGCCACCAAGCAAGAGGATTCACTCCTTGGTCCTCACTGAAAGATGTCAACTGACAGCTGAGGAACAACAGTGGCTGGTTTTCAATGAGAGTCACAGAACACCACCATTATTAGCAACTTAAGGAAAATGTGTTTGTTCGCTGAATTCACACACACCGCATTCCTAAAAGGAAAATGTAAGATAGAGTCACACAGCGTGGCAACAAGCCTTTTGGCCTAACTTGCCCACGCCACCCAATATGGCCTATCTACACTAGTCCCACCTGCCTGTGTTGGGCCTTTTTCTCTCTAAACTTACACTATCCATGTAGCTGTTTAAATGTTTCTTAATATGTTGCAATAGTACCTGCCTCGACTACCTCCTCCTGCAGCTCGTTCTGTACATCCACCACCATTTGTGTAAATAGGTTACCCCTCAGATTCCTTTAAAATCTTTCCCCCCTCACCTTAAAACGCTGTTAACAGTCTCCTGATTTTTAGAATTACTGCCATGTCCTAAAATAATTATTACCATTACATTTTTTGCCATCTTGTCAGCGATTTAGCTACAATTGTTGTGGTTCATCACACAATTTAGAGCTTTGGATACATGGAAGCAATCATACAATGAACGTTTGCATTACCTTATGACTATTTGGATTGACTCCCACTGAAAATTGATTGGTGCATTAAATAAAACCTATTATGAAGCTGTAATTATCTTCTCTGCTGTGTGGATTTATAGAAAATTAGTAGGGCGGCACAGTGGTGCAGCTGGTAGAGCTGATGCCACGCAGTGCCAGTAGCCTGGGTTCAATCCTCTCTGTGTGGGGTTTGCACGCTCTCGATGACTGCATCGGTTTCCTCCGGGTGCTCTGGCTTCTGCCTACATCCCAAAGACACGCGGGGTTGCAAGTTAATTGGCCTCCGTAAAAATGGGATCATACAGATCTAGTGTAAACAGATGATCAATGGTCAATGGTCAGCATGGAATGGGCTGTTTCCATGCCGTATCTCTAAAACAAAACTAAAATTAACTCATGAACATACTTAGGGAGGCACAGAGGTGCAACGGTAGAGTTGCTGCCTCAACACACCAGAGACCCGGCTTCGATCTTGACTGCAGGCTCTGTCTGTACAGAGTTTGTCCGTTTCCCCCCCGTGACTGCTCGGTTTCCTCCGGGTGCTCCGGTTTCTTCCCACATTCCAAAGAAGTGTGGGTTTGCGAGTTAAATGGCTCCTGTAAACTGTGTAGGAGAGTGCGAGTGTATTGCTGGTCGGCGTGGACTCGGTGGGCTGGTGGGCCCGTTTCCACGCTGGTACACAAAAAAGCTGTAGAAACCCAGCGGGTGCAGCAGCATCTATGGAGCGAAGGAAATAGGCAACGTTTCGAGCCGAAACGTTGCCTATTTCCTTCGCTCCATAGATGCTGCTGCACCCGCTGAGTTTCTACAGCTTTTTTGTGTACCTTCGAGTTTCAGATTCAGATTCAATTTTAATTGTCATTGTCAGTGTACAGTACAGAGACAACGAAATGCATTTAGCATCTCCCTTGAAGAGCGACATAGCAAACGATTTGAATAAAAAAATAATAAGTGTCCGGGGGGGGGGGTGGTGATTGGCAGTCACCGAGGTACGTTGTTGAGTAGAGTGACAGCCGCCGGAAAAAAGCTGTTCCTCGACCTGCTGGTTCGGCAACGGAGAGACCTGTAGCGCCTCCCGGATGGTAGGAGGGTAAACAGTCCATGGTCGGGGTGAGAGCAGTCCTTGGCGATGCTGAGCGCCCTCCGCAGACAGCGCTTGCTTTGGACAGACTCAATGGAGGGGAGCGTGGAACCGGTGATGCGTTGGGCAATTTTCACCACCCTCTGCAATGCCTTCCGGTCGGAGACAGAGCAGTTGCCATACCATACTGTGATGCAGTTGGTAAGGATGCTCTCGATGGTGCAGCGGTAGAAGTTCACCAGGATCTGAGGAGACAGATGGACCTTTCCAGCATCTGCAGTTCCTTCTTGAACACTGTTTCCACGCTGTATCTCTAAGCTAAACTAAACACAAATCCGGATGAAAGGTGGATACTGATAAAAAGAGCAGGTGTGAGGGGTGGGATGATCGTAGCCATGCCCCTCCGTGGGTTCAATATCATGCCAAGTGGCAGGGTTCAGCTGTGCAGAACAATCACTTCACTGGTCTTCCACCTGTGGAACTGATTTTGCCAAAGGTCGAAGGCCAGGCAGTGAGATAACTATTTCAGTAAAATGCAATGGAGGATTTATGCCGAAGGACAGGCGGGCATTCATGCAGTGCCATCTTATATTTCTCAGAAACATCCCAGGGCGCAACGCAGCAAATTACATAGCAATCCAGTGGCTGTTACATGGGCAAATGTAGCTGTCACTGTGCACAGAAGATTTAATAAGCAGTTAATCTGTTTTTTGCAAAGTTATTGATGGAATTTAGCCAGCCTACCAACTGAGCACATTACTCATCCACAAAGCAATGGCACCAAGTCAATTTTTATATAAAGAAATGGAACAGGTCATTGGGCTTAATGCTCAACACCTCACATGAAGGACAGCACCTCGAAGAGTACAACAGCAGTACTGCACCCAGATGTTCCAAACCAGGAATCTGATTCAAAGTTGGTCACCAACCTGTCACGTTCATTCCTCATAACATACAGCTAAGATGGTCATTCACATCCCTTGAACCAGCCTCAAGATATGTATAGGCAGGAACCACAGATGCTGGTTTAAACCAAAGGTAAGACACAAAATGCTGGAGTAATTCAGCGGATCAGGCAGCATAGCATCGCTGGAGAGAAGGAATGGGAGGCGTTTCGGGTCAACTGAAACATCACCGATTCCTTCTCTCCAGAGATGCTGCCTGTCCTACTTAATCAAGATAAACTGAGACCCCTGGACTATCTTCAGTCAAGCTTTACTGAACTTTATCTTGCATTAAACATTTTATCATGTATCTGTACACTGTGGACGGCTTGATTGTAATCATGTATAGTCCTTCCTGGTTAGCACGCAACAAAAGCTTTTCACTGTACCGCGGTATATATGACAATAAACTAAACTAAAATACGGCAGTCTGAAGCGTCGCCTATTCCTTCTCTCCATAGATGCTGCCTCACCCGCTGAGTTCCTCTAGCATTTTTGTCTATCTAAAATAAGGCAGATGTTTCTTTCCCTGTGTTGGGAGAAGAAAGATGCTGAAGGAGGAAGAGCGAACCAAGATATAGCAGAAGGAATGGCGAAAGGGAAGAGGTAGATGTGTCTGGTGGTTGGCACTGCTTTAGAGGTGGGAGAATTTACAGAAGGGGAACCATATCCTTGCTCTGGGTGGGCAATGAGGGGCAAGATCACATATGCGAGGTGAAACAGGAGGCAAACCCCCCCCCGAGTACACGGAGAGGAAACCACGGTTAAAACTAAAGGAAGATAACTCAGAACTAGTGGAGAAGGTGTGATAACATAATAGTAATGACAGAGCCAGAGAAAATGGCAGAATGGAGTCCTCACAGAAAGCAGGCTGGGTGGAGATGTAGTCAATGTAGCCACGGGAGTCCGTGGGCTTAGAAAAATGTCGATTACTGATCTATTTCCTGAGATGGTGACAGATGTTGGGAAAGAGGCAGGATATGGACCACGTTCAAATGAGAACAGGCAGCAGCATTTATACAACAAACAATCAATCTGCTGGAGGAAAGCAGCAAGTCGAGTATCATCTGTGGGTGGAAAAGAATAATTAATGCTTCAGGTCAAAACCTGCACGGGGACTCATTTCTTTCCACCCACAGATGTTACTCAACCCAATGATTTCCTCCAGCAGATTGTTTTTCGTTCCAGATTCCAGTTCTTGTGCGATGAGCAGCATCTGTACAGTTATCAATGCACTAGACAAGGCGAGGGTCTCAGTTGGATCTATTCATTGATTTGGACCCATGTGGCCACTTATGGCTGTGCCTTCGAGTTGGAAGAAGTGAATGGAGTTGAAGAGATAGTCGTTTAATATTGGAACGGGTTCAACTACACTTGGGAGAACGGCGGTGCAGAAGAGAGATTGGGGCCAGAGGAATGGGCAAGCTAAGGGCAGCACTGATTCACTAGAAATGTGGAAGGCCATTCTGGTGCGCGATATGGATGCACAGCAATTGGACATACTTGGTGAAAATAAGTCTGATGGGACAAGAAAACTGCAAACAATTAAAGTGGCAGAGGACATCAGAAACATAGGAAAATAGGTACAGGAGTAGGCCATTCGGCCCTTTGAGCCAGCACCACCATTTGCATTTCGGTGTTTTCAAGAGAGAGTTAGATTTAGCTCTGATGGCTAAAGGAATCAAATGATTTTTTTTTCCTTTTTCCTTCCTACCACAATATGTAATATGTAAAAGAATATGTGATTCTGTTCCATTCTGTTTGTAGTTTGTTTGTTTGTTTGTTTTTTGCACAAAGTCCGCGAGTATTGCCACTTTTCATTTCACTGCACATCTCGTATGTGTATGTGACGAATAAACTTGACTTGATTTTGGGAAAAAGCAGGAACGGGGTACTGATTTTCGATGATCATGGCTGATCATCGAAAATCAGTACCCCGTTCCTGCTTTTCCCCCCTTTTCCTTTATTCCTTTAGCCCCCAGAGCTAAATCTAACTCTTTTTGAAAACACCACAATGCAAATAGGAGACAAGACAAGAGACAGAATAGTGTCCGAGTGTCACAGAGAAATACACCGAGAAAACAGGCCCTTTGGTTCACCAAGTTCAAGCTATCAATACAATACAATATCGTTTATTGTCATTTGAACCTCAAATGAAGTTCAAACGAAATTTGGTTTCTGCTACCCACTTACACTAATTCCTCATTAATCATATTTTTTGTATTCCACTCACATTCCTATCAACACCCCCGATCCTCCACCCAATTCTGCCTCACAGTTAGAGGATGAAATCCACGCAGTGAGGGAGAGAAAGTGCACACAGACAGCACCAGAGATCAAGATTGTGTCCGAGTCTCTGCGGCTGTGTGTCGTTCTACCAGCTGCACTACGATATCGCATTACAGAATCGAGGTAGAAATACATGTGTTATGTGATATAAGAACAGGCTTAAAAATTATTACACCCTGGCAATCCTTGATTAGGAGACAGAATTGGATTTGCATAGTTGGGGACAGAAGTAGGAGGCTAGAGAGAGAAAAGGAATATAGGTTGATGACTGTCAAGACAATGATATTCAATGGATGGGGTTATACTACAGAGGGAAGTAAATAAATGTTTAACTTTATTATCAACTCGATTATATTATCCATAAAAAGGTTATATTCAGGGCTCTGCAAGCTAATTGTATACAGTCTACCCTCTTAATTATGGAAGGTACACAAAAATGCTGGAGAAACTCAGCGGGTGCAGCAGCATCTATGGAGCGAAGGAGATAGGCAACGTTTCGGGCCAAAACCCTCTACGACCACTCTCTTAATTATGGACATCTTTACAACAGATTTTGGTTATAGCAGATGGAGCGTCTCCATAGTAATCAGACACCAATGTCTCTTTACAAACACATGCTGCTAGTTACACTGAGGGAGGTCATTGACATTGGCAAGCAATTGCTTCAATCGACACTTGTGCAATGATACTCTCTTCAACAATGTAACAACAGCCTTTAGTATTTTTAGCTTGCAATAACAAAAATACATTTTTTAGCTGTTGATTTGAAAGCAACTCGTTGTTTCACAGAGTGACCGCTAGGTGGTTGGAGGGCATCCCTTACTCAGTTACCAAAATCAACTGTTTGGAACATCATTAAGAAGAATGAGAGCACTGGTGAGCTCACTAATCACAAAGGGACTGGCAGGCCAAGGAAAACATCCACAGCTGATGAGAGAAGAATTCTCTCTATAATAAAGAAAAATCCCTAAACAGCTGTCTGACAGATCAGAAACACTCTTCAGGTGTTGATTTTTCAATGACCACTGTCCGCAGAAGACTTCATGAACAGAAATACAGAGGCTACACTGCAAGATGCAAACCAATGGTTAGTCTCAAAAATAGGATGGCCAGGTTACAGTTTGCCAAAAAGTACTTAAAAGAGCAACCACAGTTCTGGAAAAAGTCTTGTGGACAGATGAGACTAAGATTAACTTATATCAAAGTAATGGCAAGAGTAAAGTATGTATAAACACAGCTGTAATTTCTACATGGTGAAACCAAAATGTATAAAAATGGTTTCTGACAATTATCAAATCTGACATTTATTAAAATCTGACAATATGCCTTTTAACCACATGTGCTTTTTTATATTAAAAATCTCAAATTGTGGAGTACAGAGGCAAATATATAAATGATGGGTCTTTGTCCCAAACATTATGGAGGGCACTGTAGGTTTATGACGAAGGCGAAAAGATTTAATAGGAATCTAATGGGTAACTGTTTTCACATAAAGGGTGGTGGGTGTATGGAACAACTGCCAGTGGATGTTGAGGCTGCGACTATCCGAACATTTAAGAAACAGTTAGACAGGTATATGGATAGAATGAGATGGGAGGGATATGGGCCAAATGTGGGCAGGTGGGACTGGTGTAGCTGGGACATGTTGGCAAGTTCGTAGAAGGGCTTGTTTCTACGCTGTATCACTCTATGAACGTATATTTTTCTAAAAAGATGTAACTAACAAGACATCTCTCTGGCTGTTTTCTGTACCACTCGTTCATATAAAGGCAGAGCATAATAAACGGATCTGCTCCAACTGAATAGTTGATTCACCAGTGATGGTCAAAAACAGTCTAGTAGGTTTACGCCAGAGAGGAGACTTTGAACGTTGAGCAGCACCTTCCAATGTTGTCAGCACTTTACGCTCTCCTGCATTATCAAATGTGCATGCTAAAACCATAAAGAACCTGTGAATATTTGCTGACTTTTCTAATTCGGAGAAAACATGCAGGGAAACATAGCCTGAAAAAGAGATGGTTAGGAAAATAATCAAGAGGCAAAAGTACTTACATTTTTCACACAATCGCCCAATAGCTGCAAAAGAAAAAGAAACTCAAGTTAGATTAACATTGCCACATTGCCCCCCAAAAAGTGATGACCTTTGGAAAATAGACACGAAATACTGGAGGAACTTAGTGGGACAGGCAGCATCTCTGGGAGAAGGAATGGGGTATGAAGAAGGGTCTCATCCCGAAACGTCACCCATTCCTTCTATCCACAGATGATGCTGCCTGTCCCGCTGAGTTACCCCAGCATTTTGTGTCTATCTTTGATTTAAACCAACATCTGCAGTTCCACCCTGCACTTGATGATCTTTGGCACAGGGTATAAGTGACCATAGATTCAATAAGCCAACTGAGATGTGGGAGAAGTAGAGAAATTCCTTTTGCTGCTACTCAACATTGGAGAGTGTTTATTTGTAGCAATGACATTCTTACTTGCTGCAGCCTTACAGGCATAGTAGGTGCAACAATGATAAATAAACATTAAATTAAGTTAGTTCAAGTAATCTAAACCATAATAGTGCAAAAGCCAAAGTATACACAGTGACCATAGTAGTACAAAGTCTGTAATGGTTCAATGCTGATGTATTTACTTACTGTGATATTTTCCCCAAGTTGAGGAATCTCACTTCATTTTGCATAATAACACAGCATATTAAACTACCAATGGACCATACTTTAGATTTTAGAAATACAGCGCGGAAACAGGCCCTTCGACCCAAGTGTCTGCACCGACCAGTACGTCAGTCACTGCGAACACTGACACTATCCCACACTCTAGGGACAATTTTACAACTTACAACCAAAGCAAATTAACCTATAAACCTGTACGTCTTCGGAATGTGGGAGGAAAACGGAGTACCCGGGGAAAAGCCACGCGGTCACGGGGAGAACGTACAAATCTTCGTAGAGACAGCACTGGCACTCCAGATCAAACCCGAGTCTCTGGCACGGTAAGGCAGCAACTCTACCATTGCACCACTCTGCTGTCCTAACAACAATATCTAACAATACTCATGGGCAACATCTATCAATCACCCTTTTCCTAATGCGTTCACTTAGTTGTGACGTTTAAAGGGACCCAAGCCACTTCTTAAGACGGAAGTAGAAAGAAATTGAACTGTAGACAGTCATTCATTGCACATTCCTGGTGTTCAATTCAGAGCCTTCTGAATAGGATTTTGCAGCATTAAAGGTGATGAAACTATTCACATTTAATGTAATTATTCAATCAAACCAACAGCAATTTCAGGATTTCAAAACACATAAAAATGTCTTAATGTTATCCCTGCTAAGTTGGCTTGATGACAGTGTTACTGGCTCCGTATGAATCCTCTTTGAACAGATGCTTGACAAAGGCAGGCATTAATAAAAGGGAAGCTCATCACAGAGTTCAAGGTTTCAAGGTCAGTTTATTGTCACATGGTGTATTGTCACATTAAGGTACAGTGAAATTTGTGTTACCATTTTTGGGGAGTTACTTGCAGGATGGATGCTTTATACATAGTTAGTCTGTTACATTCCAGCTGACTGCAAAATTTGTGCCACATTCAGACATCTCAAAACACATGGTAAAATTGAAGTGGGCTGGTCCTTGGGAATCAAAAAGAACTGAAAATAGATTTTTAACTTCAGAAACAAAGTACGCTGTACTATGATATCGGTTATGTTTAAGAAGGAACTGCAGATGCTGGAAAATCTAAGGTAGACAAAAATGCTGGAGAAACTCAGTGGGTGAGGCAGTATCTATGGAGCGAAGGAAATGGGCGACGTTTCGGGTCAAGACACTTCTTCAGTCTGAGAATTATATTGGTCGGACTTTTGAAATCAGCTGAGCTCTTGATGAAACAGTAGTTAACTTTTGTGTGTACTGCAGATGCTGATTTATACCAAAGATAGACACAAAATGCTGGAGTAACTTAGTGGGTCGGGCAGCATCTCTGGTGAAAAAGAATAGGTGATGTTTCAAGTTGGGTCTAAGAAAGGTTGAGACCCAAAATGACAATAGACAATAGGTGCAGGAGTAGGCCATTCGGCCCTTCGAGCCAGCACCGCCATTCAATATGATCATGGCTGATCATCCCCAATCAGTACCCCATTCCTGTCTTCTCCCCATATCCCCCGACTCCGCTATTTTTAAGAGCCCTATCTAGCTCTCTCTTGAAAGCATCCAGAGAACCTGCCACCACTGCCCTCTGAGGCAGAGAATTCCACAGGCTCGCCACTCTCTGTGAGAAAGTGTTTCCTCGTCTCCGTTCTAAATGGCTTACTCCTTATTCTTAAACTGTGGCCCCTGGTTCTGGACTCCCCCAACACTGGGAACATGTTTCCTGCCTCTAGCGTGTCCAAACCCTTAACGATCCTATAGGTTTAAATGAGACGCCTCTCATCCTTCTAAACTCCAGAGTGTACAAGCCCAGCTGCTCCATTCTCTCAGCATGACAGTCCCACCATCCCGACAGCTATTCTTTTTCTCCGGAGATGCTTCCTGACCCGCTAAGTTACTCCAGTATTTTGTGTCTATCGTTGTAGTTATCTTTACTTTAGGCTTTTCAGTGGTCTCTTTACTCTGCCTTACTGGTTAGTTAGGTGCTGTGGTCAACAAGGTTGTCACTTATATAACACCAGAGCTGTTTCCATTGCTCAGATTCTAGTGGACTCTGCCAGCCAATGCCACCCCTAAACCCATTGTTAATCCCATTATATTTTTATTTACTTTCCTTTTGACATAGATAACCATTCTGCCCATCAAGTCTATGTCTCTGAGATTTCCAATTTATTTCCTATGAGCTATTCACTCTCACATGCTCATTAACTCCCCACTGCTTTTCTGATCACCCGCCTACATATGGGGCTATTTACTGAAGTCAATTAACCTATCAATTAGATGGGCGCTCATGGGGAGAACCTAATGGTCACAGGGAGAACATGCAAACTCTACGCAAGCACCATCCGAAGGTCGGGATTGAACCTGGGTCTCTGGAGTTGTGTTACTCATTCCATCTTTAGAATTTAACTCTTTGATCCATGTTTGGTCTAAAGCTGCAATGTGGTTTGGTGGGAAGTCAGCATGTATAGGAAGGGGCGGCAAATGCTGGTTTATATAGATGATAAACACAAAGTTCTGGAGCGACTCAGGCAGCATCTCTGCAGCAAGGAACAGATGACGTTTCAGGTCCGACATGATTGTGAGGAAGGGTTTCGATGCAAACATCACCTGTACCTTTTCCCCAGAGAAGCCACCTGACCCACTGAGTTGCTCCAGCACCTTGTGTCTGCATTCTCTCAGCATGACTCTACTCATGGAGGTAGTTGATGGGGGAACTGCAACACAAACCCAAGCGGCCTCAAGGCAAAGAGTAGAGTGGGGCTGCGGGAGAAGGAGTTAAGAATAGCGGGGGGGGGGGGGGGGGTTGAAGAGAGAGATGTGAAGATGTGATTTCAGATGATCAGCCATGATCATATTGAATGATGGTGCTGGCTCGAAGGGCTGAATGGCCTACTCCTGCACCTATTTTCTATGGATCTAAGTGGGTGGAGAGGTCCCGATTCCTGTTCCCATCCTCACAGTAACCCCCACGTACCCCCCTCATACTTCACTTGGACACCTTACAACCCAGTGTCATGATAATTATATTTCTCTAACCTCACCTAACCCCTGCATTCCCCATTCTCTCCATCCCTCCTCCCCCACCCAAGTCGCACCTGACCAGGTTACCGTTCTCACCCAGTAAACAGCTAACAATGGCCTGTGTCCTTTATCATCGTTACTTATTTTTTCTTTCTGCATATCTTTCATTCATTTGTTCCACATCTCTCTGCATCACTGTCTACATCGCCTGTCCAGTCTGAAGAAGGGGGGTGGGGTGTCGACCCTAAACGTCATCCTGCCTGAACCCTTCTCTCCAGAAACATAGAAAATAGGTGCAGGAGTAGGCCATTCGGCCCTTCGAGCCTGCACCGCCATTCAATATGATCATGGCTGATCATCCAACTCAGTATCCCATCCCTGCCTTCTCTCCATACCCCCTGATCCCTTTAGCCACAAGGGCCACATCTAACTCCCTCTTAAATATAGCCAATGAACTGTGGCCTCAACTACCTTCTGTGGCAGAGAATCCCACAGATTCACCACTCTCTGTGTGAAAATAGGGATAGGGACCTCTCCACCCACTTAGATCCATAGAAAATAGGTGCAGGAGTAGGCCATTCGGCCCTTCGAGCCAGCACCATTATTCAATATGATCACGGCTGATCATCTGAAATCACATCTTCACATCTCTCTCTTCCCCCCCCCCCCCCGCTATTCTTAACTCCTTCTCCCACAGCCCCACTCTACTCTTTGCCTTGAGGCCGCTTGGGTTTGTGTTGCAGTTCCCCCATCAACTACCTCCATGAGTAGAGTCATGCTGAGAGAATGCAGATGTGTGAGATGCTGCCTGTCCCCTGCTGAGTTACTCCGGCATTTTGTGTCTTATCTTCGGTCCAACCCAGCATCTGCAGTTCCTCCCTCCGCCCCTCCTCCACGTGTTCGGGGTCGGGGTCGAGTTCCCCCCCCCCCCCCCAAAAAACTCCAAATCAAACTCCTCCGAAACCCCCGGGTGGGACCCGGTCACCAAAGCGGCCGCTAACTCCCTCACTCACCAACTCCCGCCTGTTTGCGGCAGAAGATCAAGTCGGGATGATGCTTCGCCATCACGTACACCAACCGCCACCAACCGCCACCAACCGCCCCCAACCGCCGGAAGCACCATCACCTGCCCTTTGACCTCTACACTAATAATATATTTAAAAACGGACGGGAGCAACTCATATACAAAAAAAAAACAATTTCTACATGACAAGAAAAAAAATTAAGGTGACAGCATAAAGTGTTTTTTTTATTTAACAAATATACTTTTGCCCTCCCCTCCCCCCACCTGTGAAAACGTCACATCCGGTGGAAGGATATTTTGTGCAAAAACGTTTAAAATAAATTGTGATTTTAGCAACGGGGTTTCACAGGATGTTGTGCTTCACCGGGAGGAGTTAATTGGAGATTAGTTGTGTGTGTGTGTTTTTATTTTGGTGAGGAGGGGGTTGGTTGGGGATGAGAGTGGGGGGGTTTTGTTTGTAGTTCAGCTTTTAGGACCTGCCCTGGGGCGGTATTAAAGGCCGCGCTGTGACGTCATACGCACGCGGCATCTTTGTCAGTGAACAAAATGGCGACGTACGTCCTGACCGCCCGCAGGCTGCAGGTAAAGAGCGCAGCCGGGAGGCCAAGGGAGCGGGGGAACGGGGAGCCGCGGGGTGGGGGGTGGAGGGGGGAATCTCACGCCGTAAATGCCACTTTCCCGTGGCCGCGGGGAGCCCGCGTAGCCCGATCCCTTCCATTGACCTTCTCTCCCCCCCCCCCCTCCCTGCCTCTTTCCTCCCACACACACACACAGCCGGTGCCGAAGCTGCTGCTGCTGCTGCTGCTGCTGCATTATTCCCATGGTAACCGGCTCAGCTTCGGGATCCCACACACCTCGATTAAAACCACACACTTACAAGAGAGAAAAATCATCTAAACTGGGGAAAAACAAATCACTGAGCCTGCTCCGGGGAGCCAAGGTGACAGCAAGGTTACACCGCGCCGGTTACATTCCGGAGGAGGCCGTCTCATTCTTAAATCACAGCCCCTGATTAGTGATCACAAGATCAAGATTCAAGATTCAATTTTAATTGTCATTGTCAGTGTACAGTACAGAGACAACGAAATGCATTTAGCATCTCCCTTGAAGAGCGACATAGCAAACGATTTGAATTAAAAAAAAATAATAAGTGTCGGGGGGGGGGGGGGGGTGATTGGCAGTCACCGAGGTACGTTGTTGAGTAGAGTGACAGCCGCCCGGAAAGAAGCTGTTCCTCGACCTGCTGGTTCGGCAACGGGCCTGCTGGTACCTTAATACCAACTGCATGCGCAGTTTAAGGAGGTAATTTCCCCCTCCGTTGATAAAGCTACTTGGAAAAACAGCTAAGTAGTGGAATCAAGTTCGACAAAAATGCTGGAGAAACTCAGCGGGTGCAGCAGCATCCATGGAGCGAAGGAAATAGGCAACGTTTCAGACCGAAACCCTTCTTCAGATGCTGCTGTACCCGCTGAGTTTCTCCAGCATTTTTGTGTACCTATGGATTACTTCAGGACTGTTCTCACCAAAGTCCTGTGAAGTTTTACAGAAAAAAAACACTGCCATGTTAAGTGTTGACGCGCTTAAGTACTGAACTGTCAAAGCCTCATATTTTTGGGTCAGAGCCCTTCACCGATTGGTGTTTTCGTTATTCACTGGTGGACATCTAGGCCAGGCCAGCATATAAACGTCCTTCAGAAGGTGAATCACCCTGCAGTCCTTTTAGTAAAAGTTATGCCTGCCTACATTCTAACAGATATCTATGAGGAAGGAAAGATTGTCGGTACTTTTCAAAATAACATGTCGTTCAAAATAACATGTTGCCGTGGTGCAGCTCGTAGCGCTGCTGCTTCACAGCACCACAGACCTGGGTTCGATCCTGGATTAGGGTGCTATCTGTGTGTACGTTCTCTTTGTGACATATGGATTTCCTTTGGACACTCCAGTTTCCTCCCGGATCACAACGCTGTCCAGTCGGAAGGTTAATTGGCCTCTGTAAAAGTTGCCCATACAGTTTGGGGAGTGGATGCAAATGTGAGATGACATAAACTTAGAGTGAATGGGTGATTGATGGATAACATGGACTCGATGGGCTGAAGGACCTGTCTCATGATGTATTTTTCAATCAGTGTCAGTCAGAAAGGTGAACAACATGGAAGAGCCTTATAGATGAAGGTATTCTCATGCACTTGCTGCCTTACACAGTGGAAGAGGTCAAGAGATGTTGGATGTTAGCAAGCAGGTGTATGCAGTTTGTTGATGGCGCACATCCACTCCCTACACAATTTACAGAGGCCCATTAACCTACAAATCTGCATGCCGTTTGGATGTGGGAGGAAAGTGGAGCTTCCGGAAGAAATCCATTCCTTTACAGGGTGCAAACTCCAAAGAGTTGGCACCCGAGGTTGGATCGAACCAGGGTCTTTGATGCAGTGAGGTAACAGCTCTACCAGCTGCGCCATTGTCGTTGATAGTGACAAGGCATCAATATTTTTTTTTTCAGAGCTGCATGTTTGTCAAGCACTTATGCAATTTAACATGTTTAAACCTGGATATGGTAATTGCCATATGTTAGCATAAACCTGAGTTTTTTTCTCTTTACTAACTGAGTACAGTTCTTGCTGCTGCTGGCCTGGAATTGAAAGGTAGTCTGATCTGTCAATTTACTGAATAGAGGGAGTCCCAGTAAAATGGTTGCTGTCAGATGCATCGGTTTACTTTTTCTGGAAAATGTTTTATTAACTGTAGAATATTCCATTCATAAGTGTTCCTTTGGGTAGATGTCGTTTGACCTGCATTGCTTTAGGATTTGTGTTTTCCTGGAATAGAATAAATAGTTTCATTATTTCCCCTCCCCAATTGATGTGGTGAGATTGGGGGATAAAGAATGACTTTCATGTTATAGTGGCATGGCGTTTAAGATTATACAAATTATATGCATGGATATGCCCAATAATTTTCAATTTCTTAAGAATTTTATATCTAAATTATTTCACTAAATGCTATGTTATCCTTTGAGAAATGTAGTGCATTACTGACTTTACCGTGGAGAAAGTTGGCCGTGATACAAAGTGAGCGCAAGGCTGAAAATTAGTAACTAAGGTGATTCCAAGGACAGAGAGTGCACGTTTTTTCTCTCTCTTGACTTGCTCATGGCAGCTTCATGGGTTGAAAAGGCTGAACAATCTGGAGAAGGCTGAACAATCCCAAGGCTGAATTCACTTATTAAAATTGTGCTTGTGCTTAAACTTTGACATGAGCCTAGTTTAGTTGGTCAATTATCTTGCCAATCATCAGAATAGGGACTGTCCTGCAATGTGAATGTCAGAACCGTTCCAAGCTGCTTGAAAGACCACACTGGGAGTTGAACAGGTTGTTGCAAGTCATTTTACAATAGTGTTCAATGCTTTAAAAGTTTTAAAATTTAAGTTGTGAGAGTACAACGCTGATTTGTTTTAGTTTTTGGGATATAGCGTGGAAATAGGCCTCACTGAGTCCACACCAACCTGTGCACTAGTTCTATCCTACACACTAGGGACAATTTACAGAAGCCAATTAACCTTCAATCCTGTACGTCTTTGGAGTGTGGGAGGAAACCGGACCATGCCCAGCAGTCACAGGGAGAACGTACAAACTCCGTACAGACAGCGCCCGTAGTCAGGATCAAACCCGAGTCTCTGGCACTGTAAGGCAGCAACTCTACCACTGTACAACCCATTTGATTTAATTAAATTTGGTTTCACTATGTTGGAAGTAATTCAAAATACTTACATTTAAATATTAAATGTGGGAGCTGAGCCACATTATTACAAAAATAAGCAACCTTATTACAAAAAAAGACTTTGAAGGCGTTCATTCAGCGGTAACCCCCTAGGACACATGAGATGGGAAGTTGCCATTGTTTCCAAATCTATTAAAAGTGGACATTTTGGAATCACCTTGCTTTTCCATCGTATGACCTTGTGTTGAAGAAATTGTTCTATCAAAACTGGACCATCTATTAACCTTTGCCGGGAGAAGGGGCGATATTATTATCCATCTTAAATATCCAACTCATTAAGCGGTAGTTGTTTTCCCTAGGGTTGCATTGCCTTTGTGACCTAAGGCTAGATACTGAGTTTCATGTTGGTGTTTAACAGAGCAGAGAATGGTTCAACACAGCAACTGGCCCTGTAGTCTACCATGACTTTTCCCAGGGCGGATATGTCAAAGACGAGATGGCATAACTTTAGGTTTAGAGTGGCAAAATTTAAAGGAGGTGCATGGGGAAAGTTTTCCATAGGTGGGTGCCTGTAGCATGCTTTTTAGAGTTTAGAGACACAGTGCGGGAACAGGCCCTTCGGCCCACCGGGTCCGTGCCAACCAGCGATACCCGCACATTAACACCATCCTACACCCACTAGGGACAATTTTTACATTTACCAAGCCAATTAACCTGCAAACCTGTACGTCTTTGGAGTGTGGGAGGAAACCGAAGATCTGGGAGAAAACCAATGCAGGCCACGGGGAGAAGGTGCAGACTCCGTACAGACAGCACCCGTAGTCGGGATTGAACTCGGGTCTCCGATGCTGCCTTCGCTGAAAGGCAGCAACCCTATCACTGCAACGGCCCAAGGGTGGTGGAGGCAGATATGATAGTAGCATTTAAGAGGCCTATTTAGGTTGATATATATGTGATATGGATCAAATGTAGTCAGAGGAAGATTAGTTTAACCTGGCATCATGTTTACCACAGACATTGTGGACTGAAGGGCCAGTTCCTGTGCTGTATTGTTCTATTCTCAGCCCACCTTGCCTGTGTCTAGCACAATGCCAAATTAAATCATATCTGCCTGCACATGACCCATATCCCTCCATTCCCTGTCTGACTACGTTTGGTAAAAGTCTTAGCAAATTTCCTACACTGCTTTACATCAACTGGTGCATTTTCCAGTTGGGGTTGCTTGATGTAGGTGTCCCAGTTGAAGGCAGCATTCGTTATGTGTCCTCAGCTTGCCTGCGTAGTCGAAGGCAGCAAAAAGTCAACAGCATTTGGGTGACTCGAATCGTGCAGAACATCCTCGAATTGTCACAGCGCGGACCAAGGCCATTTGGTCTGTTATGTCCACACTGTCTTCTTGTAAGGCAAATTATTCAATCCTGTGTTCCTCCACCTTCACTTTCTCCACAGCTCTGTAAATTATTTTCCCTCCATTCTATAAGCTGTTTCTTATAAGCTGAAACTTCTACATTCTCTGCACAAGGAGTCAAAAGGATTCCATAATATTCTGCGCTTGTCTTTTGTCCATCATTTGACTCACTTGGTCTGAGAACTTCCACCTATTAGGTGCAGCTTTCTTCCGTTCATCCTATCCAGACAATTGAGGATCAGTCAAATTTCCCCAGGACCTTAGCTTCAAGGGGAACAAACTCAGTATCTCCAATTTAGCCTGGAGTCTGGTGGAGACTAAAGATTTTCTTTGCAGAAGGACATGAGCGAATAAATTGGAATCTTGTGATAGAGAGGCTTCATGATCATTGTCATATCAACATTTCATTTCCAGAATTATTAAAACGATGAAATTCTCAAACCCCCTTGCTGGATTTGAATCTTTCATCGAATATAGTCCAAGCCTGGATCTAGAACATAGAATCTAATAACTCTTCAATGGTACTTTATTATCGAGTGTATCCAAGTAAAGTGGCTTTTTTTTTTGCATGTTCAGTGACATATACATTATGCTATATATTAGGCACAATCATACCAAGTTTAACAATGTTAATAGTAGACTTGTACCAAAACTCTCTTGCAATAATGGTTAACAATAATGGTTTTGTCTTCCTAATTACTTGGTATGTTAATTTACAGTGATTTGTGCACAAGGTCACCAGGTCCCTCGAGCAAATCCTTCACCACTTAATAAATACTCTATTCTTGTATTATGTAGTGACACATTTGATGGTACTTTCATGTTATGTTCATTGCCAGACTAAGTTGTATCCATCACCAACCTCTCTGCGGGCTTTGTAGCATAATTTAACATGCCCTTTTCTGTGGATTGTTCATGATGTGTGGTTTTCATTACGTTGCAGCAAGCCTTGAACCATGGGATTCGGAGGTACCATCTTTCCGCTATGTGTCGGCGGGCCAAAGTAGCTATGAGTTACTTTGAGCCCAATGAGTACGTCAATTATGAATTACTGCGGAAAAACATTGACATCGTTTACAAAAGGTAAAGAAGGATATTTCAGACATTCAAACAGATTGGGCGGAATGTTAAACTTCAACCTTGTGGCCAACATGATGCCTATCGGGCTGGGAGGGAAGTACCACCTGGAGCAGAATAGGCCCAATTGTACTGAATGATATGCGCCTGTGTCGTAAATATTATCCTGCTTTTGTGTTCCAGTAGTCTTGGATGTGGGATCTCCAAGCTTATTATCCCGTGCATTCCAACTCCTTCTCCTTGTGATGCAGGTTCCACTGTGGACTTTCTTTTAGAGGAATTGGATAAATATACATTAAAACTAAATTGCAAGGCTACAGGGAAAAGGGCGAAAGTTGGCGGTTGGAGCTAGCGTGCTCCTTTGGTAGATAAGTAGCACAGATAAGAGGGGCTAAAACAATGTTACGCAGCTTTCAGTAGCTTGGGATAATGTTTATTTACTGTGAAACACTGAAGAATGTGAAACGTGTCACAAAATAACAGGTCCTGTCGTATGTCACAGCCCCACTTCTATTTCCTGCAATGATACACCTACAAAAACATGTTTCTGTGTAATTATATGCACCTTACATTGGCAGTGCAGAATCAGCGACCTTTGTTATGGATGATAAGTGATTTGTAATGGCAGCACATTATAATTTATTCTTTGAAAACACAGACTGAATTATTTTTGGATTATTTTGCCCAGTTCATTCCACTCTTGAGCTTTGCCTTGCGTGGAACAGTGCAGCACAGAACAGGCCCTTTTGCCCACGAAGCTGTGCCAAACATGATGCCAAATTAAACCAATCCCGTCTGTCTGCACATAATCCGTAAGCCTAGATTCGCTGGATTTTCATGTGCCTATCCAAGAACCTCTGTGATGATCTATTGTATATATATATATCTCCACCACCACCTGTGTGTAAGTGTACGGGGGTCGGTGGTCGGCGCGGACCCAGTGGGCTGAAGGGTCTGTTCCGCACGGTATCTCTATAACCTGTATCTCTAAACTAATTCACATGCACAGGTCTTGTCTGCCATGGTAGAGACTCAAATGATTCAAATCTCTGAAGTCCTCCCTCATGCACCAGTTCCTTCACCATATATTAGACACTAGACAATAGGTGCAGGAGTAGGCCATTCATCCCTTCGAGCCAGCATCAATCAATTCAATGTGACCATGGCTGATCATCCCCAATCAGTACCCCGTTCCTGCCTTCTCCCCATATCCCCCGACTCCGCTATTTTTAAGAGCCCTATCTAGCTCTCTCTTGAAAGCTATTGATTTGCAATGTTGTTCTATTTCTTGTCTCACTAGCTTTGAGCTTCTTTCTGCAGATAGAAGGGATTGCGTTGAGATTTCTGTGAAACTGATGTATGCAGTTGTGTTGTATTTTAATTCGTGCAATGCTTTTCTTCTGAGATCGTTTTCCTCATTTAAGGCTAATTTGTCACATTTTGTCCCATGATAGGTTGGACAAGCCCATGACACTTTCGGAAAAGATTGTGTACGGCCACTTAGATGACCCCGTCAAGCAGAAGATAGGCCGTGGGGAGACGTATCTGCGTCTGCGTCCGGACCGGGTGGCCATGCAGGATGCCACTGCTCAAATGGCCATGCTTCAGTTTATCAGCAGCGGCTTGCCCACAGTAGCCGTGCCGTCCACAATTCACTGTGACCACTTAATCGTGGCTCAGACTGGCGGAGTAGAAGACCTGGCAAGAGCTAAGGTACTTTGCACATAGAGTCATACAGTGTGGAAACAGGCCCTTCAGCCCAACTTGCCCAGACTGACCAACATGTCCCAGCTACACTAGTTCCACCTGCCCGTGTTTTGCCCATATCCCTCCAAACCTGTCCTATCCACGTACCATTTGTGTAAAAATGTTAACCCATGGGTTCCTATTAAATCTTTCCCCCACTCATTTTAAACCTCGGTCCTCCAGTTCTCAATTCCCATACTCTGGGCAAGAGACTCTGGGCGTTTACCCAATCTATTCCTCTCATGATTTTGTCCACCAAGACTTGAGGCTTTTGGTGGCGTGATGGGAAGTCATATAATTGATATTCATCATATAAAAGAATCCTTTAGCCGAAGAACAACCACTCTGAATGCGATGCAATTAAAAAAAATAGAATATGATCCCTTGTTTTTTTTTCCTCTCATCCCTTTTAAGCCTGCATCTTCACCAGCATTTCCCCCCTCAAATTACCTTTTCTTCTTGGATTTCAGACCCCTCTTTTTGTTTTCTCTTCTGTCAAGAGGACATTCAAGGCTCCGTACTCGGCCCCCTCCTCTTCATCATCTACATCCTTCCCCTTGGTCAGATACTCCGCCACTTCAACCTGGACTTCCACTGTTATGTCGATGACACCCAGATCTACCTCGGCTCCACAACCCCCCCCTCCCTCTCCCATATCAACACCTGTTTGTCAGCTATAAAAACCTGGATGCAACATAACTTCCTCAAACTCAACAGGGATAAAACAGAATTCCTCCTCATAGGCTCCAAATCCACACTCAGCAAAATCAATAACCCCACTCTCACCATCGACGGCACCACTGTCTCCCCATCTCCCCAGGCCCGCAACCTTGGCGTGATCTTTGATTCCACCCTCTCCCTTGAGCCTCACATCCGCCATGTCATTAAAACCTCCTTCTTTCACCACCGCAACATCGCCAAAATCAGACCCTCTCTCACACCGCCCGCTGCTGAAAGACTCATCCATGCCTTCATTTCCTCCCGACTGGACTACTGCAACTCACTTCTCCTTGGCATCAGCTCCACCTACATCAACCGACTCCAACTGGTCCAGAACGCAGCCGCCCGACTCATCACCCATACCAAATCCTGGCATCACATCACTCCAGTCCTCAAACAACTTCACTGGCTTCCCATCTCCCACCGGATCACCTACAAAATCCTGGTCCTCACCTACAAAGCCCTCCACCATCTGGCCCCCCCATATCTCACTGACCTCCTCTCCCCCTACCAACCCTCACGGTCCCTCAGATCCACATCAGCCGGTCTCCTCTCCATCCACAAGTCCAACCCCCGCAGTTTTGGGGACAGAGCCTTCTCCAGGGCAGCTCCCAGACTCTGGAACTCCCTCCCCCAACTGATCCGCAATTCCGTGTCCCTCACCATCTTCCAGTCCCGCCTCAAGACCCATCTCTTCACCTCTGCCTATCCTTAGCCCCACGTCCCCCTCCCTTTTCATCTGTGCATGAATTGCCTCATATTGTGTTTTGAATTGAATTCTGTCTTTAATTTGTGTACTAGTCATGTCTCTACTATTTATTTCATTCCGCTTACATGTTTTTCCTCTACTTGCTAAATTTTTGTAAGGTGTCCTTGAGACTCTTGAAAGGCGCCCATAAATAAAATTTATTATTATTATTATTCATAAATGTTGGTCTTTCTAAATCACTTTCATTACTGTCACCAGGAGGTGATCCTATAAATCCCAGGTTGGCTCCTTCCACTCTATCGCAAAAATGCCGCTGCTTTGTTTCATTTTGGAGAAATGGGATAGGTGACGTTTTGGATCTTATAGAAAAATATAAAATTATAAAAGGTCTGGACAAGCTAGATGCAGGAAAAATGTTCCCAATGTTGGGCGAGTCCAGAACCAGGGGCCACACAGTCTTAGAATAAAGGGGAGGCCATTTAAAATTGAGGTGAGAAAAAACGTTTTCACCCGGAGTTGTGAATTTGTGGAATTCCCTGCCACAGAGGACATTGGGGGGCAAATCACTGGATGGATTTAAGAGAGTTAGGTAGAGCTCTAGGGGCTAGTGGAATCGAGGGATATGAGGAGAAGGCAGGCACGGGTTATTGATTGGGGACGATCAGCCATGATCACAATGAATGGTGGTGCGGGCTCGGAGGGTCGAATGGCCTCCTCATCACCTATTTTCTATGTTTCTATGAGACCCTGAAACGTCACCTATTTCTTCTCTCCAGAGATGCTGCCTGACCCGCTGAGTTACTCCAGCATTTTGTGTCTTCCTTCTGTGTAAACCAGCATCTGCAGTTCCTTCCCACACATCAATATCTTTGTGTTGCATTGTTTCTAACCACCAGGTTTGAGGGTTGCACCCAACAACTAATTACCTCCTGGTGGCTCAGCTCTTCAACTCCCCCTCCCATTCCCCGTCCAACCTCTCTGTCCTGGGTCTCCTCCATGGCCAGAGTGAGCAACACTGGAAATTGGAGGAACAGAACCTCATATTCAGCTTGGGGAGTCTGCATCCTGCGGGCATGAACTTTGAATTCTCCCAATTTTGTTAGCCCTTGCTGTCTCCTCCCTTTCCTCAGCCCTCGGTCTCCTCCTCCTCCTTTTTCCTTCCTTCTCCCAGCCACCCCCTATCAGTCTGAAGAAGGGTTTTGGCCCGAAACGTTTCCTATTTCCTTCGCTCCATAGATGCTGCTGCACCTGCTGAGTTTCTCCAGCATTTTTGTGTACCAACTAATTGGCCTTCATTGCTTGGTTTCATTACTGATCACTTATGCCATTTTTGTTTCTCCTTTGCAGGACCAGAATGCCGAAGTTTATAATTTCTTGGCAACGGCAGCAGCAAAGTATGGAGTCGGCTTTTGGAAACCTGGCTCTGGCATCATCCATCAGGTGAAGAAGCAAAAACCCATTCCCAACCCTCGCTTTGAAGCCTGCCGCACTCCACCTCCCCTCCCTCCAACACCCACTTAATTAACATCTTGGCTTTCCTATTGCACAAACCAAACGCAGCCTCGAGGAGCACGGAGAGATTCACCTTTGTTTTTTGATTCTTGCCAAACATAACCAAGAGCGGGCGCCAGTGGCTAAAACCATTCTCACTTTGATGGGAGTGCCTCCCCCCCCTTCAAACATAAAAAAACAGCCAGCAGAGCGTTGCTGACTCTTGTGTATGCTTCACCCTACAAGCAGCCAGCAATTGAGGCTTGCTCAATGCCATTTCGCAAATGAGCATGTAGTTGTTACAAATTGGATGTTGTCAGTTGAAGGCGAGACTGAATAGAGCACATCGAAGGCAGCTTTCATCTCTGCGGGGTGAAAGGCAGCATCTTCCCAGCAGCAATGTCCCTGCCTTCCCCATTAATTAACAACTTTCCATTTGTCTTTCCTACCCCTGCGTGTTGCACGCAGGGGCTCTGCTTTGTTTTGGCTCAGTGCCTCTGCAATACAGCCTTTGGCACAGTGCTGGAGCAATACAGCCTCCACTGGCAACTTGCATCACAGGGATATGTATGTGATGCACCCTCCTCTCTAGAGCTGAAATTTTAGTTTGCCAAACTAAACACAGACGGTTACCATCTGGTAGGGAGACTATTTACTGCTAAGATGCGCTCTCTCTCTCTCTCTCTTTCTTTCCCTCCCCCTTTCCCTCCCCCTCTCTCATAGAAACAGAAAATAGGTGCAGGAGTAGGTCATTCGGCCCTTCAAGCATGCACCACCATTTAATATGATCATGGCTGATCATCCAACTCAGTATCCTGTACCTGCCTTCTCTCCATACCCTCTGATCCCTTTAGCCACAAGGGTACATCGAACTCCCTCTTAAATATAGCCAATGAACTGGCCTCAACTACATTCTGTGGCAGAGAATTCCAGAGATTCACCACTCTTTGTGTGAAATTCACCACTCACTGTCATAGTGAAGCAGTAAATAGCCCAGCAGGACTCTAGCTTAACGCACTAAGACAATAGGTGCAGGAGTAGGCCATTCGGCCCGAGCCAGCACCGCCATTCGGCCCCTGTGATCATGGCGGATCATCCACAATCAGTACCCCGTTCCTGCCTTCTCCCCATATCCCATGTTGGAGAATGAGCTACTCTTTTAGAAGGTGACCAGTCTGTAGATATGTAGATGTATGTAGGTAGATATATGTATCTATCAGGAAAGGGGGACTGATTTTGGATGATCAGCCATGATCATATTGAATGGCAGTGCTGACTCGAGGGGCCGAATGTCCTCCTCCTGCACCAATTTTGTTTTTCTATGAGTAGAGAGTTTACTAGGGAGCAGCCTTCAATGCATGCTGACAAACTTGGCACCTTATTTACAGATTATTTTGGAGAACTATGCCTATCCTGGCGCCTTAATGATTGGCACAGACTCCCATACTCCGAATGGTGGTGGCCTGGGTGGCGTCTGTATCGGCGTTGGCGGAGCGGATGCAGTCGATGTGATGGCCGGCATTCCTTGGGAGCTGAAGTGTCCAAAGGTAAAGTACCTGCTTACATTTGTTCAATCACAGTCATTTGAGGTGAGGCTTGCCTGATAAATGTCTAATCTCCCTTTTTTTCCCTTTCCACCCTGACAAAACATGCAAAGGCACTCCGATTGCTGTTAACACTGTAGCATGGCTGAAGCCTAGACCATTCTGTATTCTCTAATCAGTAAGACGAATGAATAGGCAATGTGTTGTTAAGACCTGTTTTGTTTTTTAAACTAAAACATACCTAAGAGCTTCATCAGGGGAAAAGCATTGAAATGCCAACCAAGTTCATACGTTCTAGGAGCAGAATTAGACTATTCGACCCATTGAGTCTACTCCATCACTCAAACATAGCTGATCTATCTTTCTTAACGCCATTCTCCTGCCATCTCCCTATAACCTTTCACTAATGGTAACTCTTTCATTATTTTTGTGGTTCCCTTTCAGAGAAAATCAAATTTCTTGTTTATTTATTATGACATTAAAAGCATGTTAAAAGCTGTTACTTATAATGACTGGTAGGCATGAAATGCTGGAGAAACTCAACGGGTGAGGCCACATCTATGGAGAGAAGGAATTGGCGACGTTTCGAGTCGCGACACCGCTGATACCCAGGGACGTCTTAACAGCATTCTAGGCCCCCGGGCAAAGCAGTGCACTGGGGCCCCTACACTTCCAGTCTCTTTATGCCGAATCAAATATGCTGTCATGTACTTGCGATGTTCTTCTCCGTTTTCATGTTCTACAATAACATTCTACAATCCATAGATTAGCGTGGGGCCCCTATGCTCGTGGTGCCCCGGGCAACTGCCCATCCGTTAAGAAGGCCCTGCTGATACCTTACTCTGGCAGGAGTTAGTTTCTTGTATTGTAAAATAAAACGCTTGCTTGTTTTTCCATCAGATTATTGGGGTGAAGCTCACAGGACATCTATCAGGCTGGACTTCATCAAAGGACGTCATCTTAAAAGTGGCAGGCATTTTGACAGTTAAAGGAGGCACTGGTGCTATAGTGGAATATCATGGGCCAGGCGTGGAGTCCATCTCTTGCACAGGTACTTGAACAAATGTGCTTACAACATTGTCACCTTGCATATTGTTATTACATATTACAAGGATAGTCTCGTCCCGAAAAGTCACCTATTCCTTTTCTCTCGAGATGCTACCTGATCCGCTGAGTTACTCCAGCATCCTGTGTCTATTCCTACATATTTTTAATATCTCTGCTCGTCTACTTGTCTTCTGCCCCTTTATAACTTTGCATCAATTTACCAGCATAATTTGATCAACAATAAATATTGTTTTAAGTCTTAAAACCAAAGCTGTTGAAAATCTTGAAAGTAAGCAGCAACTGTGAATTCATTGTCCTATGTGTAGCAATGTTACAAAATTTTGAGATTTAAAAAATCAAGTCTGCAATTTATCCCATCAGATAAAGCATAACAATAAGTTTAATTTGACACCTAATTCACTTTCATATCTCAAGTAATAAAAAAGTTATGGCCATTTTCATACTTTTTAAATCTCATTTACATCAATTTATAGGCCAAATGGAAGGAATTTAGTGTTCAATTGCTGTAAATTAAAGTCAATTTAAATCGGCTTTCTAGTGGGTTCATGTGGAACGCGCTGGTTTAGAATGTTCACATTGCGCTAGATTTATGCCCTCAAATGCCCAGAAAAATACTGCGGGATATAAAGAGCCCAAAATGAGCTACTTGCTATAGAAAACTTTATACACAGGGTTATATACATGCCCCATTTAATGTGAAAATAAGGTACATACCTTTAATTGTTTGCTTTATAAAACCCTGGGACTGCGAGAGGTTGCGAGTTTAGAGAGTGATTTTTAAATTACTCTAACTATTTTACAAGGCCATAAAAACTAATAATACCTTTTGCGACGGGGTCTTTCAGCGATTTTCCGTTAATGATTTACTAGGCTGAACATTTTCGATTGCAACAGCCTAGTAAAAATCGCGTTTTAAACCCGCCCCCTCTAAACAGCGCCAAAATCACACACAAGGGGTGGGGCAGATGCTCAGCCACGATTCAGGTACGTTTTGTAACATACCTACTATGTGGGATACATGACAATAAACTCTCTTGACTCTCTCGACTTCTTGACTTGACTTGAAATAAAGGGCCTGTTCCATTTGGCGATTTTTTCCGGTGACTGCCGGCATCATTGACTGGCGTATCAGGTCACCGATAAAGTCGCGGCGCGATGCGTCGGTGATGTGGCGTGATGACGTATTGACGCACGGTGTCTCCTCAAGCGTCACGACTTTTTTTTGTCGCCGCTGAATTTTGAAATGTTCTGATATGTCGGTCAATGACGTTGGCAGTCGCCGAAAAAAAGGCCGAGTGGGACAGGCCCTTAAACGAGAGTTAATATTCCAGGGCAGTGATCAGAGAAGTAATCTGTTTGCATTTGCACAAAAGCTGCCTGATTTTCTGAGTATTTAGTGTTTTCTGTTTTATTTGCGATTTTTCACATTTTACTGAATTTAGCGTTTAGAATATTGTTTGTGCCTTTTGCTGCATTACTCAATGGCATGACAAATATAATTACCCCCCCGACAGCTCCAATGAAGAAGGGTCCTGCTTCTCAGAATGCATTGACTCCCGTAAAATGTTGCCTCCAGCCTGGGGTGATCTATTGCCACCTTGTGTTCACATTTTGTGTGCCACATGGATAAGATTCAAGAGAGTTTATTGTCATGTGTCCCTGATAGGACAATGAAATCCGAACATAGTAGGCATGACTACAGAACAGATCAGTGTGTCCATATACCATTATATAAATATACACACATGAATAAATAAACTGATAAAGTGCAAATAACAGATAACGGGCTATTAATATTCAGAGTTTTGTCCGTGCCAAGTTTAATAACCTGATGGCTGGGGGGAAGTAGCTATTACTGAACCTTGGCATTGCAGTCTTCAGGCTCCTGTACCTTCTACCTGAAGGTAGCGGGGAGATGAGTGTGTGGCCAGGATGGTGTGGGTCCTTGATGATAAAACAGCACAGCACAGCACAGGGACAGACTCTTTGGCCCATAGTGATAACAGTCATAATAAGGGAGCTATTACCTTCAGGGGACACGGGTAACAAAAGCGGAAAAGCTAATTACAGTCTCCAGAACTTCACACATATTGCGAGCAGGGAGCAGACTCACTATTGTAAGGTGGGACGGGCAAATTGGATGGTAAATCGGCATGGCTTCCCATGAGTTGATTCAACAGCTAGTTGAATAACTGTGGCTATACCTATGACCACATGCTGAGCAACACTAGTACAGCCTCACCCTCTGCAATGCTCCCAAAAATTTTATCTCTCTCCAGTGTAAACCAGCATTGCAGTTCCATTGTTATCCTTGCCTTCAAAACAATTTCATTTCCTTCAGATCTTGTTTTATTATCTACAAGAAATGTTGGATCTTATTACAAGGGCTGTGGAAGATGTGTGGTTTCTCTTGAGTGAAAGGATGAAGTCGCGGTTTAAACTAAGCTAATCCGCTCTCACTTGTCAGGCATGGCCACAATCTGCAACATGGGCGCTGAGATTGGAGCAACCACCTCGATCTTCCCCTACAACCACAGAATGAAGAAATACTTGGAAAAGACTGGCAGAAAAGGTGGGTTACTTGCGAACGACAACTTTGGCATCTGAGTGTGGTGAGATTGTACCGAATGATAATACTGAGTGTTTCCCAGTGGGTAGTGGGGGAATGGATCAGAAAGTGGGATAACATGGAACTAGTGTGTGAACGTGTGATTGTTGATCAGCGTGGACTTGGTGGGTCGAAAGGCCAGTTTCCATGTCGTATCTTTCATTGAAAGTGGTGATAGAGCAAAAAGAGACCACAGAACGTTGTATTACTAGGTTGTATTAAGCATGCAGGTACAGCAGGCAGTGAGGAAAGCGAATGGCATGTTGGCCTTTATAACAAGAGGAGTCAAGTATAGGAGCAAAGAGGTCCTTCTGCAGTTGTACAGGGCCCTAGCGAGACCACATCTGGAGTATTGTGTGCAGTTTTGGTCCCCTAATTTGTGGAAGGACATTCTTGCTATAGAGGGAGTGCAGCGTAGGTTGACAAGGTTAATTCCCAGGATAGCGGGAGGGTCATATGCTGAGAGAATGAAGCGGCTGGACTTGTACACTCTGGAGTTGAGAAGGATGAGAGGGGATCTTATTAAAACATATAAGATTGTTAAGGGTTTGGACACGCTAGAGGCAGGAAATATGTTCCCGATGTTGGGGGGGGGGGGGAGTCCAGAACCAGGGGCCACAGTTTAAGAATAAGGGGTAAGCCATTTAGAACGGAGACGAGGAAACGCTTTTTCTCACAGAGAGTCGTGAGTCTGTGGAATTCTCTGCCTCAGAGGGCGGTGGAGGCCGGTTTTCTGGATACTTTCAAGAGAGAGCTAGATAGGGCTCTTAAAATTAGCGGGGTCAGGGGGTATGGGGAGAAGGCAGGAACGAGGTACTGATTGGGGATGATCATCCATGATCACAGTGAATGGCGATGCTGGCTTGAAGGGCCAAATGGCCTCCTCCTGCACCTATTGTCTACAGGCAGCGTCCAAGGTCAGGATCGAACCATGATCTCCGGAGCTGTGAGGTGGCTGTGCTATCCAGAGTGCTGGAATGAATAGGCTCTCAAATGTTCATTCTTTTACAATTTTCAGAGGTTGCTGCTTTGGCTGAAGAGTTCAAGGACTTGCTTGTTCCTGATGAGGGCTGTGAATACGATCAACTCATTGAAATCAACCTCTCCGAGGTAAGGATACCTTGCTGTTTTAGTATTAACTTCCATTTAACATCAACAAGTGTACGTTGTTCTTAAACTAGGGGTTCCTTCACCCTTGGCTTATTGTTTTCACTAAGGAAGGGAAATATATTTTATTCACACTTATCATAATCCCTCTATCAGATTGTAACATTGAGAAATACAACAGATAATCCGAATACAGCAAAGTTTCACCATGCGAAAAATAACTATTTACATTTATTTAATTTGAGAAAGAACTGCAGATGCTGGAAAGATCGAAGGTGGACAAAATTGCTGGAGGAATGCGGCAGGTGAGTCGGCATCTATGGAGAGAAGGAATAGGCAAGGTTTCGGGTCTGAAGAAGGTTCTCGACCCGATACATCGCCTATTCCTTCTCTCCATAGATGCTGCCTCACCCGCTGAGTTCCTCCAGCATTTTTGTCTACCGTACATTTTTACAGTAATATCTTTTGAGGATTAAATGTCGATCACTACACATCTGATGAGGTGAAATGGGATGTAAGAAGAAATGCATACAGCATGAACATGGGATAAACCACTTGGGCTGAACAACCTGGTTCTGTAGAGGGTTATCTGTGTGACTCCCCACTGATATGGAATATGCCGCTGGTGATAATTCTCTAGGCTTGGGTGGTTTGAAGTACCAGAAGCTAACTCGCAGTAGAAGGCCATTTAGCTCTTCATTGAAGAGCAGCGATTTTAATTTAATAAGGCTGCTTGGTTTAAATTCAATAAGGCACCATTTAAATGGTTGCAATTGTGGAATCAATATAGAACACCGAGAAGTACAGCACGGGAAGAGGCCCTTCAGCCCACAATGCCTGTGATGAACATAGTGTTGAGTTAATCTGCACATGATCCATATCCCTCCATTCCATACATATCCATGTGCCCATCTAAAAGATGTATGTTAATAGTGCCAGCCAACTGTAAAGTCAATGGTTATTAATCTATTATTGTAGGTCATGTAATTATAATTTGTGGCCAACAGTCAATGTTTGTTGTTTGTAAAGAATTATTTAATTGGGGGGAAAAAAAATATGGGTCTGAGTTTGTTGTGATGTTTGACTACACTACCTCCTCTCTTTCTAAACTTAATTATCGACTGAAAATTGTATTGAGCCTAGTGCAGAAACTAATTGATTTCAACCTGTACATATTTTTAAAATGTATTTGCAAAACATCTATTTGCATGCACTTCCAGGGACTTGAATGCACAGAGGTAGATTTTGTCATCCTTTCCATGCTTGCACTCGGAGCAGGAGGGAGTAATTTGTTCCACCTGGTCTAGAAGAACGTCAGGATTGTTGATCGGTCTGCTGAGCTTCAATCCCACAGGAGTAAACATCCTCGTCAACAGCTTCCTGGGTTTAAGCAGTTTCTCCTCTTGAAAATTAGCGGGGGGGGTTTTTTTTGGCTGGTTTCCTCGTGGCTTTGAAATCCTTTTTATTTTTGTGGGCCTGCCAAACTCTGTGTGCCCGAAGGTGCAGTATCACAGAGTTTGGAGTCTTTTGCACAAAAGTCCGCGAGCATTGCCACTTTCATTTCACGGCACATCTCGTATGTGTATATGACAAATAAACTTGACTTGACTTGAAATAACACTGAGCGTTTGAAGCAGGAATCAAATGTACCCTTTGGATAGATGTCATAAGCTGGGGGGCAGTGTTAGGTGTGAGGAGGATGCTTTGCAAGGTGACTTGGATAGGCTGGGTGAGTGGGCAAATGTTTGGCAGATGCAGTTTAATGTCGTGTGAGGTTATCCATTTTGGTGGCAAAAACGGGAAAGCAGATTATTATCTAAACATGGCCGATTGACAAGGGGGAGATGCAAACTGTGACTTGACTTGAAATAACACTGAGCGTTTGCAAAGCAGGAATCAAAAGTTCTACTGCACCTAGAGGATACCCTTTTAGCAAGAGGATTTAGTATAGGAGCAGGGAGGTCTACTAAGTTGAATAGGGTCTTGGTGAGACCACACCTGGAGTATTGCGTGCAGTTTTGGTCTCCAAATCTGAGGAAGGACATTATTGCCATAGAGGGAGTGCAAGCGACAGATAGCACAATGGGCTAAGAGTTCGGCTGGCGACCGGAGGGTAGCCGGTTCAAATCCCGCTTGGAGTGCATACTGTCGTTGTGTCCTTGGGCAAGACACTTCACCCACCTTTGGAATGGAATGTTACGGCGGCAGGCGCGGGCACACCGCGACGCCCTGTGTCTCCCTTTCAAGGGAGATGCTAAAAATGCATTTCGTTGTCTCTGTACTGTACACTGACAATGACAATAAATTGAATCATTTCATTTCATTTCAGAGAAGGTTCACCAGACTGATTCCTGGGATGTCAGGACTGTCTTATGAAGAAAGACTGGATAGACTTGGTTTATACTCTCTAGAGTTTAGGAGATTGAGAGGGGATCTTATAGAAACTTACAAAATTCTTAAGGGGTTGGACAGGCTAGATGCAGGAAGATTGTTTCCGATGTTGGGGAAGTCCAGGACAAGGGGTCACAGCTTAAGGATAAGGGGGAAATCCTTTAAAACCGAGATGAGGAGAACTTTTTTCACACAGAGTGGTGAATCTCTGGAACTCTCTGCCACAGAGGGTAGTTGAGGCCACAGTTCATTGGCTATATTTAAGAGGGAGTTAGATGTGGCCCTTGTGGCCAAGGGGATCAGAGGGTATGGAGAAAAGGCAGGTACGGGATACTGAGTTGGATGATCAGCCATGATCATATTAAATGGCGGTGCAGGCTCGAAGGGCCGAATGGCCTACTCCTGCACCTAATTTCTATGTTTCTATGTTTCTATAAGGAATAGGAGTAGAATTAGGCCATTCAACCCATCAAGTCTACTCCGCCATTCAATCATGGCTGATCTATCTCTCCCTCCTAACCCCATTCTCATGCCTTCTCCCCATAACCTCTGACACCCGTACTAATCAAGAATCTATCTATCTCTACCTTAAAAATATCCACTGACTTGGCCTCTACAGCCGTCTGTGGCAAAGAATTCCACAGATTCACCACCCTCTGACTAAATAAATTTTTCCTCATCTCTTCCCTAAAAGAACATCCTTTAATTCTGTCACTGCTCTCTTCCTCTGATGTTGGCTGATTTGTGCTTGCCTCGTGTCCAGTTCACGAGACATTTGTCTGTAAGCCTGTTACTGACACGTATGTCCTCAACCTCAATTGGTGTTAAGTGGACAAGTTATGGTTCCATGGTCAAGTTATAATTCACTCCTCTCACCCTTCTTCCGTCCCTTTCCTGGGGAGGGATAAGTTTCCTGCTTTGATTACATGGTGTCAGAAGGGTCGGGCATTAGTTTTGGCTGCATTACTGCTGTATTGTGCACCGAGGACCTGTGCTGCAGAACCCGCTGCCCCTCGACCCAAGTTGTTAAAATGCATCTAGCATCTCTCTGATAATGGGGGAAATCTTCCCAGGTATATCCCGATCACAAAAAAGCAGGACAAATCATTTTTGATGCTTCGAAGCGGCGGTGGAAAGCATCTTGTCCGGGAACATTACCATCTGGTTTGGGAATTGCTCTGCCAAGGACAAGAAGGCTCTGCAGAGAGTAGTGCGTTCGGCCGAACGCACTATGGGAACTTCACTCACCCCCCTGCAGGAACTATACAACAGGAGGTGCAACTCCAGAGCAATTAAAATCATGGGAGACCCCTTCCACCCCTGCAACAGACTGTTCCAGCTGCTACGGTCAGGCAAACGCCTCCGTTGCCATGCGGTGAGAACGGAGAGGTTGAGAAGGAGTTTCTTCCCAGAGGCAATTCGGACTGTAAACGCCTATCTCACCAGGGACTAACTCTACTGAACGTTTTTCCTTCCATTATTTATTATGTAAAAGAATATGTGTGTTATGATTGTGTTTATAATTTGTTTGGTTGTTTTGTTGTTTGTCTTTTGCACAAAAGTCGCGAGCATTGCCACTTTCATTTCACTGCACATCTCGTATGTGTATGTGACAAATAAATAAACTTGACTTGACTTGACTTGAAATCCAATCCAGCTAATCGCCACAGAATCCATCTACTTTGACATCATAATGATGGAGGCCGTTGTGAACCATTCTATAAGGAGTTACAGACATGAAAATGATTTAACCTCCGAATGGAGGTCAAGAATCAAGAGTCAAGTGTTTTATTGGTGTATGTCCCCAACAGAACAATGAAATTCCTAGGTACACAAAAATGCTGGAGAAACTCAGCGGGTGCAGCAGCATCTATGGAGCGAAGGAAATAGGCAACGTGTCGGGCTGAAACCCACACAAAATGCTGGAGTAACTCGGGGGGGACAGGCAGCATCTCTGGAGAGAAGGAATGGGTGACGTTTCGGGTCGAGCCCCTTCTTCAGACTGCTTGAGCTTCTTTTCCTTTATTATATTGTTTACAGAGTAATACGTTTACGTATTCCATTGTGCTGCTGCAAGTAGGAATGTCAGACAGGGTCTCGATCCGAAACGTCGCCCATTCCTTCTCTCCAGAGATGCTGCCTCACCCGCTGAGTTACTCCAGCATTTTGTGTCTATCTTCAAATTGTACTTTGCTCTTTCTGAAATAAATAGATAATTTTGAACATTCCGGCCAAAATCACTTGTTATCTGCCAGGTGCTAGTTTTCTCTATTTTATGTACTTTGTGCCTGTTAATTTAGTTTTCCAGAGTTGTCTTTATTTTTGTCTCTCTCTTAACCCTGTTAGAAGTATACGATTTTTTCAAGCCAGCCATGACACTTTTTTTTACTATGTTGCTAGAAGATATTTCTTTGTCTTGTTTCAGCTTAAACCGCTTATTAATGGTCCTTTCACCCCCGACCTTGCGCACCCAGTGTCAGAGATTGGGGCAACGGCTGAGAAAAATGGTTGGCCTCTTGATATTCGAGTAGGTAAGGACAGTTTCATTTTAAGACCAACCCTGTTTTGCCTGGCCTGCTGGTGCTTGGTCAATAGACTGTGACCTCTTGATAGCGGAGGTCTGTTGAGAGGGCGGCACGGTGGCGCAGTGGTAGAGTTGCTGCCTTCCTGCACCGGAGACCTGGGTTCAATCCTGACCATGGGTGCGGAGTTTGTACATTCTCCGTTTCCTGCATGGATTTTCTCCAGGATCTCCGGTTTCCTCCCACACTCTAAAGACATCCAGGTTTTCTAGGTTAATCGGCTTGGTATACTTGTAAATTGTCCCTAGAGTGTGTAGGATAGCGTTGATGTGCGGGGATCACTGGTCGGCGCAGACTCGGTGGGCCAAAGTGCCCGTTTCCTTGCTGTATCTGTAAACCTAACTCAACTAAATCTGCAAGGGACTTATCTGAACACATCATTGACGTGCAATAGAATGAGAGGAGGTTCAATTGGAGAGCAGTTCAGTCCATCTAGGCTAACTGGCCCGTTTCAATTCTACACATTGACTTTCATATTTGCGTGATGACACAGGTGCAGGAGTAGGCCATTCGGCCCTACGAGCCAGCACCGGCCATTCAATGTGATCATGGCGGATTTTTTGCCGCTATTTTTAAGAGCCCTCTCTAGCTCTCTTGAAAGCATCCGGAGAACCGCCCTCTGAGGCAGAGAATTCCACAGACTTGCCACTCTCTGTGAGAAAAAGTGTTTCCTCGTCTCCGTTCTAAATGGCTTACCCCTTACTCTTAAACTGTGGCCCCTGGTTCTGGACTCCCCCAACATCGGGAACATGTTTCCTGCCTCTAGCGTGTCCAAGCCCTTAACAATCTTGTACGTTTCAATGAGATACCCTCCCATCCTTCTAAACTCCAGAGTGTACAAGCCCAGCTGCTCCATTTATCCTCCTTCTATTCCTGGATTTATTGTGCTATCTTATAATTAGTTGGACCAGTTCTGCCTTCATTTGTTTATATATTAAGTGATGGGATAAGCCGTCTGCCCATCCTGTGGCATATTCCCTTATGTGGGAATCTTTAATGCCTGTGACGTTTGCCCCCCCAAGCAGCTCTCAACATGAACAGATGCCCTTCTCCTGGACCAGACTTCCATTTAGTTTGCTTACTCAATCAGTTATCTGTACCTTTTTATCGTAAACGTCTTGTCTCCCTTTTTTTTTTGCTTGACTACTTGAAGTCGTCTTGGTAAATGTTTTTAATTTTGCTCGTGTTTCTTTCAACTGTTTAAAAGTTTACCCATCAGTGCAATGAAGCCCAAGGAAACACCATCTCCGGTTGATCCGTTCAGGCGTATCCAAGGGAGATGGTGTAAAAGACAGGATGATAGGTAGACAAAAATGCTGGAGAAACTCAGCAGGTGAGGCAGCATCTATGGAGCGAAGGAAATAGGCAACGTTTCGGGTCAAGACCCTTCTTCAAGCAGGATGGTACATTTTTTTCTTATAAGTTGCTTGTAAAGAGAGTGGGGATGATCAATCACAGCTCGCAAACATTTTGGTGGTGTCTGTCTCAGGGTTTGCTGGATCTTGGTGGCTGGTGGTGATATTCACTTCTTGTTTATTATTTTACTGGCAGCCTTGGCGGCTTTTACAGTAAGTTCTCTCTTAGTAACTGCCTTGATCACACCTACAGCCACCGTCTGTCTCGTGTCACGGACAGCAAAGTGACCAAGAGGTGGATATTCAGAAAAGCTCTCCACACACAGGGGCTTAGATGGAGTCAAGGTGACAATAGCGGCATCTCCAGACTTTATAGTTTTTTCCCTATATAGTTCAAATGCAGTTTTTAATAGTTTTTGTTTCATTCTACACTCAATTCTATTTTCGTCGGCCGTTACATTCTCAGTGTCATCGGCTGAGGGTTATTATGGCCACGTGTACCATGGTACAGTGAAGAGCTTTAAAATCCATCTCTCCAATCAAATCGGATGATACTATACATATATACAGTCGAGCCAAACTCAAGTACAATAGGTAGAGCAAGAGAAAGATACAGCGTGCAAACATTTCAACACAACATTGTATAGACTGATACAGTTTGGAAACAGGAAACAGGCCCTTTGGCAAAACTTGCCCAAAGAATTGGGGATGTGCAAAGATTGGCGAGAGGGGGTGGGAAGTGGGGGGGGGGGGGGGGGGGGGGGGGGGGGGGGGGGGGGGGGGGGGGGGGTGGGGGGGGGGGGGGGGGGGGGGGGGGGGGGGGGGGGGGGGGGGAGAGGGAGTCAGTCTACCCCACGACAGAAGGGGGAAGGTATTGTACAGTTTGATAGCCACAGGGAAGAAGGATCTCCTGTGGCGTTCTATAACAACATTTAAAAGGCATTTGGACAGGAAAGGGTTAGAGGGATGTGGGTCACAGGCAGGCAGGTGGGACTGGTGCAGGTGGGGAACCTTGGTCGGCGTGGGCAAGTTGTGCTGAAGGGCCTGTTTCCGTGCTGTATGACTCTATGACTGTGTCAGCACTAAAGAACGTTGTTTCTATCTTCCAGGTCTGATCGGCAGCTGCACCAACAGCAGTTATGAGGATATGGGCCGTTCAGCTGCAGTGGCCAAGCAGGCAATCAAGCACGGGCTGAAGTGCAAGTCCCAGTTCACCGTAACCCCCGGCTCCGAGCAGATCCGTGCTACCATTGAGAGAGATGGATACGTGAGTATGCAAGTACACTTCTGAACCATGGGAACTTCACTGACATCCAGATTAGTCCGTTTCATAAGGCTATTGAATTTCTATTCACTAACGTTCATATAATTTCCACATGCGCCATCCATATATTACCAAAACTCTCATCTTGTTTGTTTGTACCTATAATTGTTTTCAAAACTCCACAAAAATGGTACACGATAGCGCAACAATTTTTGGCCCACCTTACTCAACCTTGTCATGCGATGTGAACTAGCAAGTTTCGTTCAGATTTATGTTATATTTTACAAGTTATTGACTTTTTAAACTTTAATAAACCTGGCAGTCGCGCTCCCACTTGCCGGCCTCCCTGCGCAGTTGAGTAGGGTTGCCGTGGCGTCATAGCGGGAACCCGTCAGCCGCGCATGCGCAGTTGGGGGAGGATTGCCGGGCCCACCACCATTTTTGTGATCGTGATTTTGACTCGCGTCACAACGGGGATCTCTGGCGCCATCAAACGGGGACCCAACGGGTCCACCGACCGTCTAGTTTAATAATAAATCTGCCTGTAGCGATCGCCTAAAAATCCTTTGAGCAGTTGATGCTGTCTTTGGAAAGATGGGGTGGGTGGCGGGGAAAGGGCAGGAACGATGGAGTGAATTTATATTTTGTCCTATGCTTTCAAATTGGGATCAGACGTCCTTGCACAGGGTTGCAAGTGTAGGTATGCGGCTTTTAAATTTGGAAAATAATAAAGAATGCAGCAATTCCTACCACTTGCAAAATCCCCCAGTTTGGAGTGTAATAAAGGCAACCAATTAATCTGCAGACCATTTACTTTGATCTGATGGATGATTTGGCCTTGTTTTTAAGTTCGGCAGCTTGAAGCAAGGAGGCTTTGTACAAGGAGATGCTTTGTTGTGAGCAGGAAGAGTGGACTGGATGGAGGCTTAACATTCAACACTATTTTCTGTGTTTGCAGGCTCAAATTCTGAGGGACTTGGGTGGGCTTGTTCTTGCCAATGCCTGTGGGCCCTGCATCGGACAGTGGGACAGGTAAAGTGACCACACTTCTGTTTGCTTCTCATTGCACTGAGCCGGAGGGACGGTCGGAAATGAGTTTATCTTGCTGCCTGTGGTACTGGCTGGTATTGTGCAGGATAAATGCTCGCCAATTCCAAGTTGGAGTTTACTCGGCAAGAAACTCTTTCCCTCCTCCCCTCCCCCCACCACACACCACACACACACACACACACACACACACACACACACACACACACACACACACACACACACACACACACACACACACACACACACACACACACACACACACACACACACAAGCTACTGTTAGATCTTGCAGGTGATGCAAGGTTGAACAGCAGGTCAGGTCAGCTGTGGGGGGAAGGGGTGGGGTAGAGAGGGAAGGGGGGTTGGGGGAGAGAGGGGGGGGGAGGAGAGGGAGGGGTGGGGGAGGAGAGAGGGATGGGGGGGGGAGGAGGGAGAGGGGTGGGGGAGAGGGGGATGGGGGTGGGAGGGGGAGGGAGAGAGGGGGGGAGAGAGGGATGGGGGGGGAGGAGAGGGAGTGGGGGGGGGGGAGATGGGGGTACCACTATGAGGAACCACCTCCAGTTTAAATTCCATTTGGAATATTTTGGGGAACCAAGAAACCCAAGCGTTTTCAGATTTCTGGTGTTTTGCTGGGGTTTTTTTTGTTTTACTTTGACTGTGGTTTAATCTACTCTTGAGCCTCACTTGTTTCTGTACTTTAAAACATTCCACTCAAGGAAGGACGTTAAGATGGGCGAGAAGAACACAATTGTGACCTCCTACAACAGGAACTTCACCGGGCGCAACGATGCCAACCCCGCCACGCACGCCTTCGTCACGTCACCCGAGGTAAAACGCCACAACGTACGTGTGGCGCTTTGTTTTTAACTCTCAAACAAGGCCAGTGACATTCCCAGTCCAGGCCAGACGTGAGCAGTTGAATGCAACAGAACGGGAGAGAGAAGAAAGGTGGTACGACCAGCATCGGAGGAGAATACTGACACAATCCTTGCCCTTCCTTATCTCTGTGTGTCTCTTCCCCCTCCCTCTCCCCTGACTCTCAGTCCGAAGAAGGGTCTCAACCCGAAACGTCACCATGCCAATTAGCCTACAGACCCGTACATCGTGCACAACCTGTACGTGTCGCTTGGAGAGAAAACCTCAAACAAGGCCAGTGACAAACCCACGCAGGCCACGGGTGAGAACTGTTTCCTCCTGCAACAGATCCGGGAGAGAGCTACAGGTCTCTCCGTTACGAACCAGCATCGAGGAACAGCTTCTTTCCGCCACAATCCTTAGCCCTTCCGTACCTCTGTGACTGTCAATCACTCCCCCCCCCCCCCCCCTGACACTCAGTCCGAAGAAGGGTCTCAACCCAAACGTCACCATGCCAATTAGCCTACAGACCCGTACATCATTGCACGGACCTGCACATGTGTGGGAGGAAACCGACAATGACAATTAAAATTGCATCTGAATCTGAATCTGAATGTACAAACTCCGTGCAGATAGCCCCCGTATTCGGGTTCGAATCTGGGTCCCTGGAGCTGCGAGGCAGCAACTCTACCGCTGCGCCACTGTGTCAGAATGATCATTGAATATCGCAACTCTGTGTCGATTGCTGAGCGGGGATTTGTGTTTCCCAGCCACATTACTGTTGTCGGCTGATCTGCTGGTCTACTGACCCGACAACTAGCAGCTGCTGACTGCGTGCTTGTGCTCTTGTCTTTTGCAGATCGTTACAGCCTTTGCCATTGCTGGCACCTTGAAATTCGATCCTGAACGTGATTTTCTGACCGGAGCCGATGGGAAGAAGTTTAAGCTGGAGGCACCATCTGCTGATGAGCTGCCCACCAAGGTACGAGGGACTTCTGGACGCGTTGGGAAGCGAGGGGGCAAATTTATTGACGAGCTGCTTCCTCTTAAACTCCACAGACATAATAATAATAATGTATCTTTATTGTCATTGCACAGAGTTACAACGAGATTTGGAATGCAACTTCCATCCAATGTAATAACTTAATTAGCTAAACATTTTGACACCCAGAGAAACAAGATTAAAAAAAATAGTTAAAGCAGTATAAAGTGCAAATAGGTCTGTGCCGGGTCCATGTGCGACGTGATCATCCGAGGGAGACAGTTAATGGGGGGGCACTCAGCAGGACCGGTTCAGAGCAGCGATAACTCTGGGGATGAAGCTGTTCCTAAGTCTGGAGGTGCGGGCGTAGAAGGCCTTGTAACATCTGCCGGATGGTAGAAGTTCGAACAGACTATTGCAAGGGTGTGAGGAGTCTTTATGAATGCTGATGGCCGCCCTGAGGCACCGTGTATTGTAGATGCCCTCCAAGGCTGGTAGCTGCGTCCCATAAAATGCTGGAGTAACTCAGCGGGAGCGGGCAGCATCTCTGGAGAGAAGGAATGGGTGACGTTTCGGTGCGAAACGTCACCCATTCCTTCTCTCCAGAGATGCCGCCCGCCCCGTTGAGTTACTCCAGCATTTTGTGTCTTTCTTTTATTTAAACCAGCATCTGCAGTTCTTTCCTACTCTTCCCTTAAACTCCAGCAGATTCTCTGGCTCTCAAGATGGTCCTAAACCCCATCTCGAACTTCTGAAACGAAGTCAAGTGAGATAACACTCGAGCATGGCACCTCCTTTTGCCTGACCAGGGCCTCAATTTCTCTCATCATCCAGATTTCCTTCCACCCACCTTCCTTGCCCTTCACTCTAATTGGACAGTTGTCGTCACACTTTTACAAGCCTCCCACATTCCAGATGCTCCTTCCCCAGCAAAAAACCTACTCCAATCAACGTTAGCAAGTTCCTATTTAATGCCATCGAAGCTGGCCTTGTCCCAATTCCAAGTGCTGATCCAACCCAATGTTGCCTGATTGAGTATGGAGATGTTGCCATCAACTGGGCCTTTGCGGAAGAACATTTTTGCTATTGAGGGAGTGCAGCGTAGGTTCACCAGGTTAATTCCCGGGATGGCGGGACTGTCATATGCTGAGAGAATGGAGCGGCTGAGCTTGTACACTCGTTCAGAAGGATGAGAGGGAACCTTATTGAAACATACAAGATTGTTAAGGGTTTGGACACACCAGAGGCAGGAAACATGTTCCCGATGTTGGGGGGGGGCCAGAACCAGGGGCCACAGTTTAAGAAGAAGGAGTAAGCCGTTTAAGGGGTTGGACAGGCTAGATGCAGGAAGTTTGTTCCCGATGTTAGGGAAGTCCAGGACAAGGGGTCACAGCTTAAGGATAAGGGGGAAATCCTTTAAAACCGAGATGAGAAGAACTTTTTTCACACAGAGAATGGTGAATCTCTGGAACTCTCTGCCACAGACGGTAGTTGAGGCCAGTTCATTGGTTATATTTAAGAGGGAGTTAGATGTGGCGCTTGTGGCTATCAGGAGGGTATGGAGAGAAGGCAGGTACGGGATACTGAGTTGGATGATCAGCCATGATCATATTGAATGGCGAATGGTGCAGGCTCGAAGGGCAGAATGGCCTACTCCTGCACCTAATTTCTATGTTTAGAACGGAGACGAGGAAACACTTTTTCTCTCAGAGAGCGGTGAGTCTGTGGAATTCTCTGCCTCCCGCACTCCAGAGACAAACGGGTTTGTAAGTTAATTGGCTTCTGTAAATTGTCCCCAGTGTGTAGGATAGTGCAAGTGTACAGGGTGATCGCTGATCGGCATGGATTTGGTGGGCCGAAGGGCCTGTGTCCATGTTGTATCTCAAGTAAAAGGAATAAGCAAGTAAGTGGCTCCTTAGTCACCACGTTGATGCCGACCATCAATATTTACACTATAAACTTGCAATAATCCAGTTATTTATTCTCCTCGCTTCTCGTCAACTAACCTTCACCCCCTGCCACAGACTCATCCACAAGCCATGGGCAATTTACAATGGCCGATTAACTAACAGCATCCCTAAATCAAAGTGCCGGGAGGAATCTTGCGTTTTCGAAGGGGGTGAACCTGCAAACTCCACACAGAGAGCAGCGGAGGACAGGATAGAACCCGTGTCTCTGGTGCTGCGAGATGGTGGTTCTAGCCCATGATCTGCAGCTGTGGGGGGGGTGGGGGGGGGGGGGGGGGGGGGGGATGATTGTGATGGGGGAGAGAGAATGTAGAGAGGGCCACTGGTAACATTTTGTTTCTGGTCTGGAAGGACTTTGACCCTGGCCTGGATACGTATCAGTACCCGCCAAGCGACACCAAGGGCATTGAAGTGAACGTTGACCCAAAGAGCCAGCGGCTACAACTACTGGAACCATTTGACCGTTGGAGCAAGAAGGATTTGGTGGACATGAGAGTACTGATTAAGGTGAGTTCTAGACAGTGAAATGGATGAAAATATGAAACTTGTAGTAAACATTATTCCCTTTATCCTGTATCTGTATACAGTACAGACTGATTGCTATGTCTAGTCTTTCCGCTGCCCATAATAGCATGCAACAAAAAAGCTTTTCTCTGTACCTCGGTACACGTGACAATAAACTAAACTAAACTAAAATGAAACAATTTTAAGGTTGGACCAAATGGACCAAAGAATTAGTGCTGTGTTTGGAAATTTTTTGAAATCAAAGGATTGAACTAATGCTCCAGAACTCCTTCGCTCAATGGGGAAAAATGTGGTCCTTGCTACGACTCGGTCTTGCGTTCACCATCTGTGGTTTTTAGCTTTGAACCTTGAGTTTGTTGCAGGTTTTTACCCCAATCCCCCCCCCCACCGATTCTAACTGGTGTTTTCCGATTGCTTTAGGTGAAAGGCAAATGTACCACCGATCACATATCAGCAGCTGGGCCGTGGCTCAAGTTCCGCGGGCACCTCGATAACATTTCCAACAACCTGCTCATCGGCGCGGTTAACATCGAGAATGACAAAGTCAACCAGGTCAAGAACATGATCACCAACGAATATGGACCCGTGCCTGACACAGCCCGCGCGTACCAGGTAGGCCAACCTACGGATGGTGGGGTGAGTTTAATTTAGTTTAGTTTGGAGATACAGAGCAGAAACAGGCCCTCGTTGTGATCATGGGGTCAAGGAAAGAGCGTTCACGTCGCGGCCCTGTATCCACCAATCTTTCCACCACCACGCACAAGAAGCGACAAGACAGACACCATTGTATGCCGATGCCGAGAGGTGTGTTCAGCTCTGGTTGAACAACTTCTAATCCTGTGTGTGGACTCGATAAGAAGAAGGATTGTGATCATGGCTGATCGTCCCCAATCAATAACCCGTGCCTGCCTTCTCCCCATATCCCTTGACTCCACTAGCCCCTAGAGCTCTATCTAACTCTCTCTTAAATCCATCCCGTGACTTAAAGGCCTGTGCCACTTTCACGACCTTTTTTTACTCGTGGACATTTTTCATCAGGCTAGAAAAAACACCCCGGCCTACTTGATGCCATGAGTACCTACGACCAGCATCACAACCTCCTATGGCCTACCTACGACCTTGTGACGACCATGCTGCGAGTGTGAGTCAAAGGCAAACTCGGCAGAGGTCGTGAAAGTGGGACAGGCCCTTTACACTATCCCACACACTTGGGGCAATGTACTTGGTCTACAAACCGGTACATTTTTGTAGTGTGGGTGGAAATAGGAGCTCCCAGAGAAAACCCGCGCAGGTCACGGGGAGAACGTACAGACTCTGTACGGACAAGCACCCGTAGTCCGGATCGAATCCGAGTCTCTGACCCCGTACGACAGCAACTCTACCGCAGTGCCGCCCGTATCGTAAAGCTGATAGTATAGGGGTGGGCTAAATGGATTTGGCTGCCTTCCTTGGCTTTATCCATGCAGGATGGGCAACAACAAGAAGTGTTGCACTTCGCTGGGGTGCCGCCAAGCTGAGAGAAACAGAATCGGGCTGACTAGGTACAGTGACAGTAACTTTAATCAGCAGTCAGCAATGAGCCTCTAAGCCTGCGCACCACCCCGTGGTGACAAAGGGCAGCACTCCATCCGGATGGGCTGGTGTTCTCGAAACCCGGCCACACGGGGATAAATGTCTGCGGAAGTCGGCTGTGGGAACGCATTCACCGGCTGCATCCGGGCCGGAGTTCCAGAGCCCTGGCCACTGGCGGCAAATTCGACCCGCCGATCGACGCGGAAGTACCGATGAGGTCAGCGTAGGAACCACATTTTCGGTGGGGGGGGTTATTTTTATTAGAAGCGATTGTACAGGGATAAAACATTCGGCATCTAAAATTATACAATTATTGTACAGCTTCATTGTTATCCTTATAACCTAAACCATGAAAATGAAAAAAGAAAACAAGAGAAAAAAAAAAGAATGGAAGGTGAAAAGATAGATCGAAAAAGAACAAAAGAAAGACCCCTAAACTACCGGGTGGGGGGAGGGGGTTCAAGTGCACTCTCGTAAGTTTTGTCCGAATTAAAGGAGGTCCCGGTCCAACAGTCGCTGGCAACTCGGTGGTGGGCCCGTCTCTAAACTCTATTTGAGATATTGCAAAGGGGGGAAAAAATTAAGTGGCTTAACTAAATTAACTGCGCGATGGACCGTCGAGGATTGTGTCCACTCTGAGTTTATTGCCCCTGAGGCAGAGCGAACCTACAGAGCTGTTTTCCCCTCTCCTCGCAGAAACAAGGCATCAACTGGGTGGTGATCGGAGATGAGAACTACGGCGAGGGCTCTAGTCGGGAACACGCTGCCCTCGAGCCCCGGCACTTGGGAGGTCGCGCCATCATCGTCAAGAGCTTTGCCCGAATTCACGGTAGGTGACCCGTTACGTCGGAGGGACCCGTCAAACGTTTTGGGAAACCGCGGCATAAGATGGCACAGTCGCACAGCAGCTGCCTCAGCGCCAGAGGCCGCCTCATTCCTGTCCTCCACTGCTGTCCAAGTGGAGTTTGCACGTTCTCCCGATGCTGGTGGGACAGGCCCTTAACTGAGTTCTTGCACCAGAGATGAATTTCATTCTGTGTTTGAGGGTCGAAAAAAGAAACCATAATGTGGATTTTTGTGTTTGTTGCAGAAACCAACCTGAAGAAGCAAGGCTTGCTGCCCCTCACCTTCTCCAACCCCAGCGACTACGACAAGGTGCAGCCTGACGACAAGGTCTCCATCACTGGGCTGAATGAATTTGCACCTGGAAAGGTAATCTCACCTGGAGTCGCACCTGAGCTCCTCATTCACTGATGCCAAAGGTGGCGCTGCCTCACAGCACCAGGGACCTGGGTTCCATCCCGACCACGGGTGCTGCCCGTACGGAGTTTGTACGTTCACCCTTTGACCGCGTGGGTTTTCTCTGAGATCTCTGGTTTCCTCTCGCGCTCCAAAGACGTACAGGTTTGTCCGTTAATCGGCTTGGTGTAAATGTAAAATTGTCCCTAGTGTGTGTATGCTGGGGGTCGCTGGTCACCACGGACTCGGTGGGCCGAAGGGCCTGTTTCCGCGCTGTATCTCTAAACTAAACTAAAAAGATGGCTTTTAGACTCCATGGATACATGCGTTGGGTTTTCAGCGCATAGTTTGTATCTGTAGTTTGAGATCTAACTAATGGCAGTGATTCCCTGAACAATGATTCCCCTTTCAACCAATTTGCGGGAGAAATTCGAACATTTGTTAAAATATCGGGCTGCAATTGGTAGAGCTGCTGCCTCACGGCGCCAGAGACCCAGAATCCATCCTGATCCTGACCTCGGGTGCTGCCTGTGTGAAGTTCGCATGTTCTCCCTGTGACCGCCTCCGGGTGTCCCGGTTTCTACCCTGTCCCAAAGACCAGCGACTTTGTCGGCTGATTGTCCTTCTGTCAATTGCCAAATGTGCAGGGAGTGGATGAGAATGTGGGATAGCATAGAACTGGTGTAGACGGGTGATTGATGGTTGGGGTGGATGAGATTGGACGAAGGGCCGATGTCTCCAAACTTAAAACCTCCCACACCTCAGCATGAGTGTAAGGTGATGGATAGTTCACAATTTTGAAGTCCCGGCAACCTCTGCTTGTAATGTTTTTACTTTAGTTTAGAGACACAGCGCAGAAACAGGCCCTTCGGCCCACCGGGTCAGCACCGACCAGCGATCCCCGCATATTAACACTATCCTACACACACCAGGGACAACATACACTTACACCAGGCCATTTAACCTACAAACCTGCACGTCTTTGGAGTGTGGGAGGAAACCGAAAATCTGAGAGAAAACCCACGCAGGTCACGGGGAGAACGTACAAACTCCGTACAGGGTAAGGTGGGTGTAGGGTAGAGGGGGGAACGGAAAATATGAAGTGATCACCCTACAATAAAGGTACCTACACCAGCTCCGGTTTATTCATCGGGCATGGGTTGATCGATATTCAATTCTTTTCCCACGCATTCATTCGCTGCGGTTGGATCTAATTTCCTATTTTGTTCTCTCTCTCCCCCTCCTCAAACCCCCTCCTCTCCCCACCCCCTCCTCTCCCCCACCTCTGTCCTCTCAGCCACTCACGTGTATCCTTGCGCACAAGAATGGCAGCAAGGACACAATCCAACTCAACCACAGCTTCAACGAAGGACAAATCGAGTGGTTCAAATCCGGCAGCGCACTCAACAGGATGAAAGAACTGAAGAAATAAGGAGGCCCGCTGGATACGGTGTCCAAGCACTTGATTGTATTATTGGAGCTGTCCCTCGTCCGCCTTGTCCATCGCTCGTCCTCCAGCGATCGTTTCCGTGTTATCAGTAGTCGTGCCCACTCCATTCTGATGGACAATCAATATTCGGCCTGCGCTTGTGATTTGACATTTTAAATATAATCTGACCGTCGTCTCCGACCTCCTCGTGAAGTCTCCGTTGGCCTGTGGGAAGCTATTTATATTTTTCTTCTGTACATTTTATTTTTGTGTGTGTGTGCTTTTAGTTTTATTGTGTGTTTTTTTTTTTTGTTGCCCCCCCACCCCTTCCCCGACTCGCCAGTGGAAACCGAAGATCCGCATTTGGTTTTCTCGTGACCTTTTCTCAAGGTGTCGCCAATCAAGTAACGTGGTTTTCAAAGAGAGAGAAAAACAGTCGGCTAATAAAATTGGAAACCAAAAGCTACTCTTGCTCGAGCTGGTGAATGATTGCCTGTGCGGTGGTGTCGTATAACACGCTGTCCAGCCCGAGAGCCCGTGACGACTGGTGCATGATTGTTAACACATGGAGGAGCTGTGTCTGTATAACTGGGTATCAGTCCCAGGAGCTCGAGGCCCAGTGAATGTTCATATTCATAAGTGATCGGAGCAGAATTAGGCCATTCGGCCCATCAAGTCCATGTCTGATCTATCTCTCCCTTCTCCCCATAACCCCTGACACCTGTCCTAATCACGAATCTATCTATCTCTGCCTTAAAAAACAAAACAAATCCAATATAAACTTAGCTTTCACAGCCTTCTGTGGCAATGAATTCCACAAATTCACCACCCCCTGACTAAAGAAATTCATCCTCTTCTCCTTCCTGAAGGAACGTCCTTGAATTCCGAGGCTATTACCTCTGCTCCTGGACTCCATCACTAGTGGAAACATCCTCCCACATCCACTCTATCCAGGCCTTTCACTATTCGGAACATTTCTATGAGGGGGCCCCTCATCCTCTGGATGATCTTTTCTGGAGTAGCTTTATTACAGGGTAGTTCTCCAGCATGTGTGAGGTTTGATAACTGATTGCCCATTAGTATAGGAGTGGGTAGGGTAGCATCATGAAACAAGATGTCTCCCCATTAGCCTGTTAATGTAGTTCAACAATTACTTATCTCTGTGTTGCATTTTGTTCTCATTCCCAACTTGATTGTCTGCCTTGTGTAGGAAGGAACTGCAGATGCTGGTTTATAACAAAGATAGACACAAAGTGCTGGAGTAACTCAGCGGGTCAGGCAGCATCTTTGGAGAAAATAGACAATAGGTGCTGGAGTAGGCCTTTGAGCCAGCACCGCCATTCAATGTAATCATGACTGATCATCCCCAATCAGTACCCCGTTCCTGCCTTCTCCCCATATCCCCTGACTCCGCTATCTTTAAGAGCCTCATCTAGCTCTCTCTTGAAAGCATCCAGAGAACCTGCCTCCACCGCCCTCTGAGACAGAGAATTCCACAGACTCGCCACTCTCTGTGAGAAAAAGTGTTTCCTCGTCTCCGTTCTAAATGGCTTACCCGTTATTCTTAAACTGTGGCCCCTGGTTCTGGACTCATCCAACATCTGGAACATGTTTCCTGCCTCTAGCGTGTCCAAACCCTTAACAATCTTATATGTTTCAATGAGATCCCCACTCATCCTTCTAAACTCCAGTGTGTACAAGCCCAGCTGCTCCATTCTCTCAGCATATGACAGTCCCGCCATCCCGGGAATTAACCTTGTAAACCTACGCTGCACTCCCTCAATAGCAAGAGTGTCCTTCCTCAAATTAGGGGACCACCTTCAGATTCTGACCCAAAGGTCACCTATTCCTTTTCTCCAGAGTTGCTGCCTGACCTCCTGGGTCTTTTTCCTTCTTTCTTCCCTGAGGCACTTGGGACTAAGTTGTCAAAGCACCATGGTTGGTGTGGTGCAAGTTTCTCCATCTTCTAAACAAGACCCTGCCCACATCTCAACTTTTAAAGGCAAAGCCAAATCTCCCAACATCAGGCAGCGCGGGAGAAGCACTGATCACAGCACTCTGTGGCAAGGAACTGCAGATGCTGGTTTATACTGAAGGTAGACACAAAGTGCTGGAGTAGCTCAGCGGGCCGGGCAGCATCTGTGGAGAAAAAGGGATAGGTGACGTTTTGGGTCGGGGCCTTGTGTCTATCTTCGGTATATACAAGTTCCTTTTGACACTCTCAACCTATTTCCTGTTCTCCTATCTTCCCCTCCCACCACTACTATCACTCTGAGAAAGGGTCCCAACCCGAAACGTCGGCTGTGTTCCGGTGAGTTGCAGCCTGACCCGCTGTGTTCCTCCATCACTGCCTTGAGGATGGATAGTTGTCTGCCCTGTATATAATTTTGTGGGCATAGTCTAGTTGAAGATTAATGGTTAGTTGTGAGATGCTCCTGACAGGAACATCTGCCGTGATCTCCTGGGTCTGGTGAGTGTCGTTCATAAGTAGAACAACCTGCCTTCCACGTGACCCCAGCCCTGGGCAACTTTGACCTGATCTCCTTTTGAGTTTGTGCAAGTATTCCACCATGGGGCGGCCACAATCCCCGCTGTGATCCTCGGGTGGTGCGTCTGCGTTTAGCTGTCGTACGTGAATTCCATTAAAATTAGTCCCTGGCAGTCGCTTAGAGTCGCCTAAGTGGGACAGGCCCTTGAGGCACCAATCTAAGGAGCTGGGAGACAAAAGTGCTGGAGAAACTCAGCGGGCGCAGCAGCATCTATGGAGCGAAGGAAATGGGCAACGTTTCGGGCCAAAACCCTTCTTCAGACTGAGGAGCTGGGAGATCTAAGCAGGAGGGGGACCAGAGATGACACTCTCTCCCTGTACCCCTCATTTTCCTCGCATCCTCCTCTCTTCCTCCGCATCCCAAGGATGAAGTGGAAGGTTAATCCCTGCTGCAAACTGCCTGCAGTGAAGGTGGGTGGCAGAACAATTACTATGATGGGAATTTAAGAGAGTATAGGTGGAGAGATTGCAAGTAAGTGGAGGGGATGAACTGGAGCTGCTGGGATTGCACAGAGTTGATGGGCTGAATGGCCTCTGATGTGATTAGAAAATGTGATATGAATATGGCTTCTGGATAACGAGGCCTCGTTTGGCAATGTGCAATACAGTACATTCAAAGGATTGTCACAAAGTGCTGGGGTCATTCGGAGTTTGTTTAAGAAGGAACTGCAGATGCTGGTAAATCGAAGGCAGACAAAAACGCTGGAGAGACTCAGCGGGTGAGGCCGCATCTATGGAGCGAAGGAAATAGGCAACGATTCGGGAAATTTTGAGGGTCAGGCCACATCTCTGGAGGGAAGGGATGGGTAACGCTTGTGGTCGGAACCCTTCAGATTCAGATTCAGATTCAATTTTAATTGTCATTGTCAGTGTACAGTACAGAGACAACAATTAGACAACAGTGTACAGTACAGTTCAGAAGGGACACCCATCCTTTTTCTCCAGAGATGCTGCCTGACCCCCTGAGTTACTCCAGCATTTTGGGCTTATCTTCAACTTCTGCACTTCCTTCCTCCACAGTAGATTGAAAGTTGGGGGGGTTTAGAAAAATTTGGGAATTTTACCTTTCATACCCCAATAATAGAAATATATTTTAATGTGCTCTCCTGGTACTTACCCCTGTGGCTATGGTCTTCTGTAAGCAACTTCATACTATACTTTGGCCTTCCGTCTTGAGTCTCAGATTCTGTCAGCCACAGTTTTGCTCAGCGATCGTTTGTGTGGAATTTTAGAGGGTGCGTGATAAAGGGCTCTGCAAAGGGCTGGGATAGGCGTGATGGGCTGAATGGCTTGTGTGACAGAATTGTGAGTTGCTGTGTTCACAATTGGAAAGGCTTTCTCCCCCCCCCCCCCCCCCCCCCCCCCCCCCCCCACACACACATTTGTCACACAACCTCTTGGGTTGCTCCTAGCTGTGACCACTTTTAATCTTTTGCCGACTGTGGGCAACTCCAGTCCAACCTGGGACAAGCCTTTCGACTATTTGGTTCTCCAGACCTGCTCTAGAACAGTGCTTCCTAAACTATTTCAGTGTCATTCAACCCTGAGTCTATCAAGACATTTCATTCACCCTCGACTAAATTTTCTTTGGAAATTTTGCCTTATTCTCCCTCGTGTATAATTTTATATCTCATTTATTTTGTCACGTGAGCAAAAAAACATAAATGAACTCATTTCTTAAAATAATTTCATTTTCCCTTGGGTGAACCATTCACCAGGTTAAGAAGCACTGCTCTAGAACAGCAGCCGTGCTGGAACAGACGGATTGTTCTACCACTCAAGTACATCATGGATTGTCTGTAATTCTTTCCTGTCTGGTTTCTGTAATCCTTATTGTCTTTGCTTAATAAAATGCCATGCCATATTTTGAAAACTGGAGCCTTGCTGACTTTTGGGGGTGGAGGGGGATGGGGAGGGAGGGGCGGAGGGGGGGAGGGAATGGAGGGGAGGGGGGGTGGATAGAGGAGGGGGGGGATAGAGGGGGGGGGGGGGGGGGGGATGGAGGGGGGAGGGGGGGAGGGATAGAGGGGGGGGAAGGTATAGAGGGGGGGGGAAGGGATGGAGGGGGAAGGCATTGGAGGGGAAAGGGGGGGGAGGAGGAGGGGGAGGCAGGAGGGCAGAGAGTTAAATACTTTGTCTACCACCCTTCAAAATGAACCAACTCCAGCCAGCACTTTTTAAACAGCCTACCCAGGCTGGGTTAGTAATGCCGTTCCCTTAATCGATGGTTCAATGGTGAATTTATTTGTCACATGTGCGACTGCACAGTAAAATTATTGTTGCATATTTACACAAGCAGGCGCATCCCATCCATGTGTTGGTGCCATTTCCAAAGTCCAGTCTGCTCATGAACGGGTTGGTATGTTCTTGCTGAAAAATGGGCCGGTCAACTTGAAGCTCCTCCCGCTGGCATCCATCCATGAGTTGGGGGATATCGATGGAGTTGGGGGCAGGGGGATGAGTGAGGATAATCCATCCCACCTGTAACAATTAAACCCCATTGTTCTTTGGTGACCGGTAGGTGCTGTGTTTACTGTCGGGCAGCGCTGGCTGAAGTCCATTGTTGTGTCGGTCCGTTGTGTTGGGATAAAGTGATCTCAGCTCCAACAAAGACACAACGTGCTGGAGTAACTCAGCGGGACAGGCAGCATCTCTGGAGAGAAGGTCTCGACCCGAAACGCCTCCAACATCTCAGCCTGCACGGGGGCTGCTGGCGTTCCCTGCGAGGAAGATGGGGACGGCATCTACGTGTATTCACACAGGTGCCCGCATCCTGTCGGGCAGTGGGCGTGGAGTTGGAACCAGTCCATGATGTGCTGCAGGTGCCCGCCGTGGGTGCAGCCCTGGCACCAGACAAACAGTCCCTTCACCGCGTGGTGGCACACGGCACACTTGCTCGCTCCCCGGTGACACCTGGCAACACAAACCATCCCTGACTTTAACAGGCCCTTTGGCCCAACTCCTCCATGCTAGCCCACTAGCCCCATCCAGCTACTCCCATTTGAGTTGGGTTGAGTCCCTTTTTAGACCTTTCCTCCCTCCCTCCCTCCCTCCTTCCTTCCCTCCCTCCTTCCTTCCTCCCTCCCCCCTCCCTCCCTCCTTCCTCCCTCCCTCCCTCCCTCCCTTCCTTCCCTCCCTCCCTCCCTCCTTCCTCCCTCCCTCCCTCCCTCCCTCCCTCCTTCCTTCCTTCCTTCCTCCCACCCTCCCGTCCTTCCTTCCTCCCTTCCTCCCTCCCTCCCTCCCTCCCTCCTTCCTCCATCCCTCCCTCCCTCCCTCCCTCCCTCCCTCCTTCCCTCCCTCCCTCCCTCCTCCTTCCCTCCCTCCTTCCCTCCCTCCCTCCTTCCTTCCCTCCCTCCCTCCCTCCTTCCCTCCCTCCTTCCCTCCCACCCTCCCTCCCTCCCTCCCACCCTTCCCTCCCTCCCTCCTTCCCCCCCTCCCTCCCTCCCTCCCTCCCTCCCTCTCGCAGAGGGCAGTCGGTGGCCGCAGTGACCTGCCACGCTGACAATGTTACAAATTATTCCATTCAGTCCCTAATGGTCATTCTGTGTTCCTGGTGGCCCCTCCACCACACTGGGGTTCCCCTTTCGTTGTCTGCGTCCCCCCTCCCCCCCCCCCCCCCCCCAATCACACTGGTTCGCCCTTTGTTCGTTGCAGCCCCCCCCCAATGTTGGGTCCCTCTAAGTTCTCTGAGCCTCCCCCCCCCCCCCAATGCTGGGGTTCCACTTTGATCTCTGCAGCCCCTCCTCAATGCTGGGTCCCCCCCCCCCTAAGTTCTCGGAGCCCCCCCGCCCCCCTATGTGCTGCGCCCCCACTCGCCTCTCACACATCCAGCCGCGGCTGCTCATGGGCCGTTTGCAGTTGTTGCAGTTGATGTGCAGGGTGGTGGAGGCCTGGTTCAGGCACGTGATGGACCGGCACGTGCTCAGCTTGATCACCCCGTTGGCCACGTTCCACAGGCGGAAGCGCTGCAGCAGGTCGATGTAGGACGGGTACCCGTGCTCCTGAGGGTGGGCGGCAAAGACACAGGACGTCATTCTTCACCCATCGCCCGCACTGCCCCGGCCCGCCCGTCATTCACCGCCCTGCACCGGCCCGGCAGCAGCTGCCGGCTCCAGCCCCAAAACCCTGCGTGGAGTGTGTGAGTGGGCAAGGATCGCCAAGGACAGGCCCCCCCCCCCATTCCTCCGTGGTGGATGGGCCGCATCGAGAACAAAGGGGAGCCAGCAATGGGGGGGGGGGGGGGGGGCAAGAACAAAGGGGGAGCCAGCAATGGGGGGGGGGGGGGGGGCAAGAACAAAGGGGGGGGCAGCAGTGGGGGGGGGGGGGGGGGGGGGGGCCCTGCTAAAAATTTTAACAGGGACCATTGGGAAGTTGGTAACTTTGTTGCTGCCCTTTAGGTGGCCACTATTTGCATACCTTGTGTGTACAAAATAAAGAATTTCACTGGGTCATGTCACATGTGATAATAAAGCTCGCTTTATTCATTCAATAGAGGGGGGGGAGGGGGGGAGGCAGGAGAGGAAGCTCCTCATCTGTCAGACCATCTCTAACAAGGACCCTGCATCTGCCACAGATAGACTGCTAGTTTAGTTTTAGTTCAGAGATACAGCGCGGAAACAGGCCCTTCGGCCCACCGGGTCCGTGCCGACCAGCCATCCCCGCGCACTAACACTATCCTACACACACCCACTAGGGACAATTTGCGCATTTATACAAACCGGCACGT